>NW_019268557.1:694803-721064 GCF_002738365.1 Cucurbita moschata | reverse complement strand
CCCCCCCCCCCCCCCCCCCAAGCTGGATGAGTTAGTTGCCAATTGTGTCTCCCTGGAGTTTGGAAGAGCCCATTAACTTTCCATTTTTTTTTTTTTTTTGTAATATTCTCATTATGTATCATTTCGTTTTTTTTTTTGTTATCCCATCCACACTCTCAACTGAGTAAAGAAAATCTGTGCATAGAGATGTGTTATCTGATGATGATCAACTGAACTTGATTATTATTTCTAATGCATTCATCATTTTCACTTCTTTCTCTTCTAATTTGCAAGCAAGAGAATGGTGGATTCGATTTTGATTTTCGACTTGTTCAAGCCTTCTAAGAGTGAAAGTTTGTCTAAAATGTTTATTTTTTTCTGCCGATGCCCGACTTGTTTACGGTATGCGCTTCTATGCCCAACTTGTTTGTATAAAGTGGTGTGGTAGGCAAATGTCTTATCTCTATTACTTTACCATCTCTATTTTTCTTGTAGACATTAATTCCAACCTCGAACATCTTGGTGGATGATATATGCTGAAATATCAGTGAGTTCCGCTTAAAATTGATTAATATTAGATAATTAACCTGTAATTTTAGTTCATGAATGAAGAAGAACAATAAGCAGCACAAAATTTCACACAAAAGCACTTAATTCAGTTTCAACTAATGTACACCAATAATGAACTCTCTTTTTTTACATATTTCTCTCACTTTCCAGGAACAAAGTTTGTGGCGTAGGCCCATGCGTTGTTGTTGACTGGGTCGGCAAGGTGGTCAGCCAAGTTTTCCAAAGGACCCTTTCCGGTGACAATGGCCTGAACGAAGAATCCAAACATGGAGAACATGGCCAGCCTTCCATTCTTGAGCTCCTTAACCTTCAATTCAGCGAAGGCCTCTGGGTCGTCAGCAAGACCCAATGGGTCGAAGCTTCCACCTGGGTAGATGGGGTCGACGACCTCCCCGAGTGGGCCTCCGGCAATACGGTACCCTTCGACGGCGCCCATCAACACAACCTGAGTGGCCCAGATGGCCAAAATGCTCTGTGCGTGGATCAGGCTGGGGTTGCCCAAGTAGTCGAGGCCTCCCTCGCTGAAGATCTGAGATCCTGCCTTGAACCAAACAGCCTCGCCGAACTTCACGCCATTGCGGGACAGAAGCTCGGGGAACACACAGCCCAAAGCTCCGAGCATGGCCCATCTGGAGTGGATCACTTCCAGCTCACGGTTCTTGGCGAAGGTCTCGGGGTCGGCTGAAAGTCCAGCAGTGTCCCAACCGTAGTCACCGGGGAACTCTCCGGTGAGGTAGGACGGTGGCTCGCCGGAGAATGGGCCCAAATACTTAACACGGTCGGGGCCGTACCATGGGCTGCCAGAGGAAACTGACTTGCTGGCGGTCTTCCTCATGCTGACTCTTGCATTGCCCTGAATGTCAGGGGTGTTGGGGGAGAGATTCACGGCCTTACCAGCCAGTGATGGAGAAGAAAGAGCCATTGTGGAAGCAGCCATTGTTGGAGTTGGAATGAGCTGTGTGATTAATGGAGGGATGTTTTTGTGGTGGGGAAGTGGTGGGTTTGGTGAATTTATATAGTGAGCAGAGAGAATAGATTCTTATCCATTGGTATCTATATCTTCAATCCCATTGGAGTTCAGGGATTTTGCTCTGTTTTTCTATCCATGCCCACATGGCTCACTCCCATCCACCAACTGCTTCAGATTCATATCACTATACACTGACTCTAACGTTTAGATAGATCGTCCCTTTCTTTGATGCAAATTATATCTGCAATTTCATGCATTTGGATAGGTGCTATCAACAACCCACATGTCGAAGTTTCATTGGAAGGAAGGTGAGCCCAAGGATTTGCCTAAGATTTTTAGAGCTATAAGTGGCACAGAGGAAGCCACCTGGAGCAAGGAAATCAGCCATAGGAACCTCAACGAATGAGGAAGCTGATATTAATTTCCCTGGATAAGGACCCTTCCTCCAAGTTCATGTATATTATGCTCTGTTAATCCCATCCACCGATATCAGCTTCCCTGCACTTCAAACCCATTTCAGCTTCCTTCTGAATCATACCAATGGCTGCTTCTACAATGGCTCTTTCTTCTCCATCACTGGCTGGGAAGGCCGTGAAGCTCTCACCCAACACCCCTGACATTCAGGGCAATGCAAGAGTCAGCATGAGGAAGACCGCCAGCAAGTCAGTTTCCTCCGGCAGCCCATGGTACGGCCCCGACCGTGTCAAGTACTTGGGCCCATTCTCCGGCGAGCCACCGTCCTACCTCACCGGAGAGTTCCCCGGTGACTACGGCTGGGACACTGCTGGACTTTCAGCCGACCCCGAGACCTTCGCCAAGAATCGTGAGCTGGAAGTGATCCACTCCAGATGGGCCATGCTCGGAGCTTTGGGCTGTGTGTTCCCCGAGCTTCTGTCCCGCAATGGCGTGAAGTTCGGTGAGGCCGTTTGGTTCAAGGCTGGATCTCAGATCTTCAGCGAGGGAGGCCTCGACTACTTGGGCAACCCCAGCTTGATCCACGCACAGAGCATTTTGGCCATCTGGGCCACTCAGGTCGTGTTGATGGGCGCCGTCGAGGGCTACCGTATTGCTGGAGGCCCACTCGGGGAGGTCGTCGACCCCATCTACCCAGGTGGAAGCTTCGACCCGTTGGGTCTTGCCGACGACCCAGAGGCCTTCGCTGAATTGAAGGTGAAGGAGCTCAAGAATGGAAGGCTGGCCATGTTCTCCATGTTCGGATTCTTCGTTCAGGCCATTGTCACCGGAAAGGGACCTTTGGAAAACTTGGCTGACCACCTTGCCGACCCAGTCAACAACAATGCATGGGCCTACGCCACAAACTTTGTTCCCGGAAAGTGAAGAGTCGCAGGATTGAGAGAGCGAGAAAGGAACATGTGTTTGGTTTAACCATTGATTTGATGGTGATGTAAATTACGGGTTCAAACAATTGAGTGCTTGATTTGAATGGATCTCATTCTGATTCTTTCAGTCATAACAAAGATATGATCTTTCTAATGGAAGGATGAAGATTTGAGTTAAAATAAAATTGGTGTTCAAAGAGATAACTCAGAGTTCATAGTTTGAGTAATTCTGAGTGAAAACAAGAACCTGGAGAGATGAGAGGAAATGAGCCTTTTGGAATCAGAGCCACAGATAATGGCAGGCCAATTGCAGTTGTGGTTAAGAGTCCGTCGAAATGGATGGAGTTCTTGAAAGTACAATAAAAATAACCGCTCCTACCAGCCGCATGTTAAGAGCCGAGATGAGGGATAAAAAAAAATTATAAACATACGTATTTTTAAAATTAAGAAACAAAATTATAATTAAAAATACGTAAGCTATATTTTAAAAAATAATAGTCAAAACCAAAATTAGTTTTTTTTTTTTTTTCTTTCTTTCTTAAAATCCCCACACGAGGAGTTGTTTTCAGTTTCACGATGCGCATTTGTCAAACCATGTGGACCCCACTGCTCCATTCGATCACGCGTGCTTGATCCAACGGTTCTCATAGCATCACATAATATACGGAAATCATTTCGATCCAACGGCTCTCAGTTCACTGGGTTTGACCATTGTCTGTCTCAATACATGATTCACAGATTCACACAAAAACCCAACTAAAAGTTTTTAAATACTCTCTTACCCCTCGATCTCTCTCTCTCTCTCTCTCTCTCCCTCGATCTCTCTCATCTTCCTGCCAGATCTTTAGCTTGCAGACCAAATCTGGGGACTGATCTACCGAACTCTTACGAAAATCGTCCGATCGTCTTCGTTTTTCTGCCTGATTCAGCTCTGGAATCACGTGGGTGAAATTTTTTGTTTCATATTTTGAGGAAACTTGTTTGTTTTCCGTTTCTTTTAGCTTGCGGTAATGGGGCTAGGGCACGTATACTTTTTTTGGAGTTCGTTTAATTTCTGGATGCGTACTGCGAGAAGTTAATTTTCGAGTGATTTGTACTTTCGGCAGATCGTAGTTCTGCTTTGTTTGTTCTTTCTTTACTGTTATCATTGTTAGTGTCTGGCGTTCTCTTGCGATGGGGATTTTCTAAATTTAACCTTAAATTACTATGCTATCGATTCTGTTCTCGTTGATCTGTCAATTTTTTCTCAGTGTTTTTGGGCTGTTTTGCACTTGATTTTTTCTCGTCTCGTGTATGGATAATGAGGAAATTCGGTAAAATGAGCGATTTGATGAACTCTTAGGTTCTGTTCAGGGGAGAACGTTTAAACCAGATTAGCGAGTACCTTTATCTTTAAACTTCTAAAAATGTATACTCACGTCGTTTGCTTAACTGGTTTTGTTCACTGGGTGTTCTGTCTAGGGAGTTGTTCATGTTTTTACGTTTGTTAAGTTGTACTGATTGCTTCTCCTTTGTTTGCTTTACCTTTCAGTTTAGGATTGGGTTCGTCTTTATATTAAGTGGAATTGGAGAATAGAATCAAGATGCCGTGGACAGCCTCCTTGGTGAATTACTGCAGCAAGTGTGTTCGCTTGGTGGTCTTCTTTCGTGTCATTCTGTAATTTGATTTGCATTGGTGAGATTTTTGGAACGAATCCAATTATTTTGATTATTACCATAATTGACTAGACATGTAAGAAATTGTCTTGGAGGGAGAATATTTTTCTTTTGGTAGATCACAACAATGATCTTTCACTGACCTTGTATTCACTTGCCAAGGCTAGGAATTTGTTGGGCTCCGCCAGATTTATCTTTTTGAGGATCGTCCATAGAAAAATACGACTGATCTTGTGTACTTGTTAATATTATTATTGTGCTTGTAAATTTTGTGAAGTATTGAAGTTATTTGCTTATGGCTGTGTGCAGAAGGAAATTAAAACGTTGATTTTGCTGGTCTTACTTTTGCGGCTGTTCCAATATTATATTACTGGTTGGAGGAGTGAGAATGTACATTGGTATTACGGGAAAGAGAAACAGAGCTGTGAAGGAAGTTGGGAAGGTTAACATGAGTGTTGGAATCATTGCCTACTACCAAGTGATGCAAGTTTGTCAGGTAAACCATAATCTGTAAATTTTACTCTGCGGTGATTGTTTGTTGTTACAGCTCACACATTTGAAGTGTCTGAAATTTCATATTAGTTGTCTCTTTATTCATCCCAAATCACTATCAACTCTAAATCGATTTCTGAAGTATTGATAAAAGGGTAGTTTTTACTTGCAACCATGTTACAGATAATATGGTGTTTAGTTCCAATCTTCTATCTTTTGATTGTTTATTAGCTAAACCAAGGTATTATAGTATATTTTTGAAACATTAAGTTTATATATGCATTTTTTCATGTTGTAGTTAAGTTTTTTGCTTTCTCCTCTCATCTTCCTGCCTGCCTTGAGATTATGTTTACTGTATCTCAATAAAGTAACTTTGTTTTGTAGCTGTTGTCGTTCCTTCGGAGTTCTGGATTTGTATGAATTTTATATTTTCAAAAATTGGTTACTGGTACATTTTATTGTATGAACTAACACATTTTGGATTCACTTGACTGTCTGTACTGCTTTCATTGTTGGACTGTTAAAGGGCATCTTTAAGTGCTTTGTTTTGATGCCTTTCAATTTGTTCATTACAGGCCGAGTATTTTCGCCAATTGCTAAAACCTGTCACGTAGGAGAACATTGCAATAAGCATTTGGACATTGGGGAGTTGGGTGGACTGGCCTCCAGTTGTGCTAGAAGTGAAGAAATGAAATATTTCTTTCCTGTCTGTCTTTAATTTGATATAAAGATCTCGCTTAAATTTACATGGCAACATATAGAGTTGCTTTGTAGTCTTCTCATTAGTTAACATCCCATTTTGATTTTCGTAATACAATAGCAAGCTTTCCTGAGAGAGAAGACACGGTAACTTGAAGTTTGGAGAGTTTCCCGTTTGTTTGTTTCTTTTACATGGACTTTATGCAGAGTGACCTCAACTGTTACCTCAAAAACGCGATGCTTCCAACAGCAAACCAAGGGGGTGATAATCACATGCAGATTCCTCTGTCATCTGCCTATCCTTCTGTTTTACCTCCTGGGCGAAACAACTTGGGACCTTTCAATACTGTTGAGTTTCAACCTTCTGAAGTTTGTCCCCAAAATTTCATCATCTTCGACCACACTGATAATCGAAGCCAAATCATGTTCCATCCTGCAATTGCCAACAAACTTAGTGGCCCTACTGCGAATATGTGCTCGAAGTACATCCAAAAGAACTTTTACGTCAATGATGAGCATAATGATGATAGTAGAGAAATATCATCTCCTTTGATGGAAGATTTGGATGACATCGATGCATTATTGAGCTTGGATGATGAAGATCACGAAGACATTGATGGGTCTGAAGATGAAGAGATCAGCACTGCAAGGTCTCATTTGAATTATGGGAATCAATCCCCTGATTCTTCATCCTCCTCTTATAGTTCAAAACCCAGGAAGAATCGGTCATTTAATCCTGTCCACAAGTTGTCAAGCAGTGGAAGAAGCAGCCGCGACAGTGACATGAAACAGTTAAAAGTGAAGAAAATGGTGAGAAAGCTGAGAGAGATTCTACCTGGTGGTTACCAAATGACAACAGTCACCGTTCTCGACGAAGCTGTTAAATACCTGAAATCTCTCAAAGATGAAGTGCAGAAACTCGGAGTCGGGGGCTTGGAGAACTAAGTCTCAAAGTAAGCCTTCTGGTGGCATCAGCTGTAGAACTCTGAAGGATTCTCATATCACGTGCTTCTCCTCGCCACCTAGTAAAAAGGTTCTTTGAAAGATTATTAGTGGTTCTTTGAATGTTTTGAATTTCAAATGCCTGCGGTTGATTTGACTGTGGAACCAATATTTCTTGTCAGGCTCCTGGACTATGTTATTACCTGTTTCGTTCATGTTTTACTTCGGTGTCTGGAAGTTCTGCGATTGATCTGCCGCTTCTATCAGCATCTGTTATCTTTGATTTAAGACTGCACTGTACCTTCTTTTTTGTCTTGAACGTCTATTATCAATCTATTCCAGAATCATTGACTGTAAATGGCTTCCTTATCTGTGTGCTAGAAATGTGGAAAAATCTCTTAATGTTCTTGTGGTTTCAGAGAATCTAGGTACAGAAGAAATAGAACAGCACTCTGTTTCGCTTGACCTGGAGAAGATGATTGATTTGATTGTCTTCTTGAAATCATTAGCTCTGGTATGTTTCATTAATACCAACGTTGTTAAATTGATAGAACTTCTAGACTGATTGATGAAGATGCACAAGGTTTCTAACTCATTTAAGCTGAAGACCAAAATGACCCCTTCATTCCTCCATCCATCCATCTTCAAAATATTTTCTCAGGAGGCTGCCGCCGGCAATAAGAAGCAAACAAAGGGTCACCAAAATATTCAGATGAAGAAGATAGTAAAAGAAGATGATCGGCTAATAATAACATTCTCAGGTTTGTTTAAAAAATACTCATAACATTTTAAAAGCAGCATTAGGATCTCTATCAAAAAAAATTCTTATTATATGGATGAAACCTATCTATCGACACTTGTAGATTATTTACGAATTTTAATGTTATTTTGAAAAGATTATGAGTATTATTTGAAGTGTGGTACTAATAGTAAATATATTTTTAATTTTTTTTTAAAAAAGTTATGTTTTTGAAGTTGTGTAAGGTATAAATTTTTTTGCTAAAGGATGTTTTTTAAAACCATTTTAAAAATTTAAGGGTATTTTTTAAATAATATGTTAACGATTTCTATCCAAAACTAATAATAACGATATTTTTGAACTTTAGAGTTCAGTGTTTATGGTGCATTTTTCCATGTCCAAATATTTAATTATATAATTTCATAATTTAGAGTTTTTTTCTATAGTAATATCTCATATATAAATATCTTCGATTTCAACTAGGACAGATGATCAAGATGGTTCGTTCTTTACCAAAACTATTAAAACCTTTTAAAATATCTTGATAATAACCTTTCAAAAAATATCTTAATAATTCAATATTTATATATTTTAGAAAGATAAAATATATATATATATATATATATTTAAAATTTTAAATAGAATTTTGAATAAAATTTGTTAAAAAAAGAATTGGTGGTCGTTATTTAATGCTTAACCTTAAAAAAATGATAATTAATTTATATTTTATATACTAAATCATATTTAGGTTGAGAAATGAAACTTATATAATTTTAAAAGTTTGAAATAATTTGAAGTTCTATAAAATTTAAATTTGTGAAAAATAAAAGCTTAGAATGTGATGTAAATGGAATACTATATATATAAAACAAGCTGTCACAATTTCCAAAATTCCTCTTCCTTTTTGATATTTTGCATTCGAGGCCTTTTGCAAAAGATATATATTCTTTTTTAATATACAAAATTTCAAATTCTAAATTATGAAAAAATAGTAAACATATGACGAAATTTTTTATTTTATTATTATTTTTTTTTTCAATTTGTGACTCAAACATTTAACATTTTACTCGAAGGTGTGTGTAACAGCTTTAGTCTACTGCTAGCAGATATTATCCGTTTTAGTCCGTTAGTATCGCCATCAGGCTTACGATTTTAAAACGTGTCCTAGAGATGAGTTTCCATTTCCTTACCATTTCCAATCGATGTTGGATTGGAACCTAGTGTCCTTACTAACACACTTGGTGTCTAGCTCTGATACCATTTGTAACAACTCTAACCCACTACTACTAGATAATATGCATTTTAATCAATTGTTTAAGATAGTCCAACTAGAACTAAACATTTTAGTTTAATTTAATTGGTTAAGATAAATATTTTAAAATAAAATAAATTTTGCATACGGTGGACACCTAAATTTATAATTTTAGAGAATCCGTGTAATTTATAAAATATTAAAGTTGAACTATTAAATCTCTAATTTAACCTAAAAGAAATTAACTTGATGTAATAATAACATTAATGGGAAAAATCAGAATTAAAAATAAGTATGCAAATTGTGAAATTAAGAGGGACAAATTTGGAAATTTCAATATTCATGGACAAACAATTAAAGCAAGGCCGCATAATGTGAAGGCTTTGGCATCGAATCTTTGAAAAAGTAATTGAAAACATTATCTTTTTAGAATATTTATCAAATTGTCTCCCTTTTTCTGCATCCAAACCTCAGCTCAATTTCCGATTGGTAAAATTTAAAACAATTATTAATTTTTTGTGCTTTAAAATTGATTCTAAAATTAAATATATCTTATTATTTCCTATAAAATGTCTAGTTAATTATTGATTTATTATTATTTTAGTTTAATTAAAACTTGTCATAATTTTTATTATTTTTGTCTCGCCATTATATTAAATCTCTAAATTTAAAATATATATATATACTACTCCCTTAACTTCACATATAGTACATTTAGTTAGATATTGTCATTATCATTTAATTAACATGAACATCCGATCATTTTTAAAAAATTAAGATCTCGTACTAATGGTGTATTTACCGACTTCTTTTAGTTATATATAATTAGACATAATTTATTGTATTTAATTTTTTTTTTGAACAAAACATAAAAGTTAAACTATGTTTGGATTATGTTATTATTCGAAGACATAATTAAGCTAAATGGTATGAAAAATGTTTTTATAAATAGATTATATGCTTGAAAATTCCCGACCAGGTCAAATTAATTCAAATTTTTTTAGGAGTTTGGTGGATTATGGTTCGTTAATTAACCACTAACGATAAGAGTTAAAATAAAAGATGAAGAAGAGAGAGACAGAGATATGGAGCAGAAAGAGAGAGGAAGAAGAGAAGGAAAGAGAGAAAGAGAACGGCGGCTAATTGACGATTACCGGCCGCGAAATTAGAAGTTTTTGTCAAAGTCAACCGCCATCTCATACGAAGTGGATTGGGCCCTACAAATACAATTCTACTTAAAAACTTTATACTTCCATTTCTCTCTTTTTCATTATTATTATTATTATTATTTCTAAATTCAACCTCATTTTATCACAGGTTTAAAATGTGTCTGGTAATGAGAGGTTCTCACACTCTTAGGAATGTTTCGCTCTCTTTAACTGATGTGAGATTTCACAATCCTTCCGACTAACGTGGGATCTCACAATTCACTCCCCTATGAGTCCAACATCTTCATTGGCATACCACCCGATATTTAGTTCTGATACAATTTGCAGCATATTTGTTAATCTTAAATATTTGAAGTTTTTTTTTATTAATACAAAGGCGTTCTGATTTATATTTAAAAAATATATAATTCTCTCGTAAATCTACCTGAATAACCCTATGTTTGATGTCAATTTTAATGTAAAAAAAAAAATAATAATAATTAAAGTTGAAGAATAAAGAGGGGACTTGAAAGTCGCTCCAAATTTTAATTATATTTTTTGTTGAATTTAATAAATAATAACGAAACTAGGAGTGGAAGGAGAAAAACTTCACGAGGGTGGAAATAACAAAGTGCCAGTCCTTGTACACGTTTGACCAATCAAAACGGAGGAGACCAACGCGCTAAACTCGCCCAGAGGTTAAATGACCATAATACCCTCAAAGAATAACTAGAAACCCTTCCAAAATCCAATTTATTTAGGCGCCTTCCTTGCCATTTTCGTTTGATGTGGAGTCGTGAGCCTCAAGCAAGTGGAATTCCCCCATCCTGCTCTGTATAAATAAACGGCCGTCTACAAACCGAGTCGATACCGAGTCGAAGAAAGAGAAAAAGAAAGAGAGAGAAAGAGCACTGATGGATGATGCAATCGATAGGAAGAAGACGAAGAAGAGGAGAGCATTCAGCATCCAGAGGCTAAGAGATTCGTGGAAGTGGAAATTCCTTAAGGATTTCAAGTGGAAGAGATTGAATCTCCACATCGGTTTCTTAGATGCTATAATCTTTCGAATCGCTTCTCTGTTTGAGGCCATTGCGTTGATAGGCATCGCCGGCTTCTTCTTCCTCTGTTGTGGCGGTTGCCGCTTCTGATCGATTCTGCCAACTCAATCGGTCAATTTCTATGTTCTTCATCATAACTTCGTAATTAACCGAACTCTGTATGTATTTGTTATATAAGTTTCCTTCCTCTTCAGTTTTTCTTTTCCAGTCGTTCTTAATTTGTTCATTAATTTGTTGTCTCTGGCCAAGCACTGCAACACAAAATGTAGATCGGCTTTCGAATCTCTCTTCTCTATTTGAATCGTTTTCTCTGTGGCTTCGATCTGACGAACTCGTTAATCTAGCAAATTCAATTCATTATAAAATTATATTGAAGAAGTTTGTTGGTATGGTAGATTGGCGAAGGGTAAAACTAAGAAGAATTCATCTGCAAACAAAGGTGCGGACGAATTTAGATTTTGCTTGGAGAATCAATATCATTTTCATGCGAGTGGAGAAATGAATAACTTAGGTCAGAATCTTACTGGAAACAAACTGGCCATCGACGGCTAAGAAGGAAGAGTGACAATCGTGGAAGGATTGAATAATCCTCTTCCAACTGTCTTGAATTATTCCAACATTAGAGCCTTTCACGTTTGTATCTTCTCTGGCAACATTCACTTCTCTTAATTAATTAACGAATTGAAGAAGGATCGATTTATTCAAAGTCATAACTCGTATTTGGTTTAAATTAATGCTCCAAATTTCATTCCTTAAAGTTTGACCAGCACTAAAGAATAGCTTGCATTATAAGTTCATCGCAATTTGCAATATAATTTTTAATTTCCAAGTACTAACCATTTCTCTATGCCTCCAATTTGTTAAATCAAATACTCAAAAATTGGGGAGAATCCCGCGAAAGCTTAAGTTGGTAATTGGCTAAGATCTATTCTCACGTGAGAAGTGCACTAAGCAATTAGGTAGCAATTAGGTAGTGCTTTCATTTTGTTGCTTTAATGAAATTGGATTCCTCCTAGCTGCCAATTCGCAGACTCGTTTCGTTGTCATAGTTCTAGGCTCATTAGACCCTCTTTTTTATGCCAAGATCGTGAGAATGGACACAAGACCGCTAGAAATAGTTAAGAAATTGAACACCTAAGTCAGGCCCTCTCCTGTTATTTATGGACGTTAGCTCACATTTTAAAAATGCATATGTTGGGGGAGAAGTTTCTACACCCTTGTAAAAATGATTAGTTCTCATCTCCAATTGATTTGAGATGTCACAATCCACCTTCCTTGGTATCTCACAAATACACTAAATTAGATCACCAACTCTCCAAAATAGAATTTCGAATCTTCACTCCTTGAATCTACATTTGAATGATTATAGCCTTTTCAATCAATTAAAACCACATTTCACCTGTAACCTCTCAATCATTTTCCTATTGAATTAGTCCGTTAAAAAAAAAAAAAATTGAACTTCAAAATAATGTTTTGTAAAGAAAGTTCAGGTAAATCTAATTTAACCGTGACAATAAAATACTGTGCATTTTTCGAACTTCGATACATAAATATCTTCTTTTTTGGGAGCAGGTTGAGCAGTAGAAGATAACTGACGAAGCCACCGTTTTCTTATCCCTTCCCGCCCGCTTCTTCTTCTTCATCATCTTCAACCTCGCCTCCAAAAACCCTTCTACAGAGAAGAGATGCAGACCTCATTCTTCTCCCCATCTTCATCTTCTTCACTTGCCATTTTGAAGCTCAACCAAAACCCTCTTCTGGGCCATATCGTTTCTACGCCGCGTTTGCCCCTTAAAAGAAGACCCACTTCCACCACTCGCGCACTTCTCTCAGCCCACCGACAATCAGTTCTCAAGGATTTTCAGGAGAGACGAGCTCTGAAGGTAAACCTATTTTCATGTTTCATTTGCTGACACTCTCTGTTTAGCCAAAGGACGGAAAATGTTCCCGTTTGAGGATTATGCAACCGAAATTGGAATTTGAGAACGATTAACTTTAATTTGGGTATTTCTAGACCAAGCAAAGGCTGCTTCTGGTATTCATGTAGCTCTATTTTGAGTTTGATTACCTCCTTCTCTGCTTAAATCTGTAATGCAATTGCGCTGTATCTATTTCAGATTATTTCAGGTCTGCAGAACCTAGACAGGGAAAATGTGGCTTCAGTAGTCACTGCAGCTGACAAGGTGAGCGATTGGCCTAATTTAGTCTCTTTTTCATAGTCATTGGATATCACTCAACTATTCCTAATGTACCATAAATTGAGTGATATCCACTTTAAAGGTAACAATTTAAGTGCTGGGATTGATGGTAATTTAATACATCATTCACCTATGATACATTTTATCATCAGATATGGAAGTTCTTGCTTCAATTTCAAGCTAATGAATGTGTTTCTTCACCATGTTACTGTAATTTCATTCCTAGGGGGGAGCGACTCATGTCGATATAGCTTGTGATGCAGAGTTAGTGAAGCTTGCCATTAGTTTAACTTCTCTTCCAGTAAGTTCACATTCTGCAAAACTTTTGTCTCATTCTTCTGAAAACAACTACTCATCCTATTCCTATGTTTGCATGTTATTACAGGTTTGTGTTTCTTCTGTGGATCCAGCAGAATTCTTACCTGCCGTTGAAGCTGGAGCATTAATGGTTTGACCGCCAATCAGTTGCTTTTATACATACTTCATTTTAAAAGAAGAATTTTCCCCAATCTGATTGAAAATTGCAGGTGGAAATTGGAAACTATGATTCATTCTATGAGGCAGGAATAGTTTTCTCTGCAGATCAGGTACAAGACATTATGATAGCATTATGAACATGTTCATTGTTCATATTTGAAGCATCGAGAAGCTAATACTGCGTTTAATTGAGACGATTTCCAAGCACGAAAATCTTGAATCGTTTGAATCATGTAGATATTGATGTTTCTGTGATGCAGATATTGAATCTAACAAAAGAGACTAGGAGGTTACTGCCGTCTGTGGTCTTATCAGTCACCGTGCCCCACACACTTGGACTTCCTGATCAGGTTAGAGCAGGGGCTTAATGCAAGTTAGGGAATTTGTCACCATTCTTGTTGTAGTTGTACTAACGAAAGTTTTGAGATATAAACAGGTGAAGCTGGCAGAGTTTCTGGAACAAGAAGGTGCTGATATTATACAAACTGAAGGAGGAAAATGCTCTCATCCTTCAAAGTCTGGCGTGCTTGGCTTGATCGAGAAGGTGCGAAGTAGAAAAATTGGGGCAGTCATACGAGATTTATCATACAGAGCCTAAATTCACCTTGTTTGAAGACAAATTTGTGGCGAATTTCTCATTGATGTAAATATTGTAACTTGCCTCTATTTGATTTTGATAATTACAGGCAGCGCCCACGCTAGCAGCAGCATATTCGATCTCGAGGGCTGTTAAGATTCCTGTCATGTGTTCATCCGGGTTAAGTGCTGTCACGGTGCCAATGGCTATCACGGCTGGAGCTGCAGGCGTGGTATGTCACTTGTTCCCGACCTCTCCCTGTATAGTCTACTCAGTTTGCAATTCTGGGTCTGAGTTAATGTTTCTGTCAAGAGTATAGTAATGGAGTTAAGTATTTTGATATCTTTGTCTAACACAGGGTGTAGGATCGGCAGTTAACAAGCTCAATGATGTTGTAGCGATGATTGCAGAGGTCAGGAGCATTGCTGATTCCTTAGCACCATCAGCTGCCCGGCTAAGCAGACCCGATGGCGCATTTTTTAATTTGTAGATTTATGGTTCTCTGGTGCATGTGGAAAACGTTTGCCTTCCAAATTAAGATCCTTTTATATGGCTTTCCTCCTATGGTATTAGATACGATAGTTGCATACGATGTTTTAGTTTTGGAAGAACGATGGACCAAATCTGCCATTATTTCCACGTGTTTTCAAGACGACGACAATATTTCAAGCCATAAGCTTTTTCGTGTATCAGAGCAAGATAAGAACTCAAACCTTCAAAATCAATCATATTGCTAGATTCCTGTCGAGAAACACATTTGATCAATCTGCACTACAAGCAATTACATTTGGTTAACAATAGAAGCGAGTTCGAACGTCTACATATACGTTGAACTCTTTGATGTATATCGTAAGGCCGTGATCTAGATCTAACCAATTATCTATGAATAAAGAAGCTATTTGCAGCAGAAATTTATACAGAAAATAAATATTAGCAGTTCTAGAAAGACAACAAAAAGGGAACGGGGTAAAGGAAAAACAAAAAACTTGTTGCCCTTGCACAAGCTCTTCCTACAGAATACCAGAGCAAGATAAGAACTCAAACCTTCAAAATCAATCATATTGCTAGATTCCTGTCGAGAAACACATTTGATCAATCTGCACTACAAGCAATTACATTTGGTTAACAATAGAAGCGAGTTCGAACGTCTACATATACGTTGAACTCTTTGATGTATATCGTAAGGCCGTGATCTAGATCTAACCAATTATCTATGAATAAAGAAGCTATTTGCAGCAGAAATTTATACAGAAAATAAATATTAGCAGTTCTAGAAAGACAACAAAAAGGGAACGGGGTAAAGGAAAAACAAAAAACTTGTTGCCCTTGCACAAGCTCTTCCTACAGAATACCAGCTATTATTCATCAATCTCCCAATCTTCCTCAGATTCTTGATCTACTCCACTTTCCTGCAATGGGTTGTTAAAAGCTCATTCTCTGTTTTTATCTTCCAAAACATGGAATGATTTTTCTGTTCGATATAAAATCAGCAAAATCAAGGCAGAGCTTACCTTCCTCTTCTTATATTCTGCCATGGCTTTATCAAACTCCGCACGTTTCTCCGTAGCAATATCATAATATTGTACTTTTTCCTGATATAAGAAACCAAATACATGGAGCTTTTAGGTTGTTGTTCTTTTTTGGAAAAAGAAAATAATAATTTATCTTCTACGATGCCATCAACTTCCATAATGAATATTTCATAAACCGAGTCTCAATTCGAACTAATAACCTATCATAAGACACCCAGATTAGCAGGCAGCTACGCAGCATACACCGATCATAACCGTTCAGTATTGTAATGAATATGTCAACACCAGTCACATCATAACGTCTAATTTTAGAAGTGTAAACCAGCTGCATGATATATATATTTTTTTCTTTTGACAGAGAAACAATAATCAGCTGCATGATTCTGTGACTTTTCTAACACCTATCCCAAACCATCCCTCAATAAGCCCCACCCCCAAAAGGAAGAAGGAAAAAAGTAACAACAAAGTAAAAACCCCATATTCGTGCCTATGTGCCTATGTCATTGTCATCTGAAGAAAGCTTGAAGGTAAATCAATGAAAACTAACTTGCTAAGATTCATAACAATCTAAGTTTTGCATAGAGAATAAACTGAAGTTGTAACAGCTCAAGCCCACCGCTAGCAAATATTGTTCTCTTTGAGCTTTCCCTTATGGGCTTCCCCTCAAGGTTTTAAAACGCGTCCGCTAAAGAGAGGTTTCCACACCCTTATAGGGAATGTTTGGTTCCCTTCTCCAACCAATGTGGGATCTCACAGAAGTTCTTATCAATCACAAAATTTAGACAAAGTTAAGCATCGACAGAACATTAACCTCATATGTCATTGTTTTCCATTTCTCCCCACATGCCTTGCCAACCTGAGGTATGGAATCAAAAGTATCAAGGTAAGAATAGACTGAGTGAGAAAGGATAAACAGATGGGAGGAAACCCAACAAAGCCAGAGGGACTAGCATTCAACTTTCCCAAACTTACATCGCGCATCGACTTGACATCTGGATTCTGTTCTTGAAATTCCTTGCGGAAGTCATCCCTTGAGAATGAAAATACAATTAAGTTCTGTAAGCTGAAGTCCTAAATGGTGCCAAGTTTGATGAAATATGGTACTACAATAAGCGTGCTAAGAAGACTAAAGGAAAACTCTTCTAGCTATCGCAACTGTTGGACTGCATATGCTGAATATATGATAACGGTGAAGTGAAAAGCAACATTGCAAGGCGACACCCAACAAATTAAGTACATTTCATGAATCAAGAAGTATGACTAGGACGATTCAATCAATTAAAAATTTTAGAAATCAATAGTGTGCAAAAGATGACTGTTCTCAACTATAAAAATAAAATAAAATAAAATAAATAAATAAGACTTCAGCTCAATAAGTCACCTCAAATATCCATCATAGAAACTTACAGCAGTAACTGATGCAGTTCTACACGTCATCTCTTCTACTCAAGACACTATGGATGTTTCAATTAGATTTTCAAAATTACAAGTTCACAAAAGCATGTAAGTATCGTTTCTTAGGTGTATACATGAGCAGGACGGACTCGACGGGCTCAAATCCTCACATTGAAGCTGCAATATCAAACCATATCCACCCAAAAATATACATATGAGGCATGAAAAGCACTCCACTCAGTTCAAACTTAAGGAAGAATTTGGCAGACAACTATAAGAGGATAATCATGATGGTCATAAATACAAAATGAAGAACAAAATGCATTGCGTATAAGCATATGAGCGTTACTCTTACAGATTGCAAGTAGTTCATATTACAGCCACTTAAAAAGCCAAAAGCCATACGTTCATAACCAAATCAAGTTTGTCATGAAATTTTACGATACCCCTCCATTAACATGTGTGCATTAGAACCATGAAAATGTTTAAGATTGACTTACGCAATTCAAGTGCTCAACAAAGTAACTTCTTAAATGAGATGACAGTAAGAGAAGGGAACGTACAAAAAGTAAAAGAAAGCAGTAGGTGGCTTCTTCGGCTTATTGACATCAAATTTATCATTTTTCTTCTTCTGATTTGATTTTGGCCTCTTATTTGTCTTCGTACTCTTCTCCGTGTTATTAAATCTGCGACCTTTTGCTGACCTTTTCATCTCTTCGCTTCTTTTTACACATAATCCCGTATCCCTGAAGATTTCCACAAAATTTGTAATGAACAACATACTCAGAAATAGGGGGGAAGGGGAACAAATTATGGACTTTGGTAATCATTTTAACAATCAACGCTTTTTTGTAACTGAATAAACTTCAAAACCCCAACGGGATCGAAATTCACATAACTCATTCCCATAATTAAAAGTAGCAACTCAGAGTTCAATTCATCGTAACATCAAGAGAGAAAGGAAACACTTGAAAGAGCTAAAGCAAGCAGTCCTGCTCAAGTATTCTAAACAGTATAAGACGTTCAGTATACTCATTACGCGCTATTACTTTGATTCATGGTTTTTCTTGTTCTTGTAAGCCAAAAGAAAATTCAGAAGGATTGCTCGGAAAACGATGACCGTGAATTTAAAGGAGCAGGGTTTTGGGGCGTAGTATTTACTCTTGTGACGCTTCTTCGAACGCTTCGGAAGAATCATGCGCCGCGGTTGAAGGTGATTTCTGGGGCTTTTTCGCTTTCGCCATGGATGTGCGCGCCGTTCTGCTCGGTCTTCACTTGGTAAGCTCCGGCTCGGCCCGAACTCGATTTTTCTGAGTAAGTTCTGAACCGGTTTGGAGTTCTCCAAGCCACTAGAATCTTGTTCAATTGCTCTAAGCCACGTGTGAAGGTTGACTAGAAATGAAAATCATTTACTCTTTAATACGAAAATTTTGGTAGAATTTTTTTTCATTAATTTAATTTTGAACATTTAGGCAGCCCATGAGATTGGGCCTATGGGCCAACATTAATTTGCAGCCTATGAGTTTGAACCTATGGGCCGACATCAATTTGCAGCCCATGAGGTTGGGCCTATGGGCCGACATTAATTTGTGGCCCGTTGAACTGAACTTGGATGTATGGGCCGTGTAGGAAAATTCCGCCTAAAGTAAACAATTTTCGCGCCAAATCTTAACCTCTCTTGGCAATGGCCAATCGAAAGCGTTTTGTTACTCTATTCAATGTTCCCTCTCACTCGCCGTCTATTTCCGCCGGTTCGTCGACGAAGAAGCTCAGGAGAGGAAAGTCAGGGCCAGCGAAATGGACGTCGGTGAAGAAATCAGGGCTGCTCACAAGCGAGACTTTCTGGAATTCCTTGAACAGGATGTGCGTTTTCTTTTCCTAAATCCTCACACACTTCTTCTTCTGTTGCTTTAACGTCTCCTCACAATGTTTGTTTGTTTGTTTTACTGGTTTGAATCAGGTTGGGAAAGGAATTTACATGGACGAGATCAAAGCCATGATTAATCATAAGCGACATTGCCTCATAATCAACATTTCTGATCTTCTCTCAATTACATTCTTGTTCGATTGGAAATTTACAGTAACATGGATTCTATATAAAGTTCTGAAACTAATAAGGTCTAGTTTTCATGCATGATGTGCTCGTGTGATTGCAAAATTTATCTCAACTCAGATATTAAATTGTTTTATTTTGATGAAATTTGTTTTTAGTTGTCTTAAGCCTTAAAACTACAATCCAACTGTCCGTTAATTTTGGAATTATCTTGGGTCATATACATGGTGTTGGTTGGTTTAAGATTTTGAAATATCGAATGAAAGAACTTTCTGATTGTATCTCACAATAATTTTGATGTTTGTCTTCTAAATTATTGTGTTCGTTTGATTCGGTGATCACTGGATATAAGTTCTCTTGTTAGACCAAAAGTTGTCAAAAGTGTTCATTTCTGCCCCACAACTAGGAGTTTTACCAGCCATGAATACCGTGACATTACATCCAACATGGGCTTGCCCGCTGGATCTGTGTATCCCACAAGGGTAAATCACATTAATTGTTTTACAAGTAATTATGCTTCAATACTCAAGAAATTGTGCTGAAATAAATTGTTTTCTCAGGATGAAAATGGCAACTTGTTGATTACCGAGTATGGCTTGTGTGGATATAAAGATCATCAAACCTTGTCAATGCAAGAAATGCCTGAGAATTCAGCGCCTGGTCAGCTTCCACGAACAGTGGATGTCATAGTTGAAGATGACTTAGTTGACTGTTGCAAGCCAGGTGATCGTGTTGCTATTGTAGGAATATATAAAGCTCTTCCAAGAAAAACCAAGGGCAGCTTGAACGGAGTGTTCAGGTAGCTTGCAGGATTGTTGTCTAAGAACATTACTATATATCTTGTGACTTCTTGTACAACCTTTCATTTTCTCTATGAAAGTATGGTGCCGATTAAAAATTAAGGTTTTTATATACATGTTTAACCCTTTTATGACTTCTGGTAGAGAACTAAAGTATGCAATCTTTTTCTCTAGGACTGTTCTTGTAGCTAACAATCTTTCTCTACTAAACACAGTATTATTTTATTCTTCCAGTGATATCAACATGATGATGGTTGGTGATCCTTCTGTTGCCAAGTCTCAACTCTTAGAAACAGATACCATGGAAATCGACGATCCTCCTACTGAACCCGTACTTGATCTGTCTGCACAAGGTTTGTTAAACTGCTAGCAATCACGCAGCCTTCACCACATCTTATTCTCACTTTTTTAAAGAATTATCTCCATTTTCATTCAAATTCTTTGACCTTGTTCTTGCAGAATAGAAGCATTCAATTCTTTATTTGGTCAGCACATGCGTGCAAACCACTTGGATGTTAATGTTTTGCAGACATTGAGAATATCGTTAATGCTGCAGCAGATACTCGCTACAGCTGAAATAATGTTGCTCTTGCAGGTAAATAAAAACAACTTTAAATAACTAAGATACTTTGCTTTGAAGTAATTTGATCTAGGCCAGCATCTGTTACTAAGCTTTCTTAATCTTAAATTATATTGTTTGAGGGACTAATTCTTACAGTTTGAAAATTTGCAGAGACTGCAAGATGATAACAGGGTAATGATAGCTGACGGCATGGTGCATATGACATCTTGATTCGCGAGGACTATTTTAAGCAGGAACTTAACATAGGTAAAGCCGTCGTTACTTTAGTTTGGTTTTTCCCCTCCCACCATGAGTGCAGCTTTTAAAATTTGGTAGAACATAAACCAACCACCGAGAAGAAGAATGCAAATTTTAAAATTAATTATTAAATATTTGTTTCAAGATTTCTGTACCGCCCGCCTAGAGTTTGACCTACTCCAGTCCTCGATCAGTAGTACTGTACTTTTACGGTCCTCGATCAGTAGTACTCTATTTTTATGAGGCCTGGTACAAGTTGAGTAAATAAAGTAAAAAAGCTTGATCGTGAGTTTCTTTAAGAAACTCAAAAAAAAAAAAAAAAAAAAAAATTTGATCGTGAATTTCTTTTAAGTTTTCACACTAATATGAGAAAGCATGTATTCATGTCTTAGAATTCCGATTTTTGATGTAGTTGCAATCCAATTATTTTCATCGTCCTCATGCAAGATGGCCTACTTTACAAACCTTTTTTTGTTGTTTTTGTTTGGACAAAATCAAAAGTAAGAAAAATTAAGGGAGTGGAAAGTAGGAAAATTAGAGGTGAAAATACTACTTTGTCCCTCCCGGTAAATTAGATTTTATTATATACTTTCATTTGTTCAATTTATTTTCAATAAATTTCAAATTTTAAATTGTTGTGGAAATTAGTTAAACAATAATAATAATAATATCTATATAGTAAAATATATTGTTGTGAAGGACTCGAACAAAAAATGGGATTACATGGCGCTAGTAGAGCCGCGGGAAGGAGATCTGTGGCTCGGCAATGGCCTTTCTTTCCCTTCCCAACACCATCACTTCTTCCTTCTTCCAATCGAACTCTCAACGTCTCCATTTCTGTCCTCTCTGCAAATCCTTTCTCGCCGTTTCCTCCTCCTCCAAGAAGTTCGCCTCCATCTCCATTCTCAACTCCTACAAGGTAATTCTTGTCCCTATTCTATGCTGGATTTCCATTACTTCGAGTTGTTTAGGGAGTAAAATGTCACTAGCACACTATGAGGACTACTAGACATGAGTTTCCTTTTCGCTGCTCGCGTACATGATGCTGCGGAAAGGATATGAAGTCACCAGGCTTTTTTATTTTTAGGTTTTTATGAATTCTAGTGATTTATTCTAAAGTTCTATTGCCTATCGGCAGATGGAAGGAAATGAAATTACGGAAGAAGTTGCAGAGAAACAAAGCGAGGACAATTTAAATGTGAAGAAAAAGATTTTTGTGGCTGGTGCATCCGGTAGTACTGGAAAAAGGATTGTGGAGCAGTTGCTGGCAAGGGGCTTTGCAGTCAAGGCCGGGGTTCGAGACGTAAGTAAGGCTAAAACTACTCTCTCCCCAGGCAATCCAGATCTTCAAATTGTAAGTTTGTCCATTAAATTTTTTCGGAATTTCATTGGGAATTTTTTTGAATTATTTCAGTTGCAATTCAATTTTGTTAATCTTATAACAGGTAAAAGCGGATGTGACTGAAGGCTCTGCAAAGTTGGCAGAAGCCATAGGTTCCGATTCTGAAGCTGTAATCTGTGCTACGGGGTTTCGCCGAGGATGGGACTTATTTGCGCCATGGAAGGTTTGCTTTCAATGCCATTCAAATTTCTCGAATATTTTAACTTCAAATCTCAACTCTTTGTGCTTCAGTATTTTTCCTTCTTAACTGCCACGAAAGTTGCGTAGAAAATAGGTGTATTTTAAATTATCTGTTTTTACTTTCTTTTTAATTTTCTTAAAGGCACGACAAACTGGTCAAATATCACTTCTCCTTCCCACGAGTTCAAAATAAACTCTCTCGTCGAAAATTGAAGCTAAATTCAAAAAAAAGAAAAAGAAAAAAGGAACACTTTTGCAATTTTTTTTATAAAAAAAAATACTCATTCAAAAGTAACCATTTCAAATAGAAATACATTAGAAATTTTTATGAAAATTGAGACTTGGAAAGGTGGGGGCAATGATATGAAATATTGTGATGGTGTTCGGGTCTCAAATTTCATTCATGTCTCCCTTACACAATTCTAGGTTAGAAATGTTGTCCATTTATCTGATATTTCAAATCAGCAAACTAATGCCAAGGACTAAAAATGAAGGTCAGAATGTGTGATACTATCACTCATGAAGGTTGACAATTTTTTAACCACCATGGAATTGGTCTAATAACCGACGAGATCTCATGGTGTTTTTGAAGTCATAAGTGGAGTATGGTACCAAAGTATTGAAGATCCAACGAGATTTAATTAGTTGAGGTGTGTAAGTTAAAGCTTGAGCGCCCTCGATTATTAGAGATATACATATAAATACATATGCATGCATATATACATACATACACGTGTATATATATGGAAAAAGAAGAAAGTGAACAAATGTGCAGTTATTAGTAACTTTGTAAAGTGAACATTCAATGTGGTGCTATTGTTATGTACAAATCTCCGTATCTCTATTTGTTGTATTAAGAAAGGAAAATATTCTCAAAATGTTTGTGTTACTGGCAGGTTGACAATTTTGGCACTGTAAACCTTGTTCAAGCATGCCGTGAGTTGGGCATAAACAGGTTTATTCTGATCAGTTCCATTTTAGTCAATGGAGCTGCAATGGGACAGATTCTCAACCCAGCTTATATCTTTTTAAATGTTTTGGGGCTCACCTTGATTGCAAAGCTTCAGGCGGAGCAGCACATCAGGAAATCGGGTATTAACTACACAATTATAAGGCCTGGAGGTTTGAAAAATGAGCCTCCTACCGGAAATTTAGTCATGACGGCAGAAGTAATCACAGTTTTCTCTTGTTTACCTTGATCGATCATTGTTTCTCTATGACATTTAGGCGCATGACTGAATCTTGGTTGTTTT
Organism: Cucurbita moschata; assembly: GCF_002738365.1. Classification (NCBI taxonomy): domain Eukaryota; kingdom Viridiplantae; phylum Streptophyta; class Magnoliopsida; order Cucurbitales; family Cucurbitaceae; genus Cucurbita; species Cucurbita moschata. The sequence continues at coordinate 697,532 of NW_019268557.1, read as the reverse complement.
TAGGATACTCTTTATGAAGGAAGCATATCAAGAGATTTAGTTGCAGAAGTAGCTGTTGAGGCATTGGTTCATTCCCAAGCCTCTTACAAGGTTGTTGAAATAGTCTCTCGAGCCGATGCGCCAAAGCGTTCGTATGAGGATCTCTTTGGCTCCATAAAGCAGAGATAGTCATCTTCAGATGCCATCTTATCCTCGCGGAATTGAAGCGCTTGATATCTTGCTTCCTGGTGGCAGTGCCTCATTTTCCAAGCCCCCTTGGGATATTCATGCTATATTTCACTGCATTATAATGTATTGTTTCTGTTAATACATTCATTTGCTAACGTTGATGTATAGCTTGCTTTTAATGAGAACATAAAGAAAGAATTTAAGAACTGAGAAAGGAAGAAGAAACGCCCTCCAGATCACAAAACTCTGATTTTTCAGCAATAGCCACAATTTTTTTGTTTCCTGACATTGATTTTATATACAGTGGAGCACAAAGTTATCTAGTTCCATGACATGTCCAATTTAAGATGCAAGGTGAAAATTAAGAAGGTTTGGGAATAGAAAGGCTTGATGGAGACGAAGGTCTGTCCATTTGCTGTCAATGGAAGCAATGTCTCGCTGCTTCAGAGGTAAATTGGTACTAAAGCACTCTATACTTCTCTTCCTCTGTTACGTTTGTCCTGAATTTGATGAAGCCTTCAACTTCTCGATTTGTTTACGGAGATATGCCAGTTTCAATTTCTCACGACGTGCTGCGGCCTGCTCGTGTCTACGCAATTTCAGCTCGGATGCCTTCTCTCTTGCTTGATTTACTTCTTCATGAACCTCCCTAAAGAAAACCAATATCAAAATAATCAATGAGTGAGCCTCATTTCAGAACAATGTTATAATGGAAGTTGCTAGCCAAGGGCTTGTTTGGTGCTTGATAATTCCAAAACAGGGGAAAGAGGAGTTTTACCTCACAAAGCGCTTATGCTCGTTGTTGTCCACTATTCCAGACGTCCTCCCAAGTCCTGTTGTCTTTGAGTTAAACAAGAACGATGGCTCGGTCTCGTCTTCTGGAGTGTCCGTTTCTCCGGGTGCAGAAGCATCATGGTGTTGTGGTAGCTGTGATTCGTCCTGCTCAAGATTCTTGCGGAAAAAATCCACACAATACTTCTCCTGATCTTCCTCATCTGAGAGTTCCCCTTTCACTAGCTTGTCATATATCGCAGCCTTCTTCTCTAGTGCAGCATAGCTTACTGATCCATCCTTAATAGCTTTAAGCTCAAGTTTATCCCTGGATTTTAACAGAAATATATTAGACAACAACTTGTTAGCACGATTGTTTTAGTCTAAACAAGGACATTAAAGAAAACTAATAATACACCAAATAATTGCTGTGGAAAAAACTAAGACATCTCGCACAAGCATAATTTAGCATTGGTTGGCATATACTCCTTCCCTTGAGGTCGGAGGTTCAAATCTCAATACCCATATACCCCTGCACATATTTTTTGTACTAAAAAAAACGCATACACACATCTAGGTAATCTCAGCATTATTACTTGAGTTTGTCAAATAATAAAAAGGACAGGAAGTAATTGAGTCTGTCAGCATTATTACCCCTGCACATACAACTGTTGTCGCTTTAATTCTTCCATTGAGCACCAATTGCCTATTTCTAAGGAAATAATAAAAAGGACAGGAAGTAGGATACGTTTAAAACACCTTAACTTGAGTCTGTCAAAGAATATAATCTGAAGGGATGAAATCCAGAAAAAAAAAAAAAAATTGCCTTCACTCGAAATAGCCATACTACACTGCGGGATAAATGACCTCTTTTGCTAAGAAAACGAAGAGTTCACCTCTCTTCCTTTTTCCTAGGCCAAAAAACCTATGGAGGGTACCTTGCAAACTCTTGAATTCTATCTTCCCCACCCCCATCTTGGGCTAGAATTTGAAATTGAACTTAGAATAACAAATATAGTGAACACGTAGACGCCAAATGTCCCACTTCCAAATAATCAGGTTGTGTACGAGCTCTTCCTCAGATTGTAACTTGGACTGGGAGCAAGGATACCCAACCTGCCTGTCGTAAAATTTTCTTTTTTTGGGAAATAGGAAAAAGGTAATACATTGATGATATGAAATGTTGCAAAAAAGAAAGAAGAGTCAAACCCCTAATCCAAGGAAGATTACAACGGAGACAAAAGGTCTTCCAATTGACAAAAAAAAAAAAAAAAACCATTTAGACTATACAGTAACTTTTACATCTAGATAGAGCAATACCAAAAACAGTTTCTAGAAAAATATCAAAAAGTTTTATTGTGCTGTTGGAAGTTAATTTTATGTTTGAAAGTTAGGTTGTTCCATGATGTTTACAAAAGACCTTCCCAATTTACAATGAGGGAGGACAATTTACACCAAGTGGTAAACCGCGTGGTTGAAGAATGCTATGATGAGGTTTTTCTATAGCAAGGCTTTTGCATTCTTGAAGGGGTGGTACGTTAAAACCGTGCCCAATAAATCCTTTGCCTACCTAGAAAAAGTGAGACGCCATCCGAAAATATTGAGAATCCTTGTCCAAAAATATTGAGCGTATGTGCATTGCATAAATAGGTGACTTTGTGATTTGTTGTCTTTCTTGCATAATTGGCACCAACTTGGAAATAGAGTCATATAGGACATTCTTTTATTATTTTTTTTTTTTTTTTTTTTTTTTTTTTTTTTTTTTTTTTTTTTTTTTTTTTTTTTTTTTT
>NW_019268557.1:671964-693967 GCF_002738365.1 Cucurbita moschata | reverse complement strand
TTTTTTTTTTTTTTTTTTTTTTTTTTTTTTTTTTTTTTAATTTTTTTTTTTTTTTTTGTAGATTTTCACTTGTGTTAATGGCTCTATGTGCTATTTCCTAGGAGAAAAACTTCACCTTTTTGGGTGATTTCCTTTCCATATTGTCTTTGCTAGCGTGGAGTTTATTGCTTCTACTTTTTTCCTTATATCCATCATCACGGATATTGTAGAGAAGACCTCATCAACACCAGGAAGCCATGTCAATGAGTTTGCTTCTTTAGACAATACAACTGAGGCAAGAGGCAAGATCGAGAATTAATTTGGCTCATTCCATAGCTTCAGTATCCTTTAGGTTCCTACTAAGCTTCAGCTCCTAAAAATTGTTAGACATCATTCCATGTTTCTTTGATTGTGGTTGTTTTGTTATGAGACAACCCATAAAAAAATGGATACCACAAGGCTAGCGTGGTATTTTCAATCCATGGATCAGCCCAAAAAAATTGCTTCCTCCATCACCCACCCTATGGCAAATTTGGATAGTGATGAGGTTTTGATATTTTTTTGATGTACTTCCATGGCCCCTTTGAGGAAGTTGGAGAGAGTTGATTTATGGAGTATATTTAGCTTGTATAAGTTTTCTCCACAAGGCATTTCCTTCGTGATGTTATCTCCATATCCATTTGGCAAAGAGAGCTTTGTTCTTCTCCTTCATTGAAAATAGACCAAATCCTCCCTTGTCTATTGGGAGATTCATGATATTCCATGGTCCTCCCTTGTCTATTGGGAGATTCATGATATTCCATCGGACGGGTGTGAGCCATCTTTCCACATATGGTTTCTAAATAATTTTTCTATATCTAACAACTTTTTGTGACATTTCAAAAAGAGACATGTAATAAGTGGGGAGGTTGGACAATATGACTTGTATTAGGTGAGTCTTCCACCTTTGGAAGTATAAGATGATGGTCATGTTGATAGCCTTCTTTCTATTTTTTAACAATGGTCTTCCAGAAGGAGAAGGATATGTGGGTTCCCTTTAAAGGTAAACCTAGGTACTTATTTGGCCATTCACCCTTTTTACAACCGTATTCCGTTGGCAATGTCTTCGATAATTTTATGCTAACATTGCTGCCCACAATCTCTATTTTCTGGAGATTGATATTTTGTCCAGAGAAGATTTGAAGGTTTTTACGATCTCGATCATGTTTTTAAGGAGGAGACATGTAGTAAATTAGAGAAGAGGATTATATCGTTCGCAAATTGAAGGTGGTTGATGCTTAAGCCTTCATAACCAAACTGAAAGTCCTTCATTTGCCCTTCAAATTCAGCATTGGTGAGTAGGCGATTGAGGCAATCCATTACCAAATTTTTAGCCAAAGAATCCCCATTTTCTTCATAAAAGGATGATAATGTCAAGTCAACATGGTAGCCAGGATACCATTTAATTTGTTAGGAAGAGTGCCACATGCCAATTTGTTAACAAAAGAACAGTGCAAAATAAGTGACCTTGTGTCTCGGTATCATTCAAAAGACACCAACCTGGAGTGAGGTTGCTTTGGATATCTCTCTGGATTATACGTGTGGTGATACTTTCAAGGTTGAATGCCTATAGAAATTTTTTAAATTTTTTTGGGAAATTTACCATTCAATGCAAAGTCCACTAGAGAATGGAAAAGGCCCTAATTTTGAATCAGAATTGGAAAGGGAGCAAACGTAGAACGAGCTGGAAGGCTTAAAGGGCCATTCGGAGATATCTTCCTCAATTAAGGATCTTCTGAAGATGTAATCCCAACTATGAGAGGTGGTTTTCCTAAACTAAACCATATTTCCTCAATCATGATAAGAGTAAATACAGTGGCAAAATCAGATCAAAAGACATCAAATGGGGTTACCTATTACGGAATGTGGCAAGATGAGTGCATCAGTCCATCATCCATGTTAAGGACTTGACTCACATCCTCTAAATATTTGGCTCTAAAATGACAAGTTATTAATGCCATGCATCGATTAAATGTTCAGACACTTTCCCTTGACAGATGAAATTAGGTTACTTTTAGCTCTTCATTCTGCAAACAGGCAGGATCAGGTCAATTTTTAGTTGGGGACGTAGAGTAACTTGGTAATACTTTCATGAACTTTTCCATTAGCAGCGGAATTCGGACTAATGTTTAAAGCACTCATAGCAGAGGGACAAGTTTCGAAGTTTTAAATTTTCACTTGAGACACAAGACTAAGGCTCTTATTATAAATTAGTTGAGCTTGTAGGCGCATATGAATTACTGCATCGCTCTTTATACAGAGGAAACCATTCATTTGATTCAGGTATGTTCTTTCAGACTCACATGAATCAATTCCATTCTCGCTTTGAATCTAAAGTGAAAAGCTATTAGAAAAAAAAATCCAATGCAGTCTTCGATGCTCGTAGACCCCAAACTCCAATGACCAAATCCAAACAGACACTCACAAATTCAACCAAAAAAATTAAAATAGGAACTCATAAAAGAAGAAATCGAAAACATACTTGAGAGCGCGGGCCTCGACGCCGGAATTGTGGGAGGAGAGAAGGTCTTTGGGAGTAATCTTCTTCTTTGCACGGTGGAACTCGACGTCGGGGCCAGCCAATTCCTTGGATTTCTTGGACTCTTCTTGAGACTTGTAGAGGTGAGCCTTGAGCTCCATGATTGAAGATGCGCCGACACCAGCTATGGCCTTGTGCTTTTTCGGCATGATCGAAGACTCCGTCAGCCATCCCAGCGATTCTACAACCACCCTCTTTTTCTTTCCCTCCTCTCCCATCTTCTCCAGTAATGGTGAAGGAGCAATCGAAGAAAGAAAATATGAGGAATTCAGATGCCCTACTTGTTTAGATTCTTCTTCTCTGCGAAGTCCGAGATGAAACCGGTCGTGCTCGCCCTTTCTGTATGTGACTCAATCCGGTTTATTGGTTGCCGATGATTCGGGCTGGGGGTGGAGCTCAATTTAAACCTAGGTTCAATGCAGCCCATAGTGATATTATTATTATTATTTTCAAATTATAACACGCCTCAATTTTAGAAATATATGATTTATAATCGTTAGAAGATTAAATTTAATAAAATTATATGAAAATAATTATAATTTTAAAATTGTGAATGAGATATTTTTAATCTAAATCCCAAAAACTATAATTTTAAAATTGTGAATGAGGTATTTTTAATCTAAATTTCATACAGTTAAAAAAGAGAAACACAATGAAGACAGACACAGTGAAGACAATGATAGACTTGAGCTATTACAAGGGACAATATCGGCTAAGAATAAACCTACCCTACAATGGACTTAATTAAACCATAAATTAAACCATAAATCTACGTTGCAATGTTGTACTAAATTAAACCATCATTAAAATGAATATTTCAAGATCCCACAAGTTGGTATTGGGCGATGGGAGTCGAACATAAAACCACAGGATTCCATTGCTTGTCATGCATCGATTACCTGATAGCCAACATTAGGCAACACAAGTAGATCAATATGACATTCATAGACTAAATAAGGCGCTGATCACTTCCATAAGAAACCAAATGACATAAACCCAAAAAATTAATGTCTGATCCCATAATATATAAAATGAAGAGAAACGTTGAAGAACAGCTGATAAGGTCTCTAACGAAGATTTCAAAATAAGACAACTCTGATAGCTTTTTCTCATTCCTTAAACAAGCAAATTACATAAATAAATTGGGCCTTGAAGCCTTGTAAGTGGTCTTCAGCTTTCTGGTGGGTGGCCTAACAGTCCTGAACACCAAGGGAAACTTGATCTTGGAGTCGTGGAATTGCTTGGTGCTTTCCCTCTTGCAAAGCTTAGCAGGGACGGTTGCTGTCTTGATGATTTGGATGCAAGGAGACCTGACCCTGTGGCGAGAAGCCATTTCGGTGTACATTGCTTCCACAGCTCCATTTAAGGTGGTATCACGGTACTCCTTGTACATGTTGTGATAACCCGTGCGACTTTGGTAACGCAACCAAATACCATAGTTCTTGATCTTCGTTGGATTCTTCTCAAAGATCTGAAGACAATGACGATTCCATCAGAAAAACCCAACTGAATAATATAGCTAGTGAATCAGTACTATCCGTGTTAGAACTCAGCAACCCAACTCCAGAAAATAGCTATGGAAATGGAATTGGAGGAAAAAATCACCATTGATGCCAAACTTTGTTACACCAAGATATCCATTGCAATCACAGAGGAAACTTCCCCCATACGGACACATCAAAATCATTCATCAATACGGCTGATAATTTTTTCTCTTATATTACAAGATTCACGATTCAAAAAGCATCACAAATTCATAGTCGGAAGATTGATATTGAATCAATCTTACAACAAAACAAAACACGAGAAAATACACCCAATTTCTCATCCCACAATAAGTTCTTCACATTTACGCTCACAATGACAATACTATAAACAATTCAAAGGACAAAAATCCCCTCCGAGTTTCACTACCGCATCAGAAAGGGATAAAGCACTGAACAAGTTAATCATGGCAACAGTTTACAAAGAAGCAAAAGAGAAATAGTTCAGATCGATGAATGATGAAAGCAGAGCGATCATTCATTTACAATGTGATCGGATAAACATACTCGGCATAACAATTTTAGACCCTTCTAACAGGAAGAAGTGCGTGAGGAAAAAAAACACGTTACCTCATTGATGGCGAGCACCTGGCCGTTGCTCTTCTTGACTTTCTTCAGCTTCCTCAGAAAATACCTATGACCAAGCAAGAAAAATAAAAACAAAGAGAGAAATAGGGTTTAGCTAACACTTCAAAATCAGGCATCAAAACTGGATTTTATAAATCCAAAAGAACTTACATAACACTTTCTCAAACAAGGCAATCAAAGAACAACACGAGAAAACTCACCAAAACTTGGATTTGGCGCGAACTTCATTAGTCGCCCACAGCTTCATTCGGTAAATCTTGGGATGCTCATCTGCTTCGGATGGGAGAGCCCTCCCCACAACCTGATATTGGTGGAACTGCAAAAAAAAAAAAAAAAATCACCCCAAATTGAACCACATCAACAAGCCATTTCCTTTCGTTGCCTCCAAACGGCTCCATAAATAACAGACACAGAGAGCGAGAAGGATACTTGAATTTAACTCGGTTCCATTAACTTATTCTGCAAATCCTATAACTAAAGAAAGATAAAGAAAGCATTAGATTTCAGACAGGGAAGCCTTACCCTGAAAGTAACCATTTGCGACGATTGCAGAGCTCTGGACGCTCCGTCTGGTGCTTTCTCTGAGGAGGAGGATTTCTGCGGCTAAGACACGAACGAAAACCCTAGTTCCCGTCGTCTTTATATACATTGTAATTTTTGGTGCAATTTGCCCAAAACCCTAATGGATGTTTTAATTGTATTTTCTTTTTTTCTTTTAATTAAACTCTATTTTTAATTGAGTTTCTTTCATGCATAAATTAATTATAAATAACTTTGACAACATCACAAATTCGGACCAAACTTGGTTATGCGATTGTTTTCATTTAAAATCTTAAAAAATTTGTATCTCGAAAATTATATTAAAAATAAAAAATAAAAAATCTTTAAGTAGCACTGATATTTGTGGTATTCGATATATAAAATAAAATTCAAAAAATGTAATTGATTAACAAATGTTTAAAATTGTATAAAATTAAACTATTTTTTTATAAATTATTTATAATTCCAATGAATACCGCCGTTTTTTTCTGCAAGTCTAGTTAATGGGTCAAGCCCTGCGGCCCAAATCACCCAATTCAGGAAGCCCAACATTACCTCTTGGATGAGGCCCATTGGTTGAAGGATATATGGAGAAAAAAAGAGAGGAAAATAGGAAAGAGTTTATTCATAAATTGAAGCATATTAGAGAGAAAAATAGGAGGTGACTAGGTGTAATGTTAATGCCACATTTTGAAAATTGATGGGTATTTTTTTAATCTCTAAAATTAGTGATAAATATAAATATATATATATAAAAATATATATATATATATATATATATATATATTTTTTTTTTTTTTTTTTTTTAAGTTTAAAAATATGAATGAAATTTTTAAAAGTTGTAAAATCACAAAATTTAAAGATTAAAATGTAGAATGCAAAAATATGTAATTATTATAGCTATTGGGAAATGGATACTAATTGCCAGCTTTTAGTTAAACTGAAGACATCTTTTTAATAAATGAAAGGAAAAGAAAGATTTGAATCTTGATTGAATTAGTTGTTTACTTACTAACTGACAAACTCCAAAAAAAAAAAAACTTATTTCATGTTTTAGAAAAATCTTACAATAATGTCTTATAGTTTTATTATAAAACTAGTTATCATTTTTAAAAATAATAATTAATTTCAAATATATATATATATATATATATATATATCTCCCTCTCTTTTTTTTCCTCCCTCTAATAAGTCTTTTTAAAATTAACTATTTATCCATTTATTAGAGGTGTTGTAATGAAATAAATGAGATAATATTTTAATAATAATAATAAATGTTTAAAGTGACCTAATACATACAATAAAAATTGGACAACTAACAACTTCCCAATAATGATGCTCATAAAGAGAATATATAAGCTAACAACTTTGATGGACGCCATAAATAATTAATAACAAATATCTTCTTTTATCTATTAATTTTATATTCGATAAATTTTTAAAAATTTAATTTCATGTCTAATAAATTTAATTTTAGAACTCTAAGATATAAAGTTTAATTTTATTTATCATAAACGAGATACTTTCTACTGGATCAATTTAAATAAGAATGGGGGAATTATTTTTTTTAAAATAACTTTATTGTTAGTAAAACAGTTTGATTGAAAAAGGTAAATATAGCTGGGATGAAATGGGAAAGTTTCTAACTATAAAGTCGGAAATTCATTTTATTTACACTAAATATATTCAATAAATATTTGGTAGTATTGAAAATTGATCCAAAAATGACATTTACATCACCATCTCATTTGAGGGGGTCCCATAAACACAAAAATGGTCAAACCCCTCTAGTGTAGGCTTTAAGGCTTTAACCAACTGATCTGATGCTTGAAAGGCAACGTCGGAAATCGAATTTCCATGCAAAGAAATATCAACATGAACCAAAAATCATTGCGTAATTACATTTAGGAAATGAGAGAATATATCTAACCCAAAATAATAAAATTATTAAGTAGTGATGAGATAAGTGGATGGACAGATGGCCGGGCCATCCACGTGAAGCTGATTTGTTAACTAGAAAGGACAAGTCATCGCCAGGCCAGCATCCTCCTTTTAAATGCAAATCGACAGCTCCAATAATCAAATCAACGAAAAACACACACATTCCCCCTCTCCCCCCCAAAGAATCCCAGCCGTTCATTTTTCCACGCAGATACAAATATGAAAAAAAAAAAAAAAAAAAAGGTACAGTGCAGCAACTACAGAGAAGAGGAAGAGGGCAATTTGGAGATTTGGAAAATAATTAAAGCGAGAGATTGGGGAATCGAGGGCACCGCCGGGAGATGGAGACCATGCAGTCATCTTTGGGACAGATAGTGGGATTGAAGGCGATTTCATCACAGCCGTCAGATCTGTGCCGCTTGAAATCAAGTAACGAACAAAACATGGCGATGAAGAGAACCAGTTGGTTTAAGGCGTACCGTTGCCCAACACACTGGTGGGACCCAGCACCGAATGCCAGAAAGTTTCTTTTGAAAATTCGGTCCTCTTGCCTTTCCTCCGAGAACCGGTCCGGATCGAACCGCTCCGGTTCGATGAAACCCTGGAAGCTCGACTCGTACGCAGATGGGAACACGATTGCGCCTTTTGGAATCGTGTATGAATTAGTCAACGGGAACTCCGCCGCCGCCACGTGCGGCACCACGGTTGCCGGAGCGCGGTACCGGACCACTTCACGGGCCACTGCCTGAGTGTACTTCATTTCCAGAAGCTGCTCTGATGAGATCAGTGAGTCAGATTCCGGCGACCAGATTGATTTGACCTCGTCCCGAACTATGGCGACCACCTCGGGATGCGAGTCGAGGAGACTGACGGCCCACAGAAGCGACGAAGTTGAAGCGTCTTGAGCGGCGAAGAGGAAATCGAAGAGATACAGCCCGAGCTCGTAGTTACTGGTGTGAACGGGCTCCGCCTCGCCAGCCGCCGCTGCAGCCTCGAGTTCCTTCACGGTGTCCTGCATCCAAAAGTCTATCAAACACGACGGCTCTTCTTCTCTTTTCATCTTCACCTTGCTCTTCTCAGCGCAGTCGGCAAGGACCTCTACCAGCCGGTTGACGGCGAGTCTCGCGTTTCTAAAACCTGTTCCAGGCAAGTCGATTGGAAGTTTCATCAGGCCGACATTGAAGAGGTTGTAATCGACTCTGAACTTCTCGCGAACCTTTTCGCCTAAATACGGCCCGACGAACACCATCTGAGAGGTTTCGAGGTTAAGATCTCGAGCCAGAAACCTCAAGGGAATCGGCTTCGGCGAGGACTCCGACGACTTCTGATCCCAAAGTTTCAAATGCTTTAGAATAATGATCTGCTGAAGCGCGGTGTATGTGGTGAGCGCTTTGGGCGTGAAATTAGGAGCGATTCGACGGCGCAGATCCTTATGCTTTTGGCCTAACATGTAAATCAGATTATCCTCACCGAAAAGCTTCTTCCCGAAGGGATGACCGACGAGGTTCATAGCGTCGGAACGCACATTGGCGAAAATCTTGTGAGAGAGCTCAGTGTCGCGAATGAAGACGATGAAGTTTCCGGCTATGTAGTTGACAGAGAAGCCAACGCCGGAGGATTTAGCCAAAGAGGCCTGAATCTCCCAGAAGCGGGCAGGATTCCTGACCAGAGGAATTGCGTTGCCGACGAAGGGGAAAACGAGAGGAGGACCAGGAACAGAGCGCTTCTTCTTCAGATAAGAGATCTGCTCGAGAAAGAGGAGCAGAAACACAAGAGAGGCCACGAACGGAAGCAGTGGCGAAAGAAAAGCGAGAAGCGAATTCATCGTTTCTTCTCCCGAAAGGAATCTGTGCAAGAGTGAATGCAGAAAAGAAGAGACTTAAATAAGGGAATGAGAGGGAGAAATTGATTAGGACGCCATCGAAGCGTTGAAGGTGAGAGCTCAGTGAGGTGTCTGAAGAAGATATCAAGACTGCGATCTTGGCAGACTGGACTCTCCCCCTTCGTTTTCATTTTTATATTATTTTCTATCTCTATAATCAACTTCCAGGTTAAATATTTGTTCGACAGATAACAAATTTGGGCATGTGGATCGATTTTTCATCAATACAATAATTGAACTAAAAAAACAAAAAACAAAAAACTGAATTTTTAATTCATCACAGGCTAAATTACACAATTCTCATCTTAAAGGGATGTTTAGTTCTTCTCTCCGACAGATTTCACAATTCACTCCATCCATCCCTTCTTAAGGCTTCACCTGCATCGGTAGCATACAGCCTCATCCATCCCTTCTTAAGGCTTCACCTGCATCGGTAGCATACAGCCTCATCCATCCCTTCTTAAGGCTTCACCTGCATCGGTAGCATACAGCCTCATCCATCCCTTCTTAAGGCTTCACCTGCATCGGTAGCATACAGCCTCATCCATCCCTTCTTAAGGCTTCACCTACATCGGTAGCATACAGCCTTAGGCCTCTGATACCATTCCCAAGTCGGTTAAAACATTATTGTGAAAACTTCTCCTTGTTTTAAAATTTCGAAAACTCGTAAAGAAAAGCTTAAAAGACAATATCTTTACCTAGCTGAGCCTAGGTGGTTACAAATATGCCTACTAAATTCTTAAAAGAAAATAAAATAAAATCTTTAAAGATTTTTCTTTCTAAAGAATAAGGTAAGAAAATTGATTTGAAAACTAATGTTCAGAAATTAAAAAGCACAAGTGATATCATTTATTATTTAATTATAACTACCATTCTTTTTTTTTTTTTTTTTTTCATTTACAGTACTATTGTGTCATTTTCATACACAATATTATTCCCAACATCAAGTTTCAGATTCGAGAGTTCACATCAATCTACACTAATGTGGTTAGCTTTAAAGCTAAGCACTTATATAATTAAACATTTACTCCTTAGATTAAACAAATTAACAACAAAGGCATATAGTATTTTTATGCGAACCATATATGAATTATAGAACAAAAAATTGAAAAAAATGTTGGATGATAACTTGAGATTTTGTTAGATTAGAAACATTAAAGCAAGTAGACTTTACAACTCATCTCACAACAAAGGTCTTATTCTTTTTTCCTTTTCTAAAATCATAGTCGACAGAGATTCCCTCTAAAATATTCTTTTGGTAGTTGAAACCACCCATTGACCAAAATGGATACACAGCATAGAATTAGCTTTCCTGCCCTACCATTTGCTTCATCAAAAAAAAGGACGATGAGTGTGAACACACACACACACACACAAAAGTAACAATAGAAATGCATTGAAATTCATGACGTGAAACATTTTTCATGTTCGAGTCTGATAGGTTAAAATCACTAAATTTTAACTTACCATACAAGTGAACATTATATAATATACCATTTCCTTTAGACCCAAAGCGAGGTTAGACTTAGAAGAAGATACACATTATGCAGACTTACTCAAAACATATACCCGGTCGCAATACCACGCGTTAAATTCAACCCTAAACGACATCAGAAGTGATATTTCTACTAACCCATTCGATAAAATTTCTCACTATGAGCTTGACGTTAGAGGTCGTCCACGCCCCATCGTGAACCCCCGAGTTCCATCAGGCATTTTCGGGCCGGGAGGTGGCTTTGAAAGTTCAATGTGATGAGCAGAAGTTGTAGTTCCATGAGCTAGAAGAGAGCAAAAGATTAGCAGGCTAAAATTTATAACATCAAATCTGCAATGTCGTGATCAGATCAGTACCCGTTCCATTCACACTCTTGTACTTTTGTCTTCTAGTTCGTCCTTGATTTCGACCTCTATGCCCATGTTTGTTCTTGTGTAGCTGATCGACCTCCTAAAATTGGCAAAGTTGATATTGTTATCATGACAAGCTTTTTCATGAAATCCTATCTGATAGAAATTCTCACGGTTTGGGTAAAAGATGTGTGGCCAATAAAACCTCAGAAAAAGAAAGTATACGAGAGACATTAACCTCTTCATCAGGAACATCATCATGATGCTCAGCTATGTTCTGAATTTCTTCATCCCCATTCTGATCAGTTATTCGTCCACTACTGTTCTTGTCGGGACCATTCTGATCAGCTATTCTCCCGGTGCAGTTCTTGTCGGGATCATGTCCTCTCCAGTGTTGCTTCCTCTGGCCATGCTTACTCTGAAGTTGAGAACTGTATTGTAAATACAATCAAGTGGATATACAAGTGAAATGAGATACAGTACCAGATGCTTGAGAGGCTTAACCCGTATGCCATTTCTCCAATCGTGTTCATCATTTAAAGTAGCCACCTTATGAACCACCAGATAAACGACTATCCATATCAAATCAAACACCGTAAAATTATCAAGTTAAAGTAAATAGAGCATGGAGATGATCACTCACAGCTTTCTCACATGCCTCCAGAGACTCATACTCCACTAGAGCATGCAACTATACATAGTAACCAAGAAAAAATGGTCAATTGAATGAATAAACATAGTTTGTTTAATCTTTTAATAGAATTCAATTTACATCAAGAGGTCTGAGACCAAAGCATAGCTACATCACTTAACTACTATATAACAAAAACATAGCATCAAAAACTAAAAACAAATAAGTAAACATTGTTGCTTTCTTCTCTTGGCTTTTATAACAAGGAACAGAATAGGACACTCAGAAGTTCAATCGACATACTACATTGAACACCACATACATCACCACAATGTCCCCTTTAATAAAAACCGAAAATTGAATTTCTAGCAGTTGGTTACACAGTTTACCTTATTACTGATCAGCACATCACCCTTGCTGCTTTTCCCCAATTTGTCAACCATATGTGGATCATAAACGGTGATACTTCTTATGCTAAAAAATCCAAAAACAATTTTTCATCCAGTGAAGTGTGAGCGGAAAAATATTTTCACGAAAACATAGTTTTGTAAACAGGAAGAGCATACTGTCCAGCTGCTCCAAAAATTCTTTTGATATTCTCCTCTGAATGATCTTCAGGTAGATTTTCAACCACAATAGTAAATACCTATACTCCACATAGAAATGCCATAAATTAACCATATGTTACATCAATTGTTGATTTCATAAGTACACGAGCAAATACCCTAGGATCCCTAGTCTCAGGCAACGGAATAGGATGGAGACGCTTGACTTTCTTCCCATTAGAACTTACGACCTGCAATTGGCAGGTAAATTAACATGTGCTCATGGCATCATGCAAAAAGAAGCCTTGGTTGCTACATTCTAAAAGGTAGCACGTAGTATCTTACTAGAACAGAGGATTCCCTCAGTGCAGCAGTGATAAATGTATGATCTTGAGTAAGTTTTTTCATTCTCTTGAAGGCAGCAATAATAGCTATGGGAACTTGACAAACAAAGAGAAAATGAATTTCAACTTTACGCATTGGTAACAATACAATTAGTTACTACAAGATGTTAGGGAAAATCAGATCCACCGACAATAAAAAAATATATACAGAGAGAGAATAACAAAAACAAAGAAGATAAAATTGGAAAATAGGACATGAACAGTCTTATTTTCATTCATCAAATATATATAAAGATAAAAGTACGAGAATATGAGCAAACAAATGGGAGAATCTGGTAGGGAGTATGCAATTTTTACATACTTCATCTTTAATTCGAGATATTTAGATTTATTGTATGTAACAACAATGCTAGGGAAAGAACCCATGCAGGCGACATCAAAAAATCAGCAAAGACTAGAACCATTAGAAGATTAATTGTAGTTCGTCATTGTAGTTCGTTTGTTCTAGTACTTTACATGAAAAATGTTCAACACATGTCAAAGGCCATAATATCATGAATAGAGAAGCGAACGATCAGCAATCAACCATACTTAATTCAGAACAGTCCATGAAATTCATCACAGACGAATCTAGCTGCACAAGGAAGTGCCTACATGGCTCATCAAATTCTTCCAAAGCATTCTGAAATTATTACTTATATCGCTTACTTGTTCATAGTTAATAGTTTGATAAAAATCGAAAAAACCAAATTATCTCACGACTTATAATGCATATTCAACACTTTGAAGGAGGTCAATACTACTGGGAGTATTCATTTCCATTGAAAGATAATAAAATCTCCAAAAATTTGAAGAATAGCCAAGTAACATACCAAAACCATCCTTGTTCTTTTTGATTAATCCCAACAAGTGTTTATCGGTGGGTAAGTTTTCATCGCTGAAGTAGTACTCTACCTGCGAAGACATTTTGACCAATCATAAAGACCGACGATGTCATACTTTAAAATACTCTACAAAATTATATTCAAAAAAGAAAAAAAATGAATGAATTGAAATCCAAATTATCATAATCTAAATGCTCTCTTCAGGTCTTGCATCAAAAGACTATACAAATATTAGCGTAACAAACCACCAAGTTTATGATATCACGGCGGCCAAATAGCTCCCCTTGCAGTTGATATCCTAACGATAAGCTTCCTAACGTTCTAATATTTGCACTAAGCGATGCAAGTGGATATACAAAAACTAGCACAAATAAAGTGAAATGCATGTGAAAGAGGAAATCCCATTGACATACTGATTCTCTATCCTGGAAGAAAACTTCGGAACTCCCATTCAAGCCAGTGGCTTGAGATTCATACATAAATAATCCGCAAACTTCCAAAACAATCCAGATAGAGAATCGAAAGACCGCATACCACACCAAACCTAACGAAGAGAAGAAATTCGAGGCCCAATACGAAGCGCGGTGGAGAATGGGGAAGGCAGAGGCGGTAGAGTTACCTGCTTAATGATCCTGCGTTTCAGATCCTCAGAGAGAACAGTGGCTTTAACTACGTGATCGTGATGCTCCCCGAGTCCCTGGTCATGATCGTCTTCGGAAGCCAATGATTGAATCTCAGGCACATCGCGACTGGGTGATCCGACAGGATCTTGCCGTGGAGGCGACGGAATGGACTCAGAGACGGAGGAAGAGATTACGTCAGGGGAGGACGATATCGGAGGCTCGTCGCCGGCCATAGTGAGGAGGAGAAATGCGTTAGGCAGTAAGAACCCAAAGTACCTTCACGCCCTCCGTTTCTCCTACTTCGATTGGTTTTTCCGCGGACCCTTTTATATCAGTAGGAGACAATACCCTCCTCTGTTGAGGGCAATTTGGACATTTCGCTTGTTCCTTTTATTAAGACATTTTGAATTCCGTTCTTTGCCCCCAATTTCTCGGCGCCAGTATTATGTTACGCGCTCTGTTCAGTATGACCTTAACCGGGCAGGGCCGGTTTGGATTATTGGACTTAATTTCAAACTGGAACAATAACCGTTCCATCAGTTCTTGGCAGTTGTATTTCAAGCTCAGACCTAATTTCATGTTTTTAGTATTTAAACTATATATTTCATAGAATGTTTAAAATTTTAATTTCATTTAAAAAAATTAACGATAGTTTCTATTTATTAATTGATAATGTTGAATGAAAGGTAAATAATTGATAAAATTTAGTTAATATTAGTTTAGTTTAAAACAAGAATGAAAACAAAACAATGATGTTGGGAGTGAGTACTATGTTAGTTAATTTAGTGAAAAAATCATGAGTTTAAGTGAGGAATCCTATTTTTATTAGTACGCGGTCTTTTGGGAAAACCCAAAGCAAAACACGAGAACTTATGCTCAAAGTGGACAATATTATATCATAAACCCTCGTAATTGATCACATTTTTAAATTCTAAAGCAAAGCACGTAATACAAACTAGAGCAAGCTTTGGGTAGGGAGGGGTTCTTGCCATGCCACAACTCCAAGCCGATAAACGTGGGAAGCCGACAATTCCGCGGAACCCAGATTGAGGCCTAAACCAAGGCCCAAACAAGTAACCAAAGCCCAAGTCCAACTCCGAAAGCCCAATATCCAGGCCCATTTCTACGAGAGGAAGAAAACCAAACCCTGACATCATCGACGACCGGGCCACAGAGGGAGCTCATATCGTCGGTCCTTGTATTGTAATAAACACTGTAGAAGGCAATCCTGGTCCTGTCGGCCTTGGCCGTGAAGTTGAGGTTCACGCTTTGAAACGAGGAGTTGGAATCGGGGCCGGTGTAGTGGAAGTTCTGAGCCTGATCTCCGGCGAATGCCATCACGGCAAGTGGCTGTTTGCACTTGTCGCCGGCCTGGCCTAGAGAGAACGTCATGGTGTACGGCTTTTCCGGGGTCGTTTCCACCATTTGAGAAATTATGCCTTCTTTCCCTGAAAGCAATTCGATGGCTCGTTTGCCTTGTGGGACGTTGAAATGGTACGAGTCGATATATCGGACCGCCCGGTTAGATTCCACTATCCAACCCGGCAACGACGACGTTTCTTCGTCCAGATTAGTCGGGATCAAGACCCCCAGTGAACCGTTCCTAAACATCCATGGACCGGACTCGAAATCTCCATTGTTCACCGCATTGTCTGCGTCGAAAAAACAATAATTATTAATCACAAACTTGCTTTGCACCACATTTACAAATCACTTCGGAAGAATGTAAAATACCTTTAGGTCTATCAGGAATAAAAACTTTCTTGATAGCAATATCGTCAATGATGGGGCCACAGGTGGGGTCATCCTCCATGCCAGGGTTGCGGAAGACCAAACGCACCGTTTCATCATCGGGTTCGAAAGCGTAAGTGTAAGGGTCCCACCCCTGGACGCTGTACAAAGTCTGAAGGTCTATGGTCTGTGATGCAGGTGGCACCGACACGTTGAGGGACTCGAGCTGGGCGCACGTGCGAGCAGCACTGAAGGTGACTGAATACAGTGCCCCTTTCTCCACTTTCAGCTCTTGGCTTATTTCGGCGTCGTTCCCTAATCTCACTGCGTGTCTTCCTTCCGGTACGATGAGGATCATCCCACCTTGTTTTTGCCCAGACTCAACTAGCTCAACGGTGCCGTTTAGTGTCCAGCTTGGAATCGAGGTGGGCCCTTCTATTTCTCCGTCCGTTGGGAACCCGCCAGATGGGAGTGTTTCGAAATCCCCGTTTGCCACCAACCCTGACCACCACGTCCACAAGGCCATTGTAATGTGATATTTTAATAATGAGAAAATAAGAAATAAAACGAGGTCGTTTAGAAGGAAGGTAAAGATGAAAGGAATCTCTTGATCGGGGGCGCCCATATCAATTAAAGAAAATGACTGGGTGGGCGCCCACGTATGGAATTGAAGAAGGGACTTCAATACGACAATTAGTGAAGAGCAAATTAACGCGTGGGGCCCAACCCTCTCTTTGGGTCCAGCTCATTTCCACATTTTCTCCCAAACGAAAATTTTAAATAAAAATAATAATAATAATAATAATGGTCTCTCCCACCGCCGGGAAATCGAGACATACAGTGTGAAATGACGAAAATCGCTCAGGATCAATTCTCTTTATACGGAAAGGATGCCACCCTTTCTTTTGTCAGATTAAGAAGAAAGCGACAAATTCCTCGCGGGAAAATGTCTATTCTGGTCATTTTGTCTTTCTAAAAAGAAGAAAAATATGAAAACCCGTAGGCCCATTTGATATTCAATAAAATAGCCTTACACATTACCTAAGTAATTATATATAAAATTCGAACTCAATTAATTACTATAAATTTTAATGACTCATTTGGGACTAAAAAATTTATATTTATAAATTTATACACAAAAAGAAATATAAAGAAAAACATGGGAAATGAGTACGGGATTGATATCAAGACTGATATCTCTGCAGCACAGTGGTGGAGACAGGGAATATCTTTGAAATGGTCAGATCGGAACGGCGAGTTATCCCTTTCACGAATATAGTAACCACCGGAATGGCCGCCCTCTGCAGCGGCGGTTTTGCGGCAATGGGCGGTGTTTATAAGCGATTAATGCCTTTCTATTTTAGCTAAAATAGTTCGTGAAACAACTTGTCCGAAGCTAAAAAGTTTGAAGGAAATTAATTCCTCCAAAAAAAAAAAATTTCCAATCCAAGAAAATGTTTATGCAGAAACATGATTTGGAATAAACTACGAAATTAGAAACAAAATGAACGCAAAATTACGAGCAAATGAGACTGAGATCTTATGAGCATTTAATGGAAAAATGAAGAGAGAAAAACAGAGAGAAGCGTACCATCTTCAGCCACGATTTCAGAAGCCAAATGAGCAAAAACAAGCAGAATAAGAGACGCCCATTTAAGAAATTTAGGGCTATCCGCCATTTTCTTCCCCCAAATCTCTCTCTCTCTCACCTCAGTAACAGTGGCTTTGCACTGACCTCTCTATGCTGTTTGGTAGAGTGGGCGAGTGAGAGTGAAAGTGAGTGTGTCCCTTACCAAAAGATTCTACTTATAACGTCCAACAAATAACATTGAAATATATATTTATTTATACAAATTTAAAAAACATTAAGTTCTTTTAAAATTGTTCTATTATTATTATTTTTTTTTTTTTTGCTAGTTTTAAAACTATTTTCCAGTAAAATTATTTATAATTTTGAACCGAAACTAAAATTTAAAAATATGGTGGTAAAGTGGGGTATTTTTCTTTTTCTTTTTAGATTTCGAGAAGGTGAAAAAGAAAAAGGTGAGTGGGTTGGATTGAGTGTCGTGTTCCCACTAGAGGAGACGTTTTTGCTATGAACCTCTTTTTTCCAACCCTTTTGTAAAAGTACTCATCTCTTTTGCGTGTTTTGAGAACTGTGGTCTCATCTATTCTCAGAGCGGGTCCCATCCACCGCCTAGACCTCCGTGGGACCCGCAGACGGCCTCTTCACTTTTGGACCGTCTGGTTCGGGTGAAGTTTTAGTCATTTTTCAGTATGTCTTTGAAGAGGCTCGACTCCTTTTCTTTTTGAGTCCTTTATTCGACATTTGAAGATTTACCAATCCATTGGAATGATTAAGTTTAAAGCATGGCTCTCTTGGGGGAAAGTTTTCGCACCCTGTAAAAAGTGTTTTGTTCTCCTCCACAATCAATGTTGGACATCACAATCCACTCCCTATCGAGGCCTAGCGTTCTCGCTGACACTCGTTCCTTTCTCTAATTAATGTGGGACTTTCATCCAACCGTTACGACCCAATTTTCGAGATTTCAATAAATTAAATCGTGACAAATTGGCATCAGAGTTAGGTTAGGGTACTAATCAAATTTGAACTCAACTCTATTTATAATAAACACATTCTAAAAATCTTAAAGAAAAATTCGAAAAAGATAATATTTACTTTGTGATTTTCACGGTTACATGTATAATATAAATAAATAAAAAATTTAAGTGAGTTTACAAAAAATAATAATAATAATAAATAAATGAAACAGGTCCACTTGTATTAGTCCACTTGTATTTGGTGCTGCTCGTAGGCCATATTCTCGCACGTTAAGGCTCCATGATGAAGAGTAGGGGATCCACCCATATTTAAGTCTTGTCATAGCCATTTTTCAAGATTTTAATATTATATTATTTCAAGTAAAACAAAGTGCCTAGAGACATGGACCTTTAATTTTTTTAGAAAATAATAATATTAATTTCCGTTCAATTATATTCATTTTGAATGAGTAAAAAAAATATAATATTTTAAAAACTAAGACGAAATTATAGGTTATGGTCAAGTAATACTCTCCTTTTATATTTTTAATTATGCATTAAATATATATTAATTTGCAGCTCAAAATTATTTAGTTGTAAAATAAAAAATTCACAAAGTAGACTCAGAAAAGAGAATTCTTAGGCATACTTGAAAGTTATTGATTAAATAAATATAGTTATAAGCTTAGAAGATTAAATTCATAATTTAATTTTGATTTGGATAGAAATTGATTAAATAATAATAACAATAATTTAATTACAAGAAAGACATGATGTAGATACATTTTTTAATTATGTAATCGAAAAAATAATAAAAACCAATTTTCTTCTCAAATTACTAAAATATTTTAAAGATTTATTGGAAATTTATAAATTTAGTTTAAATATTTACGGACTAAAATATAATAAATATTAAAAAGAATACACTTAAAAAATGAAATTATAGGAAATAAATTATTTTCACATTACAACCTAAAATTTAATGTGTGTATATCGTTTGTCTGACATGCGCCTTTCTGAAAATAAGCATATATTATAAAACAAATAAAATTATACAATAATTTATATGTATTTATTTAAATAAAGTTCAAAGTTTTATCGAACTTATTTTAATTAACAAATCTATCAAAAGTGATAGAATCTCAACTGTTTAACATATTTAATAGACTAACAATGAGTGTTTTATTTCATGAATTATATTGAATCGACAAAAAAAAAAAAACAAAACAAAACAAACAAACAATAGACCACCATTGAAAATTAATAAGTAATTTAAGGTAAAATATCATTTTATATGTATTTTTATTTGTCTAATATTAGTAAATCTATTCAACCTTAGTTGAGTTTTTATAATATCGATTATTTATTTATTTATTTAACGTATGATTATAAAAAAAAAGTGGTAATTACGTTATTATTCTAATAATATAATATCTCATACGGCGCATATTAAATAATGCTCACATAAAGTTGAATGTTTTAGGACAAAAATTGAACGAAGTGTAGAAATCAAAATTGGATTAAAAAAAAAAAAAAAATCCGCGCATTTACGAAAATATCCCCAAATGCCAGTCTTGAATTGGGGCGATTTTGGGCCTGTGAGATCAGCGGTATATAAATCGCTACTGTACTATTTGCCGCGAGGGACGTATATCGTACCAGTTGTTATTGTTCCGACTAAGGAAGGCGAAGAAAGAAGCCGAAGCAACGAAGTTTCAGAATGAGCTCCTTCACGATTATCAGGAGCTACAGCGAGATCTCAAGATGAAAGGCAGAGATCTTAGAAAGTTTCAGAAAGGCAAGCATCGTCACTAAGATTCTGCTCGCGCATTTCTGTAATTACATTTTCATTCCCTCAAATTCCACTATTCCACGACTCTACGCATTTTCTTGTGCAAATTTTTGTTTGAAGATCTGGTGCATGGTTCGAAATTCTGATTTGGTGAATGATTTTCCAGGCCTTGCGAAGAATTACTAAGCAAGAGCGAAGTGTGATACAGAGCTATGTGAAAACGAGTCTGCTCTCAAGGTCATAACATTTCTTCACTCAACTTACGCCTTATCTCTACTTCTTGTCTGGTTTATGAGAACTTAAAAGTGAATATGAATCTGTCTGAAGTTTTATGCATTTCTTCTCAAATCTTTTCGTGTTCGACTTTGCTTCACGTCTATGTGTTATTTGAGTCGTTTTTCCGAGTCTCTTAGGTACCACTGAATTGATAATAAAGAGCGACATCAATTAAATTCTATTTCGGAATACATTATCTTGCTTCTACTGTATTCTACTGATCAAGAAGGACGCTGTTGTCGTCGTCAAGTCCGAGATCGATTGTTATATGGCGTGTAAGCCTTTCATTTTTAATTCTTGCATTCTTTTGTGGCGTTATGCAGGAATTGGATTTGCTGAAAGAGGATGCAACTGTTTACAAATTAGTTGGCCATATTCTTGTGAAGCAAGATCTATCAGAGCCAAATGAAAATGTTCGGATGAGAATTGGTTATCTCGCTGATGAATAGTATGTTTCTGTCTCAATTACTTTCAGTATGTCGTGGATTTACGTTGCGCTAACATTCTTCAGCATCGAAGTTGCTTGGTTCCTTGCTATCTCTGATCTAATGTTAAGATTCATTTACCTAATCCGGTCAACAGCAACTTTGTGTCGATCTGGAGGATTTTATCCATTGTTTAGGACAAGCAATGAGTTACCAGTGCGCCGTTCAGGAAAAAATGGTCCATTATATTTGCAGCTAAACGATCCTTTAGGATTGTTCTGGCGAGAGGCCATCTGGATTTAGTTAAGAGGAGGGAGTTCAAATCACATAATTGAAAAAAAAAAAAAAAATCAAATAGGTGAAAGGAGAATTTCAATTCAAAACTGGTATCCTAGCTAATTGGTGACATTCTTATCTTGACTTTTGTTTGAGTAGTTGTCAAATGCATATATCCAAATGTTTATTTGAAATCTGAACGCCTTGCCCCGGGAGGTAGTGTAAGAGCTGTTACAACGGAAAAATATAACATCATCTAATTCGAGCAATGCAATGTTGATGAAGTTTATAGCATGTGATTAGCATTAATAATTACCATCACGAACTTCTGCACTGTCTTATTGATGAAGTTTATAGCATGTGATTAGCATTAATAATTACCATCACGAACTTCTGCACTGTCTTATTCTTATCAATCTAACAATTCTCTTAATGTTGGTATTCGTGCTTGCATTCCTCAATATTTGGTGTTCTTGAAATATTTTTCATTTCTACGTCTCAGTGGATTCATTCATCGTAGGCTGACATACCTGTGCGCAGTAGTTGTAGTTATGAGTGCGCGTTATCTCTGACCACAATAATCCCAAGTTTTCATTACAGGAAACGCGCTGGTGCAATTATCGAAGATTTGGAAGAGAAGCAAATGAGCAAAAGAGAGAAGGTTAGCATTTATTTATCATGCATTTAGATATAGGACATGCCTTCAGATCGAATACGACGATTTGCCCCGATTTTTATGAGTCGGTGATGAAATTTTCTGAACTCAAATTCTTGCATTACGAAGTTCAAGTATTGATGATCACTTTATTATTTCTTTTTTTTGGAAAGAGAGGAAGTTAGCATTGCTTTAACATGCATTTGGACATAATAGTAATTTACGATTATTGCTTTATCTTTTTGGTTGGTATATGACGATTTGCCCCGATTTTTATGGATCGTTGATGAAATTTTCTGAATTTAAATCCTTGCATTACGAGACGAGGGTCAAACATTGATGGTCACTTTGTTTGTTTTTTTTTTTTTTTTTTTTTTTTTAAA
>NW_019268557.1:659088-671277 GCF_002738365.1 Cucurbita moschata | reverse complement strand
TTTTTTTTTTTTTTTTTTTTTTTTTTTTTTTTTTTTTTTTTTTTTTTTTTTTTTGAAAAAGGAAATTAGTAATCTATGCTTATCATGCATGCGTATTATATTTATTCACGCCTTTTTCTACATAATATGGTATAGCATTTGAATCAGTCATAAAGTGGTTCTAATAATTTCTTGATCGGCTGCGATCTTCGGTATGTCTCCGTTTTCACTCTATTCCTATCTGGTTTCAGAATTCTTTGTTCCAAAATATGTGCCTATCTCTAGGACATCTTATTAGCCATATTCTTAGGTAGTTTTTGTTAGACGAACACAACCTTACACAATACACAATAGTATGATATTGTCTACTTTAAGCATAAGCTCTCATACGTTGCTTTGGGCTTCCTCAAAAGGTCTCATACCAATGGAGATAGTATTCCTTGATTATAAACCCATAATCATTCCCTAAATTGGTGATGTGGGACTTTCATCCACCAACACCTCTCCTCGAAGAAAGTACGCGATAAGCCTCGACTCCTTTTCTTTTAGAGTCCTTTGTTCGACATTTGAGGATTCTATTGGCATAGCTAAGTTTAGGGCATAGCTCTGATGTCATGTTAGACGAACACAACCCTCCACAATGGTATGATATTGTCCACTTTGAGCATAAGTTCTCATGGTTTTGCTTTGGGTTCCCAAAAGGTCTCCATAATGGTATGATATTGTCCACTTTGAACATAATCTCTCATGGTTTTACTTTGTGTTCCCAAAAGGTCTCATACAAATGGAGATAGTATTATTTGATTATAAATTATAAATTTATAATCATTCCCTAAATTAGCTGATATTTCATCCACCAAAGTAATAGTTTTAATAGAGAAAAGAATCGAAAATTTTGTTTTATTTAATACGTTATTCGTTTAATTTTTTATTTAATAAAAGAAAGAGAAAAAATGTTCGAGATTGTGAGTAGAATAGCTGAATCTCTCTCTCTTTTTATTAT
Source organism: Cucurbita moschata (assembly GCF_002738365.1). NCBI lineage: Eukaryota > Viridiplantae > Streptophyta > Magnoliopsida > Cucurbitales > Cucurbitaceae > Cucurbita > Cucurbita moschata. Next base: position 670,295 of record NW_019268557.1, on the reverse strand, counting down.
TATTATATTAACATTAGGTGGAATTTATATTTCAGGTTACAAAAGAATGCAGTCAATGATTACGTCATGCAAATCAATTACATTTGGTTAGTAATTTTTTAACTCAAATTAACTGGTGTTCAACATTCTAGATATCATGTGTTTCTCATCTTATAATCATCAGAGGATTCCATTCTATAAACCCTGGCGTTTGATTAAAAAACGAATCCATTTCTGAACTTGTCGAGGTAATTTTTAAATTAGCTGGTGTTCAACATTCTAGATATTAAAACTATTTTTTCAAGTAATTAAAAAAAATAAAAACCAAGACTAAATTCAAAATTTAATTATGAACGCAAATGATTCCAAAATTCTTTAATGAAAACATAAATTCAATTTATTTTCCGGAATGGTATAGTGAACTGGTTTCAGATGAGACCACCGATGTTTCTGGAATGGTATAGTAAACTGGTTTCAGATGAGACCACCGATGACAGAGACATTGAAGCTGCTGAGTGTAAACAAATGGAAACAATTAGCTACCGTGGTACAAGTTCATACTCATATTCAACTTAGTATTCTAAAGCAATTATTCTATGAGAAAACTGGGAAAAATGGTTACATGTGCACAAATTTAATCACGGTCCAAAATTTTTCTGTAAGATAAGACTGATTCTGAGACTAGAAAATACTAATGCTAATAATAAAAACAATATTTCCATTTCCAGTAAAAGGAGGTAAATTACCGACAAACCTGTTACTGCTAATGTGAATTGGCAAGTTATGCCCTCTCCCATTCTACCATGACAGGCTTCCGTAAGCTATAACGTGGAACTATTAGTTGCCGACCTAATTTAGATAAAATATTTTAAAATTATAACTTAAACAATAATCATAGATACTGTAAAAATTAATCACTATACTCGATATCAAAGATTAAATATCAATCGCTCACTAAAATGAAAAATATTTACTATGGATACTAAACTTTATTAAACAAAGCATTATTCACATTTTTAAAAAGAAATAATCAAAATTACTTAGTTTAAATAATATTTTTTTGTACTCTTTAAAAAGTGACCATTTTGATCATTATTAGCAAGAAATTTAATACAAGTTTTATGACAACATTTTAAGAATATTAGTGAATGAAGTGTCTAAGTTAAAATTAAATGAAGGAAGCAAAATGATCACTTTTTAAGAATACAAATATCAATATTTTTTAAAAGTACGAGAACAAAAACAAACCAAAGCTGTAAATATTCTGACCAAAATAATATTTAAACTTGATTACTATTTATTTTTAATATAAAAAATATGAATTTGCAAATATTTTGAAGAATAGAGGAAATTTACCTTACCGTCAGACGCAAATTTGGTATCATTTCATCGGAGTATTGCCTTCAATTGGTAGCGGATGTGCTTCAGAATTGAACACATATTGATCCAATGGAATCGCGGAACTATCCCCAAATAGTAAGTACAAATACTTGAGAGTCTCCCCCAGAAAGAATGTCTCCATTTTGTCCCTTCTCCGGGGCGGAATTGAAGTAACATCATCTAGTGATGTATATCCACCACTACTAACCTTAGTATGCCTCTCGAATGCTTCAAAAATCTGCCAGCCCCATGCACGGTACCTGCGGTACGTTCACATAAGCATCCTTTTTTTCTTCCATCCCATGTGAATATAAAACACGGTTAGTTGTAGAAGCCATACTTTGGGTTGCCTGTGATACGATGCAGGACGAACAGTGACTCAACTGTTTCAGGCCGCAACAGACTATGACGATCCAGTGACTTGATTATTATGTCATCGATATATTTCGATTTTTTATTTCCACCACTGAGACCTTGTTCGGAATATTCCTGGACAAATAATGAGCCAAGGGTCTTAAGATTCATGAACAGCATGACAATTGGGGAAAGAAAAGATATAGGGAACAAATTTACAATATATAATATAGACTATGGAACCGACCTCAGTATGGAAATAAGCTATTTCTGGGGCAAGACCGGTTGAGGTTACTTCATACATCTCAAAGCAAGTTTTTGCTAGATCCTCTGCCAGTTTTAGATTTTCCAGATCGTCAAAGCTCAACAAGCTTTTTCTCATTGCTTCGTCCCTGCTCATTCCCTTGGTGGCACCAAGAGCAAGGGTGCCTGGTAAGAAACATACCTAAAACAGGCAAAAGTTTATCAGTCCAGTACTTTTCCAAAACGAAACGAGGATTACTATGATGTTGTCACGTTGCTTTACTCAGATTACCAATGATCTGAAGGATCAAAGTATTAACTCATCGAGCTCGTGAATAAAATTAAGTCTTGAAGAAAAAATCACATCACAATAACGTAGATAATTCACGGAAAGAAAATATGAATGCTTAGTTAACTCATCAACTAAATACTAAAATAGTTACCAAGCCCAAACGAATATGTAAAGAGTTTTTTTTTTTAAGGAGATTTCATTGATGAATGAAATGTAAAAAAAAAAAAAAGAAGATAAAATGTGCAAAGCACAATTACCTTAAAACGTTAAAATGTGGACGTGTGGGATGCCAGCTAACGGTTACTTTAATTCTTATTTATTCGTGCCATTCCACCTCCCCCCCTTCTACCACTATTTGTATCAAACAAACTTTCTCCCTAAGCTAAATTATGATGTGGGCCTTCCCTAATACTTACCAATATTCAGCCCCTTCGTAAATAAACTCAACAGTCTCCCTCCCACATATCATGTTTTCAGTTGTATCTCATCTTTGCATAAACTCACCAGTGGCACTTGCTTGTGACAAATGGGGGTTCTCTCCCCAAAAACTAACTTAAGAGGCGAAACTTTTCCTCAGTACTTGAAAACCGACATCTGTCCTTTTTCATAATTGATGTACAATAAAGCAAGATTTACACCCAACCCTCCTTGCATTTATTCAAGGGAACAGGAAGATATATTTATGCAGGCAATGGCATTTACATTCCCCAACTTTCTTTCCAGTAACATGACACTTCGGCTCAATCAAATAACACAGCATTGAAAGAAGTGTTCAATGATTCAAATAAATGGCAACACTGCACACATAAAACGAAAAAAAGCTCTAAAGCATAAACTTTTTCTCACAGCATAGAAACAGATGAAATGGCCAATTGTGAACAGAGCAGTGGAGCAAGAGATTTGTATAATGTACTTGAGGAAGTGATACTGTATTCTACACAATTTCTAACATCCTAAATCTGTAACAAAAACACGAGGACTATTGCACATGAAGTACTACATAACAGGTTTCAAGATAATGGAACTGTTTCCATTGATAAACTACAGAAATAATGATCTTGAGGGTGAATGAAAGATTAAGTATATAGCCCTAGACTATGTCAACAATCTTATATCATATTTCTAAACATCCAGAGACATTTCAAAGTTGAATAACTTAGATCGATAGATTTGCAGAAAAATCAATCAACTCCCATATTTGGGGAATAATCTTCCAAATTACTTCTCAGTTTGAGCCAGTGTTCCTTGATATATAGCCATATGACTATACCATAAGCTAGTCTACCAGATAAGTGAATATTACATACAGGAGGAAATAACGCATACCAGGTGGTCCATTTTTGGACTAAAAGCAGCATTTGATCCATAAGGCAACTCTCCAACAAAAACCAACCCATTTGGAACAGACTTCCGAACAAGAAGATGCTTAACACCTTTCATGGCTTCTTCATACATATCATGTAGATAAGTGAAATTATTGTTTTCTCTCATTCCCTTCTGAATCCACACTTTGAGTAGATACTCATAGTAGCTATCACCACGAGATCCCAGTCTTATGGTTTCTCCAATAAAATCGCCAGTATCAGGGCTGCAATTGAGATGAAAATTACGTGAAAATAAGTAATTTAGTCATCACCATATCCTCAAAATTAAAGGAATTTTTCAAAACCCAAAAGGCCCAGGGAGATTTAGAATGCGGAAGGAACCACATTCTACATAGTAATAAAAAAGCTAACGGTGTGATTGAACTACCAAAACTCAAAAGTTAAATGTGAAATACAAAGTGAACCATTTCAGGATTAATGCTCGAAGAGGACAAACTGCCACAAGACCAAATGTCCCTGAAAAAAGAAAATAAAACTAATACGACAATAACCATTTATGAATGTTTCATAGATCTTTTAACCCATGGAATTTACATGTTCACTTTTGGCTTCAGAAGAATAACCTCTCATGACTCGAAATAGAGTTTTGCCAACATGCCAAAAAGTTCAATCGAAGGCGTATCTTAGACACTGCAAAGCATGGATGGGCATACTAACAAGACAGTCAATTTTTTAAAAAAGAATGGAATCCATTTTACTGACTGTACAAAAAATGTGAACATTAAAAAAAATGAAAAACAGGTCGGAGAGCTAAACCCAAAGCTCCAAATCAAGGAAGATCACAACAAAGCTTTCTAGTTGGCCAAAAGAACATTAAGATTATAATTCACAAGGAGATATTTGTTATGACACATTATTTAAATAGTATATTTTGACACATCTCAATGATTTTGATGCAAAAAATTTTGCATTTCAAATAATGTTTTCACGCAATGAGAAAACATGAACGGATAAATATATAACTAATAAAAGGAAATAGAATGTTCAACATCGAATTTATATCTGTTTCTGATGCATCCATAGATCATAGCAAAAAATGCATAAAAAGTTTGACGCACATGTTAGATATAGCCATGTCATCTAAAAATAAAGTAACTATGCTTATAGCTAGATGTAAAAGCTCCATACCTAATATAGATGGGAACCAAACCTTCCACTTTTGGAAGGCTCTTCATGTGTTCTAAGACCTTCATGGCAGCAACTGAATACTTTGGGTCGCCTGAAACAGTACTAAGATAATTAAATTCCAGCTGCAAAGTAGAAACTTCGGATGTACTACTTAATCCACCAGGAGCTGCATAAGCCGAGAAATTTTGTAAAACAACATCAGAGAGAGGAATAGAGGTTCGGCTGGAGGTAAAAGCACTTAGCAAACGATCAGCCAAGTCCTTAGCGGTTTCTAGATAAACAGCTGGCTTAGGTCCTTCATTTTCAAAGTTCTTCCCATATTCTCCTGCTCTCAAGTGGTATGCACTTAGAAGACCACCTAAAACACGTATGGTAGTTTCAAATAAATTGACTTGACCTTTTTCCTTAATTCTATCCAGAAGGTGTTTTTCAACCCATGAGCCTGCCTCAGAGACAATATCACTAGCACCCATAATCATGGCAGTGTCAAGGGCATCCACAATTGTAGCACCTAAACCTCCTAACCCATCCGTTCCTGTCTGGCTCAGTGGCATGAGTTCATCATTCCCCATTGCATACCTTTTATAGCCGGACCATGCATGGATAAAAGCATCCTTCACTTTCTGTTGCCTTGAAATCCATAAAGACTCAGAGACTAGCATGTTTGGATCAATATGATAGCTAGTATTGCTACCTTTTTCATCCGGTGGTAATCGAGGAGGAAGCCTAGGAGCTCTCCTCCATAAGTTCTTGAAGTTGATGCCACCATTAATCTTGAACTCTCCTTTCTCATTACTCTCACTTACTTTGGCCACTTGATTGGGAACATGGACAGGAGTACTTGTCAAAAACAGATATGCCAAGCCAAAGATCAAAAGTAATACTAGAAACTTCCCCGTGCTACAACTTAGACAATAGCGTTTTCTGCTACCAGTGAGTAAATTCTGAGTCATCACCTGATAAAACGAGATGATAACTTTGAGTCGTAACTCAGAACAAACAATGTCACCCCATATCGAATAACTAAAGGTTGGGGTGACATTGTCTAGGGTATGACACGATAAATAAAAATAAATAAATAATTGGTCACTATATTCAGTGTTGGAAAAATTGAAACTGTATACAATTCACAGGTTTAACAATAATAATTATCTCAAAACAACATGAGGGAAGTATTTTAGGGATAAGTTGAGGTGCTAGATAAGAAGTTCAACATGTAAGGAGAATTTTGGAGGGATAAATTTCTAGACACTAAAAATGTAGTGTACAGACATGTGAAAAAGAGATGTAAACTTATTCTTCCCTGAAAAATCTGGAACGTACTTTTAGCTAAATTATCTTCTCTGTTTTCTCATATTGTTTGGGAAGTCATCCAAAAGTATTGGCGAGTCTGAAATTTACAGAAGAAGATCCACCAACGCAGATTATACGTTTATGAACGTAGTATAATTTCACATCAATCACAAAGGATCAAACATCCATCATGCTACAGATGAAAGGTTGGTCACAACAAACCAACAGCTAAGCATAGAATCTAAACTGGCAACATAGCCCCTGATTAATTCGCAAAACGCAAAATATCCTCAATCTGGCATTTCTATGAGAATTTTCACTAATTATGCATGCAATTCCAACGAAAATGACTATTCAAACAGATCCAGATGATCAATACCATCGAGTTTCTAACCTCCCCCAGGCCGTCTCCATTCCAGAAGCAACATCACATTCTTAAACAAAGTAAATGACATCAGTAAGAACAATTACACATGTAGAATGTAAAGTTGTTCCAGGCACAATCGAAGTTCAAGAACGAATAAGAAATAAGAAATACTCGTTGCAGAATGTAACTAGAAAGCTACCAATTCTTCCAAACATTAACCGAATAATAAATCGCACAAACGCAGTGCCTGTTATGCAATCAGATTTCATGAAATTGAAATGGAGGAAGAAGTCAAGATCTAGCATAGAAAGACCTTCAAGTAGGATCTCTGTCGAAACTTAGCATTGTCATAATGAACATCCTTCACAGAGTACGGTAGAGAACTAGACATGTTCAATCGGATCTCCGTCTAGGGCTTGCGTACGGTTGGCCTCCTCTCCGCTCCGCTCGGAGGCCTGAGTCGCAAGGAGAGAGAGAGAGAGAGAGAGAGAGAGAGAGAGACACGGAGATTTAAAAATGGCGACGGATTCCTATTGCTCTTCTTACATCGTCCGATCGATGATTACCGGTTGAGACGATCGGAAAATATTGAGCGGGAACTGGATTGGAAGCAATTGTACGTATGGATTGATACACAAGAAGAAGTGGTCTATGCGTCGTAGACAGAGAGAGACGAGGAGAGGAAGAAGGTATGCGAAATTTAAACCGAATAATCATTATTCCGCGAACATCACAACAATTCGACATTTAAGTACGAAATGAGAAGGGACCAGTTTTTTTTTTTAATTAATTTATTTATTTAGCAATCAATTTAGGTGGCAATTTCACTCGTAATTCTAAACTCATATTATTTAATTAAATCCATTTAAATAATCAATAACATTTCTTCAAAGTTAGTTGAAGGAATCGAACCAAAGTAATCAATTCAACCATTCATAGTTTAATTTTGATACACATTTTTTTAAAATCGAACTTTGACTTTTCCTTCAAATTAAACTGAACTTCATCTCTTCTAATGAATAATTTACTTGATCCACTCGGACGTTAAATGAATTTTTTTATATCAATCCAAAAAAAATGAGAGATTGTCACAATATACCTGACATTTTATAATAATATATATATATATATATATATATATATATTATCTTATTAATAGTAACTATTAAATATACATTTAATCTAATAGCAAATAAATAATTTTTTATTCATGACCACTCCCAAGTAGAGTTTTATTTATTTATTTATTTATTTATTTTTAATAAGGGAAATGTGGTTGAGTAAGAGAAAATTACAACATTGAACTCATTTCTCATGCATCAAATAATACAAAAACTATTAACGTAATTATTATTAGTATCTATTAAAAAATTACATTATTATTATTATTATTATTATTATTATTATTATTATGACGAACCTCCCTCAAGTAATATTTATCCGCACTCAAGTTTTCTCCCTCTTCCCCTTTTTCCCTCTCAGTCTCTTCCTTTCTCAAACGTCAAATGGGTTTCAAGATTCAATCCCCATTCTTCCAAATCTCTCTCTCTCTAATTCTCTTCTTTCTCTTAATCTCCTCCTCCTCCTCCGCAAAACTCCTTCCCTACAGATCAGACGTACAACTCCGCCGTCACCGGACCACCCTCCACGGCGGCGCACCCACCACACCATTCTTGCTAAACCCACAGCGAGCAGTAGATCAGTACAAAGCCAACAAATTACAAATGGCGATAAAAACCAAGAGCAAGAAGAAAAAGAAGAAGACGACAGCCAGGTTTGAAAGCAATGGCAATAACAATAACAAGGGAAGAGCTTTCTCCGTCATGCTCCCAAAGGGCTTTGTCCCTCCCTCTGGCTCGTCCCCTTGCCATAACCAAAGCCCTCAGTCATCATCTCCCGCCTTTTACTGCCATCTCTCTGCTGCCACCAACCGCCCTTGAGGTCGGTCCCACCTTTCTTCCTCTTTTTTCTGGTATTATAAAACTTCCCCCTTCTTGAAAATGTGACACATTAAAGACTATAATATATGCTCTATTTATATATATAGAAGAAGCTTCTTTTTTGTTGCATTTTTTAGGACAAGATTAATAAATAAGTGATTTTGGAGATGTCTGTGTGAATATTTTGTTTGCTTAATATGCCCGAAATTAGGAAAGAAAGCATGTGAAGTTGCTTAGTTTAATGGAATTTTATTACCGTAGCGTGCACTTCCTGCATGCAATGGAATTAATTGCCTTTTCTCGACACACTCAACAAATTTTACACTGCAAATCATGTACTATTGTTCTTCTATATTAACCACTAGATCCATGTTCGGTGGTGCCTCCCAAGAGTTCAATATCTATTTCTTGAGTCTACCCATCGTCTTGGCATCCTCCACTCAAGACTCAAACATCTTCGGTCTCACTGTCTCGAGCCTTTGTACCTCTAGTCTCGTCACCTCTGTTATCTTTAGTTAGATGAACATGACTCTCCACAATGACATGATATTATCCATTTTGAGCATAAACTCTCATGTCTTTGCTTTGGGGTTCCCCGAAAGGTCTCACCACAATGGAGAGAGTATTCTTTGATTATAAACTCATAATCATTCCCTAAATGAGTAGATGTGGGACTTTCATCATCCATAACGACGATAAAAAGAGAGAAATATTCAAATGGGTAAAAGAAATAAAATTTCTCGGCAGGGATTGAACATCTTGATTAATATTTATTATGAAGTCTCACGTCGATGGGAGAGGAAAACAAAACATTTTTTTATAAAGATGTTAAAACTTCTAGCTAGAAGACGTGTTTAAAAAAATTTAAAGGAAATATTATAAATGAAAACACAAACAAAACAATATCTTCTGTTAATTTCTTATTCACGGAGAGGGCCGAGGTGGCGCTCTTCGATGAAGGCGATGACCTCGGTGTCGTACAAGATAGTGCATCCAATGGCGGCGAACCGATGCTCCTTTTTCTTTTGCTGCTTGAGCCAAATGAAACCGGATGTCCGATTGTAGCCAACCGCAACGATGTCGTTTAAGGGGAGAAGGCCTCGAGGAAGAAAGAATCGATCGAGAAGTTCTTGAGATTTTTGCTTGAAGAGAGCGTCGCTGATGTAGATCTCGGCGTCTGCTCTGTCCGTCACAAACTGCGTTGTCATTCTTCCGGTGTCTTGATTTGGTAATTCCCAGTTTTCCAATTATAAACATTTCAAAATTATCATTGGAATAAAAATAAATTAGTTGAAATTTTAAATAAAAATTAAAACATAAAATTAGGTGACCGAATAATATAAAGAAAATTATTATTGTAAATAAGAAAATCATAAATCACGGGTCTCCATTTTCTTTGTTTTATTTTTCTTCCCATTCAAAGCCTTGTAACCTATAGGTCATTATCCGTACGGCAGTTGGTCGGGGATACTTGTTCTTTCATACTAAAAAGAGGCCCAATAAAAATATGTACGATAAAATATAATAATAATAATTAATAATTAATAAAAAAATCAAACAAAAAAATGGATTTAACCATTTTAATTGTTATTTTTATAAATCCATATTCCTTAAAAGAAATATCCTCAAATTAGTTTGCCTTTTTATCCAAAAACTTTATTACGTCTTATAATTGAAATGTCACTCAAACTAAAAGTTCATAAATCATTGAAAAATGTTGGCTTTTTTTTTTTTTTTGGTTCTAAAAAATTATATTTATTTTTTCTCAATTTTCTTGTTATTAGCTTTCACTAAAGTCATGAAATATGGTATAAAGTCTGTGTATTAGAAAAAAGGTCCAACGTTCAATCTTTTCATTCCAAAATTAAAATTTTAAAAAAATCTAAAATAATGAAATAAACCCAACAATGGACATTGATTTTCACTTACTTGTCCCCAAAGCAAATAAAAAGGACCTAATTTGGGTTTTGCTGGCTGCACTCCAATAACCCAATGTTGACCGCCGTTGGATTCAAAGCTTATTTGTTATTGTTTAATCTACAAATTCACTTGTTTTTTTCATTTGGGGCCCAAATTCTTGCTTGTCCTCGACGCTTCATTTTCTTTTCATGTATTCGTCCGAGTTGACCTGAAGATTTGAATCTCTAATGTCAAAATACATAATAAAAATATATTATTGATATTTAGACTTAGAATGATTTTCTAACCAAATTAAAATCATTCAATTTATTAATAATTATGAAATTTATGCTAATATTTTAATCAATTAAGTTTATCTAATTTTAAAAAATAAAATAAATTGATTTGTTGTAAAAATGTTTAGATCTGTTAGCGATACAGACTTGCGAAGACGCGGAAACTTTCATATGAATTGTAACCAAAAAGTTATTGTTTTATGTAGAGGAGAGGTTTGTCTTGTTTGATAAAAGCTCATATTGAATCTCTTAGACCATAGTTTCCAATGTATTCAGTTTCTTTGGAGAAGTCAATATTAACTGTAAAGCATGCAACCATAGACATTGTTATAATTGTTTTTTTTTTTTGTTTTTTTTTTTATGGGATATTGACAGCAAAATCACACCCAATTTTTTAAAATTAATTGCAATTCATACATTTTAATTATCATTTATTTTTTATTTTTTTAAATGAAATTTATAAAACATTATTTATAGGTTATTATGTTTGTTAAAAAAAAACAACCATAATTATAAAAATTAAAAAAAAAAAACAATTTTTTTTATCTCACGACCTAAAAAATATCCTCTAATTGACCTTTTGATTTTCCGTTATAATATCAATGATTGGACGCATTTTCCTTTTTTTTTTTTTTTTTTTTTTTTTTTTAA
>NW_019268557.1:645403-658964 GCF_002738365.1 Cucurbita moschata | reverse complement strand
TTTTTTTTTTTTTTTTTTTTTTTTTTGCAATAATTACAATATCTCTCCCTTCTGAAAATTGAAAATAGAAAAATTCCACGTATTAAAAAATTATAACCATTTACAGCTATTTAGGACCACACGTAAAATAACAAACAACGAGATTGAAATAATAATAGAATTCTTGTTTTTGGGTAATATTTTTTAAAATAGAACCTTATAGTTAAATAAAGAAAACAAATAACAACAAATAATGTTTTACACATTCTAAAAAACGTGACAATACGAATGGGAAAATATCCGCCTCCAATAAAAATAATATTAATTTTATTAATTCTAATTTTTGATTGGTCAAGAAAGATTAAATTATTGATGGTTTGAGAAAGGAAGGTAGAGGCAGAGTCCCCATCGAAGGTATAAATAACGAAGGACATGAAGTGTTTAAGTTCATAACGCTTTCATTCTATAAGCCGCCATGGTTGTTCTATCTCAGCCAGAGTTGGATTTGGAGAAATATTCTGTTCTCCGATCAACGGGCAAACCCGCCGCCTCCGCCGCCGATATTCCGGAAATTGACCTTTCAGACCCCAACGCCAAGTCCCACGTCGTCAAAGCCTGTGAAGAATTCGGGTTCTTCAAGCTGGTAAACCACCGGGTTCCCGTCGAGTTGATGACCAAACTCGAAGACGAATCCCTCTGTTTTTTCAAGCTTTCTCAGTCCGAGAAAGATAAGGCTCGCCCGCCTGACCCTTTGGGCTATGGCTCCAAAAATATCGGCTCTAATGGCGATAAGGGCTGGATCGAATATCTCCTTCTCAACGCTAATCCTCTCCCTATTTTCTCCCAACAGTCCGATTCCTTCCTGTAAGTTGCCAAAATTTAAAGCAATCTGTTTCGGAATTACAGAGTTCAAGCCTCTGTTCTTAGCCTTTTTAAGATTTTGATTTTGGTTCTGATAATTTTAATGTTTTTGTAGCTCTGTGGCGGCGGAGTATGTGACGGCGGTGAAGAAATTGAGCGGCGAAGTGGTGGAATTAATAACAGAAGGATTAAAAATCGAGCCAAAAAATGCGATAAGCAGGTTTATAAACGACGAGAAAGCTGATTGTTATTTCAGAGTGAACCATTACCCGCCATGTCCAGAAATGCAAGCTGTTGGAGGACGAAACATGATCGGATTCGGGGAACATACAGACCCACAAATCATATCACTGTTAAGATCAAACAACTCAACCGGCTTGCAAATCTGCCGGAGAGACGGCGTGTGGGTCTCAGTGCCGCCAGATACGACGGCGTTCTTTGTCAATGTCGGCGATGCGCTGCAGGTGATGACCAATGGGAGATTCAAAAGCGTGAAGCATAAAGTGGTGGCGGATTTCAGCAAAGAGAGGGTTTCGATGATTTACTTTGGGGGGCCGCCGTTGAGTGAAAAGATTCAGCCATTGTCGCAGGTTTTAGCAGAGGGGGAAGAAAGCTTGTACAAGGAATTCACCTGGTGGGAATACAAAACGGCGGCGTTTAAGACCAGATTGGCTGATAACAGGCTCGGTGCGTTTGAAAAGAGTCAAAATTCTACGTTTTAAACTTGTTTCGTTGACCCAACTTTTTAATTCTGTTCCATAAATGGTAACTCAAGCCTTCTTTCTTGTTGACGAAGGAACTATTCGTTGACGTTCTGGTCGGTAGTTTTATTATTTATATAATCCAACCTCTATTAATAAAATAGCGTATTATTATTATTGAACTACGCTCATTATAAAAATTTTAAATTCTTTTGTTACGTGAAAAAAAAGAAAAATTGAAGTAATAATAAGACAATAAAAAGCAGAAGGGCGCTTCTTAAATAGATAATCAAATTTATCATTTAATTGAATGCTTAAATCTGAAATAAATAAAAAAAAATAGATATCTTAACTAATGATTAAATTATGTTTAAGTTCATTTAGTTATATAATTAAAATAAGATAATTTTATAATTTAATATGACATTGGTACAACAATACATATATTCAAAGTTCCTATACTTGTTTAAGCGAAAATTAAGATGAGAAATATAAAATTTAAATATTTGAAAGTGTATGAACTAAAATTAAATTAAATTAATAATAAAGTTATATTTATATTCACATATGTTGGCAGACTCTTAGTTCAATCTCCAAATAAATGAAAAATCGTATTTTTTAGTCGAACAATGAGGATTCCTCACTTTTTCTATCATTTTATTGATATATTTATTTTAATTAAGTTCAGTTTTATTATTATTTTTATTGATATTAATATTAATAACAAAAATAACAAAATAATAAAATAATAATAATAATAATACTATTATTATAACAACCAAGTATGAGAGTCGGAGACAACCTAGTCCTCTCCAACTCAGTTACGATTCTCACCAAACCTTGTTATCAATGTTGTTCTACCTTCAATCTGAACTAAAATAGGGTAGGATATGACTGTTGACAATAATTTGGCTTTTATTTCTTTTTTATTTTTTTATAAAAAGGTCGTTCCCTTGAATTTATTTAAGTAACATGATTTCGATTTTCCTAAAAATAATTTTATTTTTAGTATTTAAAATATTAGTTTAAATTAAAAGAATGTTAGAAATAAAATAGGTAACAAAACAAGGTAGAATTATTGTTTAGGCTTAATTAAGAAAACAAAGGTAAACATATTCATTGTTTTTTTCTTTTTTAGAAAAAAACAAATTTATTGTTAATTTCTATATTTGGTTAATCTAATTTTTAGATTTATTTTTCTTATATCCTACCTAACTTTTCAATACTAAATATATATATACTTTTTATTTTTTAAATTGACAAATTCTACGGTGTTTCGGAAAAGGAATAAAACAAATAATTTCTAGATATAACTTTTACAAACTTTGAATAAATTAAAAAAAATAATAATAATAAATTAAAAGGAACACGTAGATAATTTGAAGAAATGGCTAGAAATTTAATTATTCAGATAAATAAAACCACAACTAAACCAGCTTTTAGGCAAACCTTTAACATCAACTATTTGCAACCATTTAAAAAAGACTATAATTATTTTTCTCCACCTAAATGCGCCAAATTATAATTGTAGCACTCTCCTGCTTCCAAATCATTTTAATGATAATTTAGAAAACATTTAATTTTGATAGGATAAAAATTAGGTTTAAAAATATATAATAAAATATGTAATGTGGGGTTTTGTTTTGTTGTAACTTGCAGAAGGTGAGTCGTTGAAAGATTTAATTCTATACATTATTATTATTATTATTATTATTATTATTATTATTATTATTTTTGGAAGAAAAATGAATAAAAGAAGGGAGGGAAAAAGACAGGTTTTGACGACAGAGAAACCAAGACTGGTGCATGTGAATTCTTATTATAGGCTGTGTTGTTCTCGGTCAATCTATTTGTGTGGGGAACCGTCTTGGTTCTTCAGAAACAGCCTTTTAAGCAACTTGTCTCTGCCTCCAAATATCATACAAAAAATATTAGGGTTTTCAGTCCACTGAATCAAATCAATTATAATAAAAATTTAAGAATAATTTCATTCAAATTTGAGTTTGAAATATGAAAACTATATATATATATTTTTTAATTTCGTTAAATTTTCAGAAATAATTTTTAAAAAAATCTAATTTGGTTTCAAAATCTGTCCCCTGAACGAGGTTTTTGTATAATATATTATTATTATGGGAAATTTTAATGAATTTTAAACTAAAATAAAATAATTATAAAGGAGGAGAAATAGCTCTCGCGTTTGAGTTTGTGTGTGTGTGTGTGTATATATATATATATTTTACTAAACGTCGCGTCGATATTATTTATCAGTTTACTTTCTTTTTCCTCTGGCACAACGTGTCAACATAACAAGGGTAAATGTTGACAAATTTCAATACACAAAATCTAATTTAAAATTCGTTTCGCCAAAAAAAAAAAGAAAGAAAAAAAACATCAAATCAAAAATCTAAAAGAAAAAAAATAAGAAAAACAATGTCACATCAAATTTAAATACCAACTTCATAATCAAATAATTTTGGAGAATCAAATTAAAAATTTTAAATATATATATATTTAGCTTTAGAATATTTTGGAACTCTTGAAAGAGTCGTTTGTATTTTCCACAAAAGAATTCAGTTTCAACAATCTAGCATTAGAGTCATGTCTTAACTGAATCATATCAATATAATTCTCAATTATCGAACAAAGAAATTGCGAGTCTTAAAAAGTGTAGTCAAAGCGACTCAAGTGTGGAGCAAATAGTGTAATTTGTTCGAGGGCTCTAGAGAAGGAGGGCCTAATGGGAGGCTCTATAATATGCTTTGTTCTAGGGGAGAATTGTTGGTCTCCAATTGTATAAGGTGTCACGGTCATGCTTGTCCAAGGCGTGTAGTCCATGGCCGCATGCCCGTTACATGCCGAAACCCTTGCCTTATACTATTTTTATCACTTTCCTTTACTGCTTTCGTGTTGTATAATTTCTTTCTTATTTTTTTTTCCCCTAAGAATATGACATTTCGGTAAAATCATGTCTATGTCTTGGTAGACATGAAATGCCCTATAATGTATTATAGGGGATGCGATTAGTTGTCAAATTCTCCCCTACTTGAAAAGTTATATACTGTTTAAGTAGTTGTTTTTGCCTTTTGCTTGCATGTATATAACACTGTTTTCAATTTCTCTACCCCGCTTTCTAAAACCTTATTCTCAAATCTGGATCAGAGGCTTGGATGAGATTTTAGATAAAATGGGAAAAAGCCTCGTGGTTGAAAAAGAGAAGCCCGAGGAAGCGGAAATTAAATTGGAATAATACGACATATTTTTCTTTCACATCAATGTCTGATTGGTTTGGTTCTAAAAAATTTACAAAAATCTGGACATTTATGGTACCCATTTTTACGTACACTTGCTATTTTTGTGTTGTTTTACAATTATTGACCATTTTCATTGCATCCTTTTTTTGCTCTGTATATCCGTACTCTAATTCTGCCTCACCTATTTCTATCTTCTTTAAATGCATTATTCACGTCTAAATTTTACATTTTCAATAAAAATAAATAACTTATCGCTATTTATTTATGGTTATATGGTTGGATGCCGACGTTAAATAAAGCCAAACCAAAAGAAACACCATCAAACATCACATACTCAAAAAGGGCATGAATCCAAAGCATGGTATGGCCGTTTCCTTTAAATGGCCTATGAGCATATCTACACAACGTGACATACAAAAATACTCTGTATATACTAATAATTATAATGCGACATTACCATACAAAATAATAAAGTACCGTCACATCGAAGGCCCGTTTTTATTTGTCTTTTTTTTTTTCTTCTTCTGATTAATATCAACACATAATTCGTTATGTTAAAATCAAGAATTTGAATTAATTTTACCACGCTAATTTTATAAGATCTTATATCAGTTGGAAAGGGAAACGAAATATTCTTTAGAGTAGTGTGGAAACTTCTTCCTAACTGTAAAATTGACGACGATACTTAACAAGCTAAAATGGACAATATCGGCTAACCGTGTACTTTAGCGGCTACAAATTTAATTTTGGTTATATAAACACATAATTCCCAAATCTTTGCCGATAGCTTTTTATACCTAAAATGTCCTTTTCAAACACAACTAATACTAGAATATTGTTTATGTTTGACAAAAATTCCACATGTTTTGATATCTTCCAAGGAGTAGGTAACCAAACCTTAATCTTATTTTTCTTTTTAAAGATAGAATTTGGTCTCCCATATTAAAAAATGTAACGATTTGATGTTCATAATCTTAAATATGATTTGTTTTTTTTTTATTTAATTATAATATCATTTAAAATAATTAAATCATATTTAATTTACGTTGAAATTAGCGCACAATCTTTTTGCAAATTTCTGCACCAACTCCCATTAATTACATAAATTTTTCTTAAACTAAATGAAAAAACATTCCATTTGCTTACTTTGTTGATTTTTGTGAGGTCATGAAGTTGAAGGCAGTCGAAAAAACAGCCCCTTCTGTCTGCCAGTTTCGTAAACTTGGAGGTACTTTTTGCTTCAGTTACTAACACCATTTTCAGGAACATAAGCTTAGCTCCACATCCAATTGATACTCAAGGCTTTAACCTCAATAACCTTCATGCTCTGACACTATGTTAGGAATCATGACTTTACATAATGATATGATATTGTCTACTTTGAGGATAAGCTCTCGTGACTTTGTTTTAGCTTCCCAAAAAGTCTCGTATCAATAGAGATAGTATTATTCACTTATAATTTCATGGTCATTCTCTAAATTAGCCAATGTGGGACTCACTCCCAATAATCTTCAACAGTAGACGCATTTTAAAGCTTTGAGGAGAATCCCAAAAGAAAAAGGTTAAAAAAGACAATGTCTGCGAGCGACGGATAGAACTAAAATTTTTGAGTGAATCTGAAAAATGCAGCCCTAATAGATAATGGGCCGTATGAACTATGAGTTAAGGGCCCAAACAATCACATCTGGGCTATGCTGGCTTCGGCCGTCATATATGATGGAAGGCCCAAAACTTCCACATTTGGGCCGCACGGCCAGACTAATGTAGCCTTCGGGTTTAGTGTTTGTAACTTCTTTTGTTGTTTGAATTTTTTGAAATTAGGTTGTTTTTAAAAAAATTGTGAACAAATATTCCATAAGAAAATTGGAAAGCTGTGTTCAAACTCTAATTAAATGAGTGTTTATGGAACTAATTAGGTCTAGTTATTAGCTATAGCCACAATTTATAATTTATTATTATCATTATTCAATATATTTAATACAAGTTTTAAAGCTCAGTTGAATTTCGTATATTTGTATTATAAAATAACATTTACGAAATTATTTTATTTTTGCGATATTAAATATATTTTAAGTATTCTAACTTTCAATTAAATTCTTATTTATATATATTGATATAAGGGTTAGATTCTTATTTAAATAACAATAATTATAATTTAAGTAATCAATTTAAGTTGTTTAATGCCACATTATTGATTAGTTCATAATTTTAAAAAATCACTTTAATAATTGTGACAACAAAATGGCCTAATAATTTATAATGGAAGTTGGAGTTTCTGAGTTGTTAATCAACGCTTATTGGTTAGTGTGAACTAAAATTTATATTTATTTATTTGTTAAAAAAAAATTATTTAACAAGCGATCAACAATTCGTCGTCTGATCTCAATTTTCTAAGGTTGAGTCCAACCGAATTATTTAAAAATAATGAACTAATTTTATGTTTAATATGATTTAAACATTTAATTTAATTTATGTCTAATAACTGCATAGTTAAACTTGTTTTTTACCGCCACAATTATGTAAAAAAACCGCGACAATCCCCGGTAATTACAGTTTACTTTTAAGTGAGAAAAGCCGCGGGGTTGGGTTGAGGGGGAGGGACTGTTCCTCCATTGTTGCAGCCTTCGAATCTCTCCTCTTTCACCTTATCGGAATCAATTGCAGCAATGGCCGGCGAGGACGATGCTGCTGCTGCTGCAACTCGTTGGACGTTCCAGGCATTGCTTACCTTTCTCTTTTAACTAATTTGTTTGCTGCTTAGGAGGAAAAAGACAGAAATCAGTGAATAATGTGTTGATCCAGAGGTTGTAGCAGCTGTATTTTGCTTAATTTTTAATTCAGCCTCAGGTTTAGACTGGCCTTGCGTCTTGGTTGAGGAAATCTTAAATTTAGAAAAAGGAAGTCAAAGCTGTTCTACCTTCCCTTGTTTCCTCATCGGTTTTAATTTAACTTTTGATCATTTCTAATCGGTTTGTGTCAGGCATGTGGTGCAACCGCTGCTGTGTATTGTTCTTTCTTCTTCTTTTTTGGCTGGAGTAGAATCTGAATTTTGGCGAACTGTGTATAATTTTGGTAAACTAAACGTTCTTCTGCTTGTAGGATTTCAAGAGGTTCTATGATTCCACATTTGGGAGAAAGAAGGAGTCTAAGTCCCGGAATGGTGAGGCCTCTGATGCGGCTTTGAAAAACGAGAGTACATTGGGCACAGCGGCAAATGGAACTGCGCATGGGCCTGAATTGGCCATATACGAGCAGTTCCGGTTACAGGTAATGCATTTGATTTTTCAGTTGTGACAATAGTTGACTGATCTGGGATGCATGGGTTGGTAAAGTGCTGATGATTCCATCAAATTCTCCTCGTCAATTGTTTTGCAGCAGAGTGGCTCAAGTTCGGCACCTGGTGCTGTGCCCAACCGTAATACGGTGACTATGTGAGTTGTCTCTATCAATTTCTTTAGCAGTTATATTTTTCTTTTCACTGTGGAAAACACATTAGCTTAGTTGTGTCGAGGATTGTTGGAGTCCCACATGGCTAATTAAGGGGAAGGTCATGAGTATATAAGGGACACTATCTCTATCGGTACGAGGCATTTTGGAAGAATCAAAAGCAAAAACGCGAGAGTTTAAGCTCAAAGTGGACAATATCATATAATTGTGGAGGTTTGTTGTTCCTATTAGTGGTATCAGAGCCATACCCTTATCTTAACTTAGCTATGTCAATAGAATCCTTAAGTGTCGAACAAAGAAGTTGTGAGCCTCCAAGGTGTAGTCATCGACACAAATAAACTTTGTGAATTAGCTTGAGTAGATGTTCATTCACCAAAATTATACCAGAATTGCATATTTGAATTGAAATGAGTTTTTGTCTTAAGGATTAGTTATTTCCTGTGATTTTGTAGCTTACCTAATCATCATCATTATTATTTTTTACCTTGTCAGACAGAAGCCTTTGCTTCCTCCATTGGAATCTACAGAAATGCGCAACTTAGCTGAAAGCATTGCTAGGTAACTGACAAAGTGCTATACATCAATTGAGATTATCTTTAATGATTGAAAACATATGGATTTCTTAGCAAATACATTATCATTATATCAACAATTTTTTCAGGCCTCCTTACTGTCCTACACTGCTTTATTCAGGGATATAATACGTGGAAATCCAGATATTAAGTGGGAAAGCATCAAGGGTTTAGAACATGCCAAATGCTTACTTAAGGAAGCAGTGGTCATGCCAATAAAATACCCCAAGTGAGTTTTTTCTCAATACTATGGACTATTTGATCATAGTTTAGCATCGACTCTTTCACTTGAGGTCGAAGGTTCAAATTCTCATCCTTATTGTTGAAAAGAAAAACATTTGTTGAACTAAGAAAATAATTATATATAATATAAGTGCTAGTTAAAAATTAAATTTAATCAGATGAAGTTCATGTATTAAAAATAATGAGGTTAAATTAATGTCTACTACCACCTAAGTAAAGTTTTTTGAATGATCATTTTGTCTGGCAAACCATTTATATTTCTTTTCAAGATTTATCCTATGACCGTCATGATAGATTTAGCTAACTGTTGTTGGGATAGTATGACATTGGGATTTCCTATTTACTGCTCTACTGATGGTTGATATAAATTTCTTGGCTGTAACGTTGAACCAAAAAATATATGCCTTGTACGGAATTTACGAATGCAATTTTGCATTACGACCTTTTGGTACTTATTTTTTTTTTTTTTTTTTTTGCCTGTATTGCTTTTCTACTAAAATCGTCTCGTGAGCCATTCTTAAACTCACATATCTCCTTGATAGATATTTTCGGGGTCTTCTATCTCCATGGAAAGGCATCCTCCTCTTTGGCCCTCCTGGAACGGGAAAGGTATGTAGGTTTTAGTTGAAATATTTTGTTTTAAAAGCTAAGTATAATATTCGGCTGTAGTCATTGTTAGTACAATTGAGATGATACTTCAGTAAAAATCTGCTCCTTTATAAATTCCCATAAACACAAATAAACTATCCATAAAGTTATTGCTTTTCGGAAATC
The DNA here is from genome assembly GCF_002738365.1 of Cucurbita moschata. Taxonomy (NCBI): domain Eukaryota; kingdom Viridiplantae; phylum Streptophyta; class Magnoliopsida; order Cucurbitales; family Cucurbitaceae; genus Cucurbita; species Cucurbita moschata. Next base: position 649,133 of record NW_019268557.1, on the reverse strand, counting down.
CATGTTTCTGCGAATCGTTATCTAATACAAGCTTTGTGAATTAGCTTGTAAAATCATTTTTCTGGCATTCTGCAATGGAAGCTTAAACAGCCTTCCTTGTAATTCCTCGAGAAATTTTGGATATTTCTTGGAAATTGAGAGGAAGTGTATTCCAGTGTTCGTCACTTTTTCAGTTTTTTTTTTTTATTATGGTCACCTTATCATTTTTTTTTTTGGAGTTTTCGTATATTGCTAATTGAGCTGTAATGAAGGTCTTATGGTCTATTTTTTTTCCTTATTTAGATAACCTTTCATGTTAATTATTCAGACCATGCTTGCAAAAGCTGTTGCAACTGAGTGCAAGACAACATTTTTCAATATTTCAGCATCATCTGTGGTGAGCAAGTGGCGAGGTATGAGAACATACATGAATATGTTTTATTCTTTCTCAGTTTGTGTAGTCAACATTTGAACTTGTATTAAAAAATTTGAAACACGTGATCTGTCTCTTTTTGAATCAAATAAACATAATATTCTTTTACGTGTTTAAACTATCAACATTCTGTACTTACAAGTCTTCGGAAATTAAGATTAGCCATTGTCGTGGCCATAACTTTTTTTAAAATGGTAAAACCGAAGTCTCATTAATGGTCCAGCATCATTCTCTTTTAGGAGCGGTGTCATTTAATTTCATTGCTCTGCTATTAATTTCTTAAATTGAACTGATGATCTTCTTTCTTAATCACTTGTTTTGTTTCTTAAATTTCTCTGCTTCAATTTCCTTAATAGGTGATTCGGAGAAATCCATCAAGGTCTTATTTGAGCTTGCTAGGCATCATGCACCATCTACTATATTTCTAGATGAAATTGATGCAATTATTAGTCATCGTGGTGAAGGACGCAGTGAACATGAAGCTAGTAGGCGTCTGAAAACAGAGTTGCTCATCCAGGTCCTATCTTTGTTCAATAGAATAATATCATGAGCAGTTATTGTGTGTAGCATCTCCCATCGTTATACCTCTTTCAAAGAGGGTTCACATGCTTATATTTGAACCCTTCACGTGTTTCAGTTCTCGCCCAAGAACGATAACTTAGCTGTTTGTTATTTATTAAAATTATATTACTTAAATGATCACAAGTTAACTCTGTAGCTTCCATTTGTTATGGCATTGCTAAGCCAACCGTCTTGGAATGCTTTTGCATCTTTTATCATCGTTGCCCAATGCATACCAAGATTCCAGCCATCTTATTGAAGAAATCACGCTAGTCTTTTCTATCTAATTGATGCCCATACAAATATTGATTGTTCGATTGGATTGCAGATGGATGGGTTAATGCAGACAGATGAACTAGTCTTCGTTTTGGCGGCGACGAATCTTCCCTGGGAACTGGATGCAGCCATGCTTCGTCGTTTAGAAAAGAGAGTATCCTCTTATTATTGCAGTCTTTGTTTTGATAGAATAATTAGAACAGTGGTCAATAGCTTATAGTGTCTTTACGATGATAGAACTGATTACCTACCGCTTCTTGAGTCACAGCCCCAAAAACTGCTACAATATTCTAATTTAAGACTTATTTTGGCTTAGAACTTCCATCTGCATGATAGCTTGATGAGTATCAACCGCATTTGAATGATTATATCCCCAAGTGATTCTCCTTTGACCATTGTATAAAAGATACTTGTGCCTCTGCCAGAACCAGAAGCTAGAAAAGCTATGTTTGAAGAACTTCTTCCTCAATCTGGAGTTGAGGAACTTCCTTATGATATATTGATGGAAAGAACAGAAGGCTATTCAGGTTCTGATATTCGATTAGTGTGCAAAGAGGCTGCTATGCAGCCACTACGCCGCTTAATGGCTCAACTTGAGGAACAGCAAAAAGAGTTGCCCGAAGAACAACAGGGAGTAGTGCCTGAAGAAGGTATTGAACATTTTAAACGCATCGCTATTTTTTTTTTTCTTATTCGGTTCATTGCATGGATCTATTCTTTCAAAAGTCCCCTTCTATAGACTTCTCTAGTAACCTTGATATTCTCCTTGAATCTATGGAGGAAGCCTTCCAAGCCTTTGGCTCCTGCAATCTCGATTATCAGAATTCTCAGTGTAATCTATAAATTAAAATCCAATGAAATACATTTAAGCACCATGGTCTTGAACATGGGTTGATCAGTTCTCTTCTCTGTACCATCCTGCAAACAACTGACATAATAACTCTTCATGACCGCAGAGTTGCCCAAAATTGGACCAATCACAGCCTCCGACATAGAGATTGCCTTACGAAACACGCGGCCATCTGCTCATTTGGATGCTCCCCGCTATGAAAAGTTCAATGCCGACTATGGAAGTCAATTACGGCATTGAAGGTACACACAAGTGCCCCACTTATCCCTCTCAGCAGCCTTCTTCTTATATGTGTATGCTTGTTTGGTGTGTTGTGCTACAAGAAAAAGTATTGAATTGTGTTCCACTCAACAATTTATAACTTACTCGTACCATAGTAGATTAAATTTATCAACAACCTTTGGCCCCATAAAGTTCTGTGCTCAGTTCAAGGTCTCATTATCATTGAATTCTCAGAGACTTGTGTGTGGAAAGCTGTTCTTAGTAATTAGTAGATGTGAGACTGATGATGAACTACTTTTTATTGATGAAATTGTTCTTGATATCTGATAGATGTGGGAGTTTTACATTTCTGTCAAATCAAAATGCAGAACTGATGTGACAAGTATCTATTGTGGATAGATGTGAGATTTGACAGACACCTATTATTGATGGATAAAAGGCACGCATGAGCAAGTAGCATTATCATGATCATGTCTTAGCAATAACAATAAGATAGAAAAGATGAGGAATGTGATGACAAATTTAAGTTTCTTAAAGTACAAAGAAGTTGTCGATTTCTGTCATCTTCATGCTCTTGCTGCTGTGATGTTTCTTGATTTCCAGGTATGAGTGTGTTCTTTCTGACGCTGCTTTTGGACATCAGCTCTCATCTGCTAGCTGTGCAATTATATTTTTAGGGTATTTTATTTCAAGGTGGGGTGAGTTTGTGTTGGTTTCTCATTATAGAGCTTTTTAAGATTTCTTTTAAGATTTCTTTTTTGGGCTAATACCAATATAGAACTTCTCCCTAGCAAACATATTTTAAAACTGGGAGGCTGATGGCGATACATAACGGACTAAAACAGACAATATCTATTAGTAGTGGGCTTGAGCTGTCATTAATGGTATTAGAGTCGAACACCGAGCAGTGTGCCAACGAGGACGCTGGGTCCTCAAGGGGAGTGGATTGGGAGATCCTACATCGGTTGGAGAGGGGAACGAAGCATTCGTTATAAGAGTGTGGAAACCTCTCTCTAGTAGACGTGTTTTAAAATCGTAAAACTGACAACGATATATAATATGCTAAAGCGGATAATATCCATTAGCGGTGAGCTTGGACTTTGATTTGGGATTGGACTGTTGCAAATAAATTTTCATCAGAATCCTAACATAAAATTTAAATTAATTCATTTATGAAAGGTTAGACTTTGATATGTTAGTTTGATGTTTTAATTTATATATCTCCCGAAGTTTAGTGTATAAATTGATTTTGTCCCCTTATTTCTTTTAAATTTCTCAAGTGTTTTTTTTTTCCTCCAAGTCCTTGTGTTTTTCAATATTTCTACAGAAACGAAGTGAAATCAACGGCACGGTTAAATGGTAAATCTAGTTTCTCAATGGTTTGGTTTGCTTTTTTTTTTTTTTTTTTT
>NW_019268557.1:617967-644168 GCF_002738365.1 Cucurbita moschata | reverse complement strand
TTTTTTTTTTTTTTTTTTTTTTTTTTTTTTTTTTTTTTTTTTTTTTTTTTTGTCTCTATACTTTAAATTTTATCTTTAATCTTTAAATTTTGTATTTAACAGACATTTGTTAAATTGAGTCGATAATTTTCTTTAAAAAAGTGGGCTGTGTGCACTAAAAAAGAAAAAAAAAACTTAAATAGGCTATAAATAACACTTAAATAGTAAAAGTAAACAGCAATACCTATTAGGATTAGATTACAAGCTTCCTTTTGTGAAAGATAATATCACTTTTTCTCCATCTAATTATGCCGATTACAGGCATAATTAAAGACGAAAGCAACGTCTAATCATGATTTATTATACTCAAACCATCATCATATTAGCAATCCATATATTTATACATAAAGAATAATTATAAATAAAGTATAATACAACTAATTACGATGTATATTATCGACCTAGCCATAACATTTCTAATTCTAATTTTAAAAACAATTCGACATATGTTTTTGAAAAAGATTCTCCAATAAATTTTTAATTTTTTTTTTATATTGCCACCACCTACTTTGAATAATAAGACGAGACTCATGAATAGATAATAAATAATAATAAAAATAAAAATGATATTATAAAAAACTCTAGCTCCAACTCCTTATTAATTAAATCAAAAGTAAATTGAAAAACATAAAATAGAATAAATTTCAATTTTATTATATTTTCGGCAATATATTGAAAAACACACACAATTTTTTTTCCTCTTCATTTTTTTTTTGAAAAAAAAGTGGAAGATTTTTCCTTGTCATCATGAATAACCTTTTCCCTTTTGCTAGTTTCAGTTAGTGTATATAATATTTTATGTTTCAAGATATTGGAGGCAAACCCCCTCCTCTCCCCACTCAAAAATAATAATTAATTAATTTAAAAAAACTTTAATTATTAGTTCAACACCGTCATATATCCACCTCTATGCCTCTATTTAACTATCATTAACGTCGCACAAACACATCTTCATTAATTTAATTCATAATGTTTCCTTTTCTTTATCTTTTCATCATCAAAAAGAATAAAATGGGTCTAAACAAATATTAAAATTTATTGTAAATCATGATCGCTAAGGCATTATCATGGAACGGTTAGTTGGCCTCAAATCCTAAAAATTTCGATCAAATTGGAATGCTTGGTTAGAAACCACGACCCTTTACAAACCATGTGACTACCCTTTATTCGAACAAAGTACACTATAGAATCTCCTCTTATAACCTCTTTCTCTATAGCTCTCGAACAATTTTAAAAACTTTGGTCCGAGCTAAATATTGAAAAGCTTAAAATGATGGTCGTGTTGGAGTGGCAATGACTGTATTTGGCACCGCCTGAATCTTTCCCTCTCTCTCTCTAAAACGTACACAGAAGCACATGCTGATTTGTGTAAAAATGGGACCCCAAAATCTGACGCTACAATCCACTAGGATGACTCATCAGCTACTTGAAAATCCAATTTTTTTCTTTTTTTTTAAAAAAAAGAAAAGTCTCTCACAACCTCCCTTTTTTGAATGTCTTTTTCATCGTCAAAAAAAAAAAAAAAACAAAAAACAAAAAACAATAATATCTTTATTGGGAATCTTCTGTCATAGTGGTAAATAAATAAATAAATAAAATAAAATAAAAAAGGGTTCCTTTTTTGTGTGTTTTTTGAACCAATTGGTAATGGGGTGTTCACAAAGGAGAGGTTTTTATATAAATTGAGAAAAGAAAAAGATGCCCAAAATGAACCCTTGCTGACGGTTAGGGTTTGCCAAAGAAACAAAGCTTTGGCCGACCATTTGTCTGCTCAAGATAATAAAAACTGAAAAATCAAATTTTTTAACTTTACACTTTAATTGTTTTTAAAAAAAATAAAATTAATACCCTGTAGTCTACGCGCATTTCTATCCCGACCAATTATTGAATAAGATGATATAATGTACGTATAACGACATCACCGTTATATCAGATATATGAGAAATATTATTAATGATATTTTAAGTACCCAAGTTTTGACCGAACGTCGAATCATTAGTCATCTTATTGTCGAGAAAGAGGAAGGAAAAGTGAACGACCCAAGTGCATGTGGATTCCTCGTCATTTCTTTTCTTATCTTTTCCAAAATTAATTATTCTTTGTGTTAGACAAAAGATGTGAGGAAAACAAGGTTGTAATATTACTAAATAATATAACATTCAACGAGTGGCATGGAATTACAAAGCCTTTGTGGTTTTTACGTACATAAGATAGAGAGCTATACAATGAACAGTTTAATTTATAGCTACACATGAATCAAATCGACACTAATAAACTAAAGCTAATCAAATGGTTGATGGGTTTTAAGTAACTTGCTTCAATAATCAATGGGTTTAATTTTCAAGTTCAAATTCAATCGTTGACACTGCTTTTACCACTGATCTAATTCGTCTAAAATAGTTGTCTCGTAAGAATAGTCTTGAAGCTGATCAGCAAATACACGAACATCCAATACACAAGGCTTTTGAATTCTGTCGTTGTTGTCTGAAAAAAAGAAAAAATGAAACATTACAAAAGAAAAAGTTTTTAGCTTTCTTTCTTTATTTTCCTATGGTAAAGAATGAATCAAGTAGAAAACGTAAGGAAAGTTATCGTCTTTTTTACTTTATTGATACGAAATCTTTTGGGTGAAACTCGAAGAAAAGTACCTTGGTGGCTGAAGAAGACAGGGAGATGGACGCGGAAGAGGTAGAAGAGGAGCTCAGCAACGCGGAGAGGCCGACATTGTAAGCCATGGTTCCATCAGGTTGGTAGAGACCATAGTTTCGTTCAGAGGTTGGTCCAGGCTTCATGTCTTCATTAAAGAGAGCAAAAAGGTAGACTTCGAGTCTCATATTTGGCCTAAGAGGGGTTCCTTCATTGGCCAATTGCCTTCTAAGCAAGTTCCTATTGTAAATGGCTGCATTTTGAGCTGTGGCTCCAATTTCATCGAGGTCTCCTTTTGAAGGCCATCCTGTCTCTGAAACCCTAACCTCAATCCCATCAAAACCAAGCCTTGCCATGGCGAAGATCACTGCATCTACTTGAGCATACAGCATATTGTCATAATTAAGCCTAGTGGAAGGGTCAACCATGTAAGACATGGGGTTTAAAAGAGCATAATCCAATGATATTTTATCAGGGTTATCTTTGTAAGCGAAATATGGGTATGCATTGATCCAAAATGGGGCTTTTGTGCTTGACAAGAACTGCAAAAACTGTGAAATGTAGGTTGCCACTTGTGATTTGAAGCTCCCAGCTGACGGCGGGAAGGACTCCTCAAGAACAGCCAAGGATGTTGGGGTTGACACATGAACATATGAGCCTAGCCCTAGTTGAGCTAAAGCTCCATGAATGCTGATCATTGCTGGGACTAGGTTTGCCATTAGAGCGGTGTCGTTTCCCGTGAATATCTCGTTCCCAACCGCGATTCCGGTGATCCTGGCCGCTGGGAAGTATGGCTTGATGTGGGTTGCTACCCATTGGACTGCTTGTTGAGGATCCATGAGTTGGGTTAGCATCTCGTTTTCTATGGTGACTATAAGCTCTGTTTTGGAGTTGGCAAATGTAGCCAATATTTGAGGGTTTGTGTCATAAATTCTCACTTTTGAGATCTTAAGTGAAGTTAAGAGCTCAAGAACTTTATCTGGGGGTGGCAAATTATCGCCAACTTGCCCATAATTAATGCCTAAACATTCAACTCCTGCCATTAAAAACGATGCTAAGATCAATATACAAACGAATAACAAAGAGAAAAAGAGTGGAAGATTACACATTGACGTTGAAATACCTGAGGCTGTGAGAGAGAATAGAAGAAAAAGTAGGATCATGGCAATGTGTGTGAGAGAGAGGGCTTTGTGGGAATGCTTTTGTGCACAAGATTTGCATTGGGAATATGGGTTACAATTTGGGTGTGGAGATGGGTACTATATAGAATTGGGAAGTGTCTCTTTTCAACTTTCTCCCGTCATCAACACGCCCAATAATGGACCCTTCTTTCTTCACATACAAGCAATTTACAAAAAGGGGACACCCCTTGTTCTTTTAATACACATCAATATATAGATTAAATCCAATACAAAATTTCATTCTCCCTAACATTTTTATCATGAAACGGGCCAAAACGGACAATATCTATTAACGGTGGGCTTGGGCCATTACAAATGGTACCAGAGCTCGACACCGAAAAGTGGGTTTGTGTTGTTACAAATGGTATTAGAGTCCGACATTGAGCAATGTGTCAACGAGGACACTGGGCTCTCAAGGGACATGGATTGTGAGATCCCACATGGGTTTGGACGGTAACAAATGATATCAATGTTAGACACTAGGCGACATGTCAGTGAAAACGTTGAGCCCCTAAGGGAGGTGGATAGTAAGATCCCACGTGGGTTTGGGCTGTTACAAATGGTATCAGAGCTAGACACCGGTGGTATGTCAGCGAGGACACTAGACTCCTAGTTCAGGCGGCATGTCAAGGGACGTGAATTGTGAGATCCCACGTGGGTTTGGACTGTAACAAATGACATCAATGTTAGACACTAGGTGGCATGTCAGCGAGAACGTTGAGCTCCCAAGGGAGGTGGATAGTGAGATTCTACGTGGGCTTGAGCTGTTACAAATGGTATTAGAGCTAGACACCGGCGGTGTATCAGCGAGGACACTGAACTCTCAAGGGAGGTGGATTGTGTGACCTCACATTGGTTGAAGAAGGGAAAGAAGATACAATACGTAAGAGGTTAAAACAAACAATATCTAGTAACGATGAGCTTGACCGAGTATATAAAAATCTTTGATTTGAGGGGGAAAAAGAAAAAAGCACAGTATATTATATAATGTTGTGGAAATGATTCAATCTCCATAAAGAAGAGATTATGTAATATTTGATTATTAAAATGATGCCTCATTACTATAGTTGACTTAGCATTTAAAATTTGAGGAGAGAAAGAGATTGGAGTTGTTGTTGTTGTCATCATTCAATTTCATGCCCATCACATGGAAAAGGAATGGGGATATTTATTAATGTCACATATCTTAACCATATATTATAAATATTAAATATTTATTTCTTAATTTATTTTAGTCCTTATATATTTTAAATATTTATGAGTTTTAAGTAATGAGGGAGTGAAATTGAATTTGTATTTTAATCAAAGGAAGAAAGTGGGACGAAAGTAATTAACTTTTAATTAGCTTTGGATATTTGGATAAGGATGTGGAAATTACCAGCCAAAACGGATGTGTAAAGTCCTCCAATTTTTGGAACATAAATTAAATTTCAAAGGGTCAAATAAAGTGGGCTTATTATATTTGTCACGTGTAGAATTACATTATCTTCGTATTAAATAGATTGAGAATTAATGAAGTTATTAATTGGGATTAAGGTTTTATATAACTTGATTTATTTTTTATTTTTTTGATAGAATTAAAAGGCAGTGTCCTTGGAGAATCACTTTTACATGCAAATTGGCCAGCAAAGATTTTATTATTGATGTTGGGGTAAAGTTAAATAATTTGGACCCACCCAACCCATCTACTTGCTTCAACGACTATCTCAATTTGAGTATAGCTTGATGAATAAGAATGAAGGGTAAATAAGGGATATATGGATGAACGTATTAATAATAAATAAATTATTCTTTTAATTTCCCTTTTTACCAAATAAATAAAAATATATTTATAAAGTTTCCATATTTGGGTTTAGAAATTAGTGAAAGTTTGGGAAGAGAAAATTTGCCTAATTATTTTAGGGCTTTAGGTATATGATGATAAGATAAGCTAATGTAAAAGGGGATTGAAAAGCAAGATTGGTTATTTTAGCCAATAAAGTTTTCTTTTTTTTTTTTTTTTTTTTTGGGTTTTGTTGATAAGAATACAACCTCTCAATTTCCATTACTCTTTTCTAAAGTTGCCACGTGGGAGCCACGTCATTAGCCCAATTGAATTGTAATTAATAAGTCTAGAGGAATTGAATTTAATACACAAAAGGAGATTGATTTTAGAATCTCAATTTTGACGGTGAAGGAAGGAACCCCACAAGTATATATAATTTATAAATTAAGAGAGAGAAAAAATTGAATAAATAATGGATAAGAGTTTTGAAATGGGCCTTATTTGGGCCTGGGCCTTACGATAGAATGGATCCACAATCCACTGTAGTCCATAATGGATATTAGTCAGTCGGCCCAAATCCAGTTGAGATCCTCCATGGCAGGGAGGTGGAGGTTGAGGAAGCGATCCAAGTCCTTGAACGAGGTGCTGTGCAGAAACGACGCCGTCCGGTTCATATAACTTTTCTCAACCTCCACTCGCGGCCTCTTCCTGCAGGTCCCTCCACCGCCCTCGACGGCGGAGGAATGCTTGCCGGTGAGGGTCTGAACGACGGATTTGAAGTTGGAGACGTCGGTGTGAACATGGTGGTACTCAATTAGCACCACCTTCACTCCTCCTGCCGGCGTGTTCTTGGAGTCGGCCATTGTGCTTGTGGTTGTGCTAGTGCATCGGGGTGTATTATTATATATGGAGATAAAAGAGCGTATGAAAAAGTGGAGGGCGTTTAGTCATGAGTCAAAGGAAGCATGCGAAGAACGTTGAATTAATGAATTTGAGTCTTTGATGGAGAGTGTTGCGTCGTAGGAAGATACGAATGCAAAATGCAACCATTTGGCCTCTTCATAGCCTTATAAATGTAGTTTTGAGTTGAATGAGCAGAGTTTTTCAAAGTCAAAACACACCCTACGTGCTTTTGTCTTTTCGTCAAGGAAGGAGGATGATAGGCTTCGCAGTTTGGTAGGCCGCTTGTGTTTAAGGTACACGAAATTTATACTTAATGCACATGAGGGCTTGCCCAAGTAGCTGTCTCCTGGAGGGCCGTATCGGAGTTTTGATATGAGTTTCGACATGTGACTCGAGAATTAAGTCCATTTATATGAAAGATGAAAGCTTACCAGTGACTTAAGTGAGTTACCCTATAGCACAAGTGTGTGTCACAGTGTGGGCGAGTGTCATGGGACGAGCATCTTCCTTTGAAAATGGTCTTTTGAGGACAGTACCGAACGAAATAGGTGTGCCAGTATTGCGCCATAGCCCATGTGTCAAAGGTTGGATTATGTACCCGCTATCTGGAACGTATGTCGTGATACTCGAGTGAACTTGGATGGATGGATGTTTGAATGTCCTAAAGAGATGATCGTCGCCTGAGTCAGTTCCTAACGAATGTGTCAGAGCAAACCAAGATGGCCGATGTGTCCCTAGACATGGGATGACATCACAATGCATTGTTGTGTTGCAATGATTGAACATGCACGCACAAACGTGTGGTTGAACAAGCTTAGATTCCACACAAGTGATGTTCGGTTGACGAAGACAAATCTCGCCGACGATAAGACGAAGTTAAAAACTGGACGAAAATGTGAATGGGGCTTGAGTCCCCCATAATCCTTGTCTTGAACGTGTCAAGATCACAACGTCGCACAATTGAAGATGTACACAATTGAAGATGTACGATCGTGTCGCCCAATTCACCAACAGACAAGTTCTCCCTTTTCGACAGTCATAAGGGTTTTGTTCCATTTAAGCTTTGAACTCTGAAAAAGCTCAGCTCCAATTAAAATTAAATTCGTCACTCAAGCTTTGTCAGAAGAGAAGCTCACAAGAAATTCATCTCAACCTCTGCCATCAACTCTGATTTGCCAATCATAATTGTAACGCAGATATGAAACTATCAACTAAATCATTCAGCAAGCAACATGAAACGAAAGAAACATAACCGTTCATTTAAAACAACAATGATCCAGGCCAAGACATCTCTCTAAACGCAGTGCACAATCAATCTCCAGCTCGTTACATTACACAATATAATATAAAAACATTTCTACATTCCGAAGTTCTGAATCTCTCTATTCCATTTTTCTAGTAACCAAACAATTTCAAGAGATCCAAACACGAAACAAATGCAAGCAAAACAGAACAATAGAACATTGTTACCTGTTGACCATTCTTGAAGTGGCAATTCAAGAGCCGGCGATCAGCAGACAAATTCCAAAGCGAAATCATCAACACGAACCAAAGAATCTAAATATCCAGAATTCGATTCACAAGAACAAATAGCCTTTATCTTCAACAAGAAAATGCTATTATCCGTTAAATACAGAAATCTAGAGGGTGAAATTAGGGCATGAATTGAAATCAAACGCCCTTGACGACCTCAGAAGTGGTCGAAGATGGATGAGAAGCCTTTACACCATCAAGATCTGGACTCAAATCAGCGTTGGGATTCAGAGGAGCGCGTATATCGGAAACGTCATCGTCAGGATCGTAATCCGGATTGAGAGAGCGATCAATGGCCTCGCGACCTTTCTCGAGGCAAGGCTTGCAAGCAGTCTCGATGGTGATCCATCCTAGAATCACCGCTCCGATTGCTATCACCGCCGTCGTTATTGCCCCCATTCCGATTCCGATTTCGATTCCGGCCTTTACACGATCTCTTCGCGAGGAAAAACAAACAAACGTTCCATAATTCGGTCTGCCCCGAGAAACAGCAAACCGACAACCTTTTTTGGGCTAATGCCATCGGAGGCCCATAATTTGCTTTACCCAATAATTGGGCTTTGATCTTACTAGCCTTTTCACCTGTCGGCCCAAAGTGCAATAAAGCCCATTTCAATTCACCTGTCCGCCCAAAGTGCAGTAAAGCCCATTTCAATTCACCTGTCAGCCCAAAGTGCAGTAGAGCCATCAAAAGGACTGTTTTATGAGTCAATTAATGGGCCAATTTGACACGTTTTTACAAAAAGGGATAGAAATCTTTCAATTAAAACAACTTTTTCCTTAACTTTAATTAGTAAACCTAATCCGATAATGAAATATAAAAAATCTTTATGTTAATTGATTTATTTTGTTAGGAACCAAGAACATACCCGATATTGGTAAAGATGTATTTATTACTTATAAACACATATCATTTCTTTAATTAGTCAATGTGGGGCTTCCTTCTAACAATCTTAAAAAATTAAGAACAAAATCGTTATCTAATATGAGACGGGATTGGATTGAATAATTTCTTGAATTCTGGGAAAATGCATGCATGAGGTGTTCTTATTGGATTTATGCTCAAACACTGATTAGGATGGTTTTCACACTTTGTCACAAAAATTCTTTTTTGAGTACCAAACTCCCATTTTCCCATCCTTTTTCGTCACGCAAATTACACAAGATTTTCATAATTGACACTTTTGGTCTTTGGCCAAAAACATCAAACACTTTGATTTCGACGACTACATGCATATTTATCACAATTTCAATTTCGATCTATCTTTTTTTTCCTTCCACTCACCGTTCAATCCTATAAACTTGTTCAAAGTTGGTATGTGAATGACATCGATTCATTCACGCACTTCTTTTAAATGTTGTACATACAAAAATAGCTTTTTCACATTTTAATATTAAGACTAAACGGTAACTATCGATTATATTAAGGATGAAAGTGGACCTATAACAAAATATGAAAAAAGCGAGTGGGGGTGGAGTTTGCTGTTCATTCCCTAAACCGTAATTTATTGCATTCGAGCTCTTGTAAGCTCATGTGGCACGTATTCACACACCGAATTTAGGGTTTCTTCGTTTTCTAAGTTATTCTCATGCCGAATGTTTCGTTTCGTAGATTATTGGCGTTGAAGATGTTTTAGGTAAAATAAAAAAAAGTGGGTATTCTTTTTGGTTGAATTTTTTAGGAGAGAATGAATTGATAAAGAGAAAAGCATAGAATATTTAGCGTAAACGTATGTAATTACATCACCAATTAGGCTTAAAACAGGAAGCAATTAAAAAGCATTGGACAAAGAAAGTGGAAATATGAGTTGGAGTTAAGCACCAAAATTTGAATAAAAAAGCTTAGTAATGATGCACTTTGGGGGGTGGGTTTTGACTGTTTTTGGAAGCTTAAATATCCAAAATTCCTCATATCATATGCTATTTAAGTTGACGTTTCTTGCAACTTGCTTGTTCCATAGACCTTGGCACCCAATTAATCTCTTCTTTTTTCTATGAATTCTAATTCGCTTTTGACTCTCAACTTCTGGGATTCCTTTTTTCGGGTAAAAGGTTCGATTTTGAAGTCATAATCTTGAGTTTGGTACACCGTCCATTTGCATTATATACACAATTTTTCTTGCAATTCCAAGTTGGCGCCGTTTATGCTTACTAATTTTCTACCTATAATTTTTTTTCTTCTATTCTTTTAACTCAATCAATCAATTTAAGAAAAGGAGAATATTGAGAGAGTTGGTAGATGGAATAAAGTGGTATTTAAAATTACACAAGTCAGTGATTCGAATGCTCTTGTTGAACTCTAAAATTCTTGTTGAACTCTAAAAAATATAAGTTGGGTTCATTTTGAATTATGTTCTAATCATGAATAAAACACTAACGATAGAACTCGGGCGGTATCACTGTTTTTCAAGGTGTAGAGACCATGAAAAGTTGGAAGAAACTAAAGGTGAGTTTAGTGTTTTCTTAGAATGTTCTAGAAATATTTTGTGAGATCGCATATCATGGGTTGTTACAAAACGGTATTATAGACACACACGAGACGGTATGCCAGCAAGGACGCTGGACCCCTAAGAGAAGTGAATTGTGAGATTTTACAATGGTGGGCTGTTACAAATGGCATCAGAATTAGATACCAAACGGTGTGTGAGCAAGAACGTTAGGCCTTAAATAAATTGTGAGATCTCATATCCCTGGGTTGTCATATATTTAGTTTTTAAATTTTAATTATTGAAATTATTTTTTTCATTCCAAAAACCTTAAATTATGAAAAAAAACCACCTTAAAAGATGAATTATATTGTCACCTCGTATTAGTTATGTTTATAATGTCTAAATATCTATGTAAATCAAAACTTTAATAAAATCATCACTTTAGACTATAGATACACACATATATATAATTAAATTGAAAAATAGGTAATTTTTTAAGTAATCCATGGAGCATGTGCAAACAAAACAAAATCTCATCAGAATCTGGCTGGTCTTTAATTTGTTCGATTGAATGGCGGTCGTGTTTTTTCTGGGACACAAGTCTTAATTCGGATGGATCCTTTCAATTTTTGTAATAAAATTTGGTCAAATTTAACGCTTTTTTATACCTAACTCTTGGAATTACATGCAAAAAAAAAATTAAAATAAAATAAAATAAAAATATTCCCTTCTTTTTCTACAGCAAATCCACTCCCACCATTCCCATATTATATATAATTAAGTTAATCACACATACATACCTAGTTAAGCTAATTAGCCAGTTAGGTTAAAATTAGTGATTAATATTAATTAATTATTAATTAGTGGGTTAATTAATGGGTGTGGCAGTTGGTAGTTGATTTCTGGTCAGTCAAATTCAGTTAGGCATCCCCTTCCAATTATTAAACCAATTTTAATTAAATATTTGTAATATAGAAATAAAGAGATTAGGACAACACATGATTTGCATCCCAATACCCATACATCATCTTTCAATTATAATTCACCCATAAATATATATAATATTTAACTCTATTTTATATTCAATTTACCTAACTATGGGTTTTCTCTCTTAATTACCTCCCCCGTATCATCTCAACATTAAAATAATATTATTTATTGGATGCTAAGCTTAAACCGCATACTAACCACGTATCATACGTAAACAAAATGCAAACTAATTCATCTTAATTTATTACAATGATCGGAGTTGAAATAAATGGGCAAGATTTTGCATATATTCTCTTCATGTGCGACCCAAATGGACAAGGGAAAAGACAATAATTAAGTTGTTAATAAGATCTTAATCACCAAAAAACCCATGTTACTTAAGATTACGAGAATCTCACATATATATATATATGTGTGTAGTAGGAAGCACATGTACTATTGTTGTTCATCAATAATTATCATGTACTATTATTGTTCATCAATAATTATTGTGTTTAATTATGACTAACTTAATTTTAAATTTTGGTCGATCATATCTCTGTCCAATTTCAAATAATTTCAAATAATTTTAAAATTTAGAATGTAATATAAAATTAAAACTTTCGACTAATCAAAATTTGGCATATTCTATGAAAAGGAATTATATGATTGAAGATATTGCATTATATTGGTGACCATATACATTGTAATTCAAATTTTTTATATATATTTCAGATATTCATCCCTTACTTCCAAATCTTGCTTTAAATCATGAATCTTTACACTTACTTTTTCTTTTCTTAATTTTTTTGTTTGGGTATTTATGGATAATTCTCACAAAATAAATAAACTCGCAAAATTATAGGTTAACCTAAAATATTAACACTTAGAGATGTCCATTTTATCGGGGTTCTTGAATAGAGAGGAGATTCCCCATTTAGACGAGAAATAGGGGAAAGAGTGGATAACATTTTTTCACTGTTAAATAAATGGAGTCCGAGACTGGATTACATTAATTTCCCTGTTCCTACTCATTTAATGTAAATATATTTTCAACACATTAAAAATAGTTAATTAAAGCTATAATAGTAATATTTAGACTAAAAGTATTGGTTTATTTTTATAATTTTTTTTAAATAAAAATTATATTAAAAAATAAAATTTTATAAGAACTATTTCAAAAAAATAATAATAAATAGAAAAAATTGCTGTCGTAATCGCCACAAAATAAATGTGGAATTTTGCTAATATGGAGAATGAAATAGATGACGGGGATAGAGACAAAGAAGGCTTCTCTGTCCCCATCCAACCCCATAAACATTTGTATTAACACCCTTAATTAAATTATCTAAGATGAACGCTATACCCCAATGTTTTAATTTTATCCATAAACATTTGTATTAACATCCTTAATTAAATTATCTAAGATGAACGCTATACCCCAATGTTTTAATTTTATGAACCATCAATTTTATTTTAGGTTTGGTTTGATGTTTGACATAAATTGGTTTTTTTTTTTTTTGGTGGAAGGATAAATGTATTAATTTTGGAAGGCATGGTGCAGTCCATGTGCGCCAACGGCTAACAACCACAATAACCACCATCTTAACATATTTAATTAAACTTAACTTTTTGATTACTTCATCAATGAGAACATCCATTTAGTTAATATTAAATCTCTCCTTTTTTTTTCTTTTTTATTAAAAAAATATTTATAGTTTAAATTAAGATTATGAGCGCAAATCATGTGCTACTTTTGGGCGTGTAGGTCATGAACACATACATTTATGTTGTGTCGTTTATCCATTTCTATTAATATTATAACTCAATTTTTAGCCTTATCCATGCTAGTGGCTTAAGCATTAAATACAATTTCCCCCTCCATAATGTAAAATTATTCATATAAATTAAAAAAAAAAACCCCGAAAACCCTAATCTTGCTTAACAAATTAGCACTACTTAAAATTGGTTCCAAGTGTCGACAAGGGACATTTGTTTCAATTTTATTGGAGATTTTTTTTAAAAGATATATATAAATATAATCGAAGAATTATGCAAAAATGGTTGTTTTAATTATTTGTTTTTTTGTCGAGGACGTGTCGTTTCCACTCACGGAGATTAATATTAACATTAGTGGGAACTGTCGCTGTTTTTTTGTTCATTTCCTTAACCAATGAAAAAAATGGGTGTCTCCAATTCCTGCGTGTTTATTCGACGGAAGATAATTAATGTTAAAAGAATATAAAGTCTAACAACACACGTGTCAAATGTTAAGTGACATTAATTTCACATAAGCAAAATATACGGTTATGATTTATTTTACGTAATTATTAGATTTATTTATGTTATGATCGTACTATAAATTTCTCTCTTTATCTTGTTAATGTCTACAAAATTTCTCTTTCTACCACGTGATATTTGTTGTCTTTTAATGTTTATGAAATGACAAAATATGTTTTTGGGTAAATATTTACTTTGCGCGATTATTCAATTATTCTTTCTACCATTTTCTATTTATCGTTGACCAAAAGATGTGAAAATGTCTTGTTCTTTATAAGAACATGTGTTTCATAGAAGATGGAAAGAAACTAAAGCTCAATGTCGAATGATGACAAAGGAGTGGGTGACCGAAGTATTATTGTTACTAAGAAAATCACATGTTTGGGACAGTTGGTATTATGGATATTTAGCCTTCTATTGTGGTTTACTATATGTATTATATTTGACCTAATATCTGAGGTTGATTCAAACCAAGTTGGTGAAATAAGAATTCCATCAATATAACCCAACATGTCTGGATTTCTAAGTAGAGAGAAGTTGGTTTTTTAAAAGAAGACAATGGGGGAAGAAAGGTCGTTGAAAATAAGAAGATAATAAGAAGATTCAGAAGTCACAGAGAAAAGAGGATCAGAAGTCATGAGAATATTTA
The DNA here is from genome assembly GCF_002738365.1 of Cucurbita moschata. Taxonomy (NCBI): domain Eukaryota; kingdom Viridiplantae; phylum Streptophyta; class Magnoliopsida; order Cucurbitales; family Cucurbitaceae; genus Cucurbita; species Cucurbita moschata. Next base: position 629,774 of record NW_019268557.1, on the reverse strand, counting down.
CTAAAATCATCACACGATGGTAAGAGTTCTATATTTATAATCATTTACAGAATTAATTAAAATGAATGCACGATATTAACCTATGATCAAGGGTCAAATATAATACATATGGTAAACCGAAAGACTAAATATCTCGAACAAGACATGTTAAAAGGAGGATGAATGATTGAGAAAACGAGGTGGGGTTGGTCGAGCACATGGGCTTTGCATCCAAACTCACACCTTGTCTCTTCTCTTATCATCACTTCATCACCAAAACACTTAAACTTTTCTTAATACTCATTTATGGGTTTAAGATAAACACTTGTAAATCACAATTAGGGCAATAATTAGATGGAGAGAGAGGCGTGGAACAAAGCTTGTAAAGATCATATGGGTGCCGAAATGTGCCCCCAAAAAGAAATAAATATAAAAATAAAAAAATAAAAAAGTTCAAAGATTTTATTTAATGTTGAATCTAAAAGAAAAGGAAAAAGTAGTTGGATTCCAATTATTTGATAATATTGGTTCTTAAAGACAGAGATGAACAGATGGCTGTGCTTAAGAATGTCGGATTGTTTAAAGCTTAATCGGACGGCTCAAAATCAAAAGCATATCATTTTCAAACCCCCAATCCATTCTTCTTTTAAATTCATGATAATGATGATGACCATTAATTTCTTTATATATATCCCATAATAAATAATAATAATTATAATAATTATTATTATTATGGAAAATGTAGAATTGGACTTGTCCTCGACCTTCTTTGGCATATTCGCTCCTTCTTATCACAAACTTAGGAAGAGATGGAAAATGTGAAATAATTAACTAAAAAATATCTTTTATTCAATTTTTAAATTATGAGGGACCAAGCCTTCCAATACTTTATTTTTAATTAATAATTTCATTTAAATAAAACCCAACCCTTCATCCATTTATTTATTCACTTATTAAATTAATGTATAATAACCCAATAATCATTTCACACGTTACCAAATTAAAACAATAATCTCTAACTAATAACATCATAATCATTAATTTTTCGTTTTTATTTTATTTTATTTTTGTCTTCTATTAGCAAATAAACATGTTAACTAACTTCTTATTTTCCAATATTTTTTTCATAAAATATATTTAATTTATCGCATAAATTTATAAAACTAAAATAATTGTTTTCAGATTTTGTTCAGTAAAAAAAAAAAAAAAAAGAATATCCCTACAATTGCGGCTTACATTGTAATAAAAGTCGAACCAAAATTGATGAGAGGTAGATAGATATCAAAGCCAAATAGCCAATCACTTTCATTCTTTCGGTCCGGCCGCCGTAGGCAGCGGTGCCGTCCGTTTGGTGGTGGACCACGGTGGAAGACTGTCCAACCGCAAAAAACATTTTTGTTTTGTTGTTTTTTTTTTCTGGTCAAAATTGTAGACAATAGGAATTAGGGGACCGAGAGAAGATCAACTTGAAGGTTATTGTCGTCATAAATTTTGACCCAAATTGTTTATAATTAATATTCGTGAAAATTACGGTTCATAAAAATCTTTTAGATTTCTCTCTCAAGATAGGTTAATAAAAAGAACAGATTAAATTCTCGACCAATTTATGTTTCGACATCGACACAAAAAGGTTATACTTGCTTATATATACAATACAGAGACGTTAATTAAAACATAATTAATTTCTCCCTTTCTTTAAAAAATAATAACTAATCTTAGATTACCTCTTATAAACTTCACTACTTAAAACATTAAATAAATATATATATATATATAATTAATTAAATGAATGTGAGAAAATTAAAGAAATAATTGTAAAGAAAAGGAGGAGGATGGTGGTGAGGATTAGTTAAATTAATATTATTTGGGGTTATTTTTTTTATAATTAATTAATTAGTTAATTATTAATAATAAGTAAAGGTGGGTCCGTAGGGGGCACAGTGATGTGACCAAGATTTCGTGGTTGAAAGGCACCCAGAAAACGGCCACGTGGGTTGGTTGTGACGCCTTTGAGGACCGAACGCGGGATTTCTTGGGCTATGATAACGCCGTTATTGCAAGAACAAAATGAAAATAAATGCGTAATAATAAAAATAATAATTATAATTTTATGATAATTATTATTAGTTAGCGTATTTTGTTGTGGTGCCTTTTCCAGAAAACAACCACGTGGTGTTGTGTAAGATGTCTGAAGTGGACCTCTTCATTTCTCTTTCTATCACCGCCCCACTCTCTATTTATACCTCATTTTCTCTCCCTTTCCTCTCCAAAACTTCTTTTTTCTTTTTTCTTTTTTTTTTTTAATTTTTTAATTTTTTAATTTTTTTTTTTTTTAATTTCCTTTCTCAATTTCAATTTCTATTTAATTTGGACTCACTCACTCACTCACATCTTTAAACCCATGGCGGCTTCTTCCCCTTCTCCCCCTTGTCTCGATTACTTGGGATTTCACAATTCCACGAAATCAATTAATGGTTTCAAGAATGTTAACCACATCAGGCAACCTTCCAATCACAACGCCGTTATTCACTCCGCTCTTCACTCCCCTTCTGTTCTTCATTTCCCCAATCATTCTCCTAATTTTCACGACAATCTCATTAAATCCCCTAATTCCAACTGGAATTTCCTTCAGAAATCCGCTTCAATCGCCCTCGACATGGCGGAATCCGCCTTGCTTTCCCACGAGCTCCGCCACCCACTCCCTAAAACCGCCGACCCACGTGTCCAAATCTCCGGCAACTTCGCTCCCGTCCCCGAACAACCCGTCAAACATAACCTCCCTGTCACCGGAACCATCCCCGATTGCATTAACGGTGTCTACCTCCGCAACGGTGCTAATCCTCTCTTTGAACCCACCGCCGGTCATCACCTATTCGACGGCGACGGTATGGTCCACGCCGTCACCATCAATGACGGCTCTGCTAGCTATGCCTGCCGGTTCACGCAGACACAACGTCTAGCTCAGGAACAACAGCTCGGGCGACCGATTTTCCCTAAAGCGATTGGCGAACTCCACGGGCACTCCGGAATTGCTCGGCTGTTACTATTCTACGCGCGAGGGATGTTCGGGCTGGTGGACCATAAGAAGGGAACCGGAGTGGCGAACGCCGGTTTGGTGTATTTTAACGACCGGCTTTTGGCGATGTCAGAAGACGATTTGCCGTACCACGTGCGTATCACGCCTTCAGGAGACCTTGAAACTGTAGGCCGTTACGATTTCAACACGCAGCTTGATTCCACAATGATCGCACATCCGAAAGTGGACCCAGTCTCCAGAGAGCTCTACGCCTTAAGCTACGACGTCGTTCGGAAGCCGTATCTCAAGTACTTCCGATTCTCCCCCGACGGAATTAAATCCAAAGACGTTGAAATCCCTCTTCAAACTCCGACCATGATGCACGATTTCGCCATCACCGAGAATTTCGTTGTAATCCCCGACCAGCAAGTCGTGTTCAAGCTTCAAGAAATGCTCAAGGGCGGATCTCCGGTGATTTACGACAAGAACAAGAAATCCCGATTCGGAATTCTCCCTAAAAATGCCACAAATTCCGATGATTTAATCTGGGTGGAATCGCCGGACACCTTCTGCTTCCATTTGTGGAATGCTTGGGAGGAGCCGGAGACAGAGGAGGTCGTGGTTATTGGGTCTTGCATGACGCCGCCGGATTCCATTTTCAATGAGTGCGACGAGAATTTAAAAAGCGTACTGTCGGAAATTCGGCTGAATTTGAGAACGGGGAAATCCACGCGCCGCCCAATTATCAGCGATGAGAAGGAGCAGGTGAATCTAGAAGCCGGAATGGTGAATAGAAACCGTCTGGGGCGGAAAACCCGATATGCGTATCTTGCGATTGCAGAGCCATGGCCGAAGGTTTCGGGATTCGCGAAGGTTGATCTAGTAACAGGGGAGGTAAAAAAGCATATTTACGGCGGTAGAAAATTCGGTGGGGAGCCGTTTTTTTTACAGAAAGAAGGGAATTCAGGGGAGAAGGAAGATGAAGGGTACATTTTAGCGTTCGTCCACGATGAAAGGACATGGAAATCAGAGCTACAGATAGTGAACGCCATGGATTTGAAAGTGGAAGCTACAGTGAAGCTGCCATCCAGAGTACCCTATGGCTTCCACGGGACATTCGTCGACGCAAAACACTTGCAAAATCAAGCTTAATTGATTCAAACAAATCAAACGAAAGTGATTTTCTTAGGCGAAAAAGGGAGAAATTACCAGAGGGATGGCATTGAGACAGGTCCCCGGATTCTCCGTATTCGCATTCAAAACCCAATTACCTTTTTGTTTCTGTTCTTTTTTTCTTTTTTTTTTTTGGTTTATTGAGTGATTTGACGAGGAAGCCCAGCTTGTAGCTTTTGGACAGTTCCGTAGATTTCGAGCTCAGCTGGTTTCTGTTTATTTTCTGTAAAAAAATAAATAATAATAATAATAATATTTATCGTATTTACGCTTCTTTTCGAGTCTGATTTGAATTTTTCGGTTTAAAATTTAAAAAAAAAAAAAATGGAGCAGATAATATTAAGAAGATAGAGAGAGAATAATATTGGGTATGAGGTTGTGGGGCCCAGTTGATGCAGAAAATATGGCTGTTTGGGTAAATTTGGTAAAATAAACAAAAAAGCAATCTACATGGAATTAATATAACCCCCTAACATAATTATTAAAGTGAAACCATGTTGGTCGGTTGGTTAATTAAATTCCACATTTGGAAATCATGCGACACTCAAAAACCTTATCACTCTTACTAGAATTATGATATTATTTTCGACCTTCATTCATTTCATCCAAAACAATCAACTTTAAATATTACCCATGAGTTGAACGAGTAGAAATTTCATCCGTAGGGAACATAAATAACACTTCCACTTGCCCGTCGTGTCCTAAGTTGTCTAGCTACTCTACAAAAACCTCCCTTTCTTTTCTTTTTATTTTTAATAATATTAATTAAAAAAAATGAAAATGAATAAAAGGGTGCTGAATTGAGGCAGCCGCCAGTAAAAAGTCAATGTTTGACTCAATTATAAAAAAATTATAAAAAATAAAAAAGTACTTTTTGCAGAAGTTGGAATTTGGAAAGGGAAGTATCTGTGTTTCTTCAATCCCAATAACTTAACCTTTATTTATTATTATATATTTTTTTGTGTCCACAAATTTTCACCCACACATTTATCCATCTAATTCGCCAAATCAAATCCCAGCTTAGATCTTTTATTTTTGGGATCATTTTTAAAAAGATTTCTTGGAAATTATGCATGGCAATAAAGTAATCAAGATTTTTACAATGTTACCAGTATGATAAATTAAGTTATATTAAAAAGAAATTAGGGTTGGTAGGAGAGGGAAGGAGCCATCCCCAAAAAATGTATGGTGATCAGGTTCAATGTCATGAGGCAACCACACAAACAACCGCATTTATATAAAAATGTAAGGCAGCCCACAGAGGCAGAGCCTGGGTGTGCGTGCGCCCTCCGTGTCCATCCGCCTGCGGCGCCATATGGCTTCTTTCTTCTGCCCTTTCACCTTTCACTCTTCTCTTCTTTTATATTTTTTTTTTTATATTATTGCATTTATTGCCAACAAATCTGCAACTGAAGGCCGAAAAAAAAGCCTCCCCACCCATCTCTCCCTCTTTTAATAATACAAAATAAAAAGTTACAAATGAGCCCTAGGGAATGGTTTAAGAGGTAAAAGTGTTAGAAACCTATTTCTAGTACTCGCGTGTTAAGAACGTGAGGTTGGTAGTGATACGGACTAAAACGATGAGTTTGGGCTATTATATGATATTACAATTGTATATTTTCAGATATCGGGAGGTGACGTATTATCTAGATGTTGGGAAGTGAGGTATTGGTTAGAAAATAAAAGGAAAAAGGAAGGAGGCCCTTGAGAAATTGAAGAGTTGTGTAAGTGTTTGGGTGGGTATGGAGTGCCTACAGTTTTGGGTATAAGACGATTGCATAGATAATTGGTAACAACGTCATCCCTTTAGACTAAAATAATAATAAAATAACTATTATTCTTCCCACATTACTGCTAACTCTGTGACTCACGCAGCTTCATTTTTCCGCTGCTGTCGCTTCCCAATCCCTACATTTACGCATCTCATCATAAATGTCTATCATTTCCTCTACCATTGCTTCATGGATTATCACTCTTTTTGTATTTTTCATTTTTCAAAATATTAACTTATTATCTCTTTCAAAACTCCGATATTAAATTATTTATATATTGACATAATATCGCACTCTTCACGATCTTCAAAATAAAAAGGTGATAGAAAACATTTCCTTTTGTCGGGTAAGTCTCAGATTGTTGAAATGACCAAATTACCCTCGCCCCGAGAAACAAAATAAAATAAAAAATTTAAGCGAAGGAAAAAGAAACGCCAATTTAGTTGCTTTCATGCCAACATGTTAGTATCCTTATATTTATCTAATTTCATTTTGTGTTGATGTGTGGGCCCATTCCCCCTTCCCCTTCATCGCTTCCTATTGTAAATTCCTCATCCACCATTTCATACATAACCGGTAATCTACGCACATCCACACGCATACACTAGGGCTTTTAAGGTCATTTTCACTCTTATCCAAACGTCGGTTTTTCGATAGCCTTCTCAACACTTCTACATGCTATTTAAAATACGTCTCTCTAACGTAATATCTAAGTCATCATTTCTCTTTAAGGTCGAACTTTGTCTCGATTGACTTCCAATCGTTACTTCGTTATTATGCCCATACTCACTTGTTACTACTATACGAACGAAATCAAACGTCAGGATAATTACTACTTAAAATATTACCTTTAATTTGTTTTTTAATACATAAAGTAACCCGAAGTAAGAAGATTGTTTAAAACTCACCCCACCTCTTAAAAATCTCAAAAGGTGTGAAGGGTGAGATGGGTAATTACTATGGACAAGATGCACCGACCAATGAAGGTTTGCCGGAAAAGTGGTCGGCCGACAACATATATGAGAAAAAGGCCCCATTTTGATAATAAAGTTGGGCATTTCGCCCCTGAATTTGTTGCTCTACCGGATCATCCATCAACGTCATTTCGTTCACAACAGGTTTTTACATGTTCTCGACACATCATGAACATTGTCTCTCAATTACCATTCATTTGCCTGTTTCTGTCTTTGGACACACCAATTTCCTCGTTTTTTGATTGATCCACTTGCCGGAACGGGCTTCAACTTGCATGTGCATGCCCGAAAGCAATCGGCCCCAAGATACTGACTTAAAACCTGTTTGGAATAACTTTTTAAAGTGTTTAAAGTTCATCATTATAGTATAGGAGGTCGAGACTACCTTAACCTAATAATGGTCAATTAAATTTTGTAGTTTTAATTATTATCTTTTTATTAGCTTTAATTTAGTGATTTATATAGTTTAATTGAATTGTGTTAATATTTAGACTTAGAAAGTAAGAAATAAAAAATGATTAATACGCATTCGAGTGAGTAAAAAATAGCGTCTTTAGATGATTTTGGGTTGTTTTATCATTCCTTCTTTTCTAAGCCGGTTTTGGGCCGTATGTTTTAATTGGGCTTGATATATGATGTGGGCCGACCGAGAATTTTCAGTTATGGGCTTTCCTTTATAAAAGCCCACAAAAGGTTGGTTTTGGTTTGTAACGTGGGTCGTTGGCGTTGACTTTCTTAGATTTATGTTGTAATTTTAGTTCCTAATAATATTTTTTTAATAAGCACCTAACCAAAATCTTCAAGTTTTTATTTTTATTTTTATTTTTATTATTTTGTCCCTCTTAATTTTTTACCTAATAAATTAGTAATTTATTTAACACTTAAAAAAATATATATATATATATATATATATATATATATTTAAGACATCAAAAGCTCGAAATTTTTCTGGTAAATTTGTAAGAAATGTGGTTGGCACCATTTTAATTAATTAGTTATATATATATATGCAAAAAGGTAATTGGTGGAGGGAGAAAATGGAAGCGCTTTATCTTTTGGGCACCATTGTCAGTACCTTCCTCACCTCTCTCATCCTCTCCCTTCTCCTCCACTTCCGATGCTTTGTCGGCCGTCTTTTCTCCCGTACCACTGCCCCGCCCGGTTCCGGAACAGGAGAAGATTCTGTCACTTTATATGAAGGTATTGTTTGGCACCAGCGAAGGCGCCCTGTCCACCATTCTTTCAGGTACGCTGTTCGCTATGCCCTAATTGACCTCGACCTCTCGCCTTCCCCTCCGTCTAATCACCTCTCTGCCGACGATGCTCGCCGAGTAGCTGCTACCTCTGGACCTGTGTAATTTCTTGATTCCTCTCATCTTCTTAATTCGCATTTATTCCATTGTTTACTTACGATGTTGAAGTATGTTTCTGGATTGAAATGACTTGTTGAAGCTTTGTTTCATTAATGTTACTTTCAGTTCTCTTCTGACGATTCCATCCAGTGTGCGATATGAACAAAATCCGTTGAGTTTGTATTACTGCTACGAAATCGAAGGCTCCGCGCAGCAGTTGAAGAAATGCATAGCTGAGGCATCTTCTTTTCTTTCTTTTATATGTTTTGCATATATTAAGTATAAGCCATGTTTCAAAATGCAAAGAAGAAATTGAAGTCAAACAGATGCTTGTTTTGTTTAGGTAACTAATACGCCATGGGGTGAGAGAGTGATCTTTGTTTTCAATCCAAATTCTGATTTAATCGCTAAGCCGTTGCATGTCAGTCCTTTTATGGTAAGTCTTGCTGGTTCTGTTCCCTTTCTTTATGACATTCCATTTGAAAATTTATGTTCAATTATAACTACTATAGCCATTTTCTTCTAGCTGCCATTTGCATAGATGCGTGCGCTCCCAATCTTCATGACACTTGCAATCAATTGGTTTACTGTAGTTTTATTTGCCGTTACATGTTCATAATTTCAGGACATGCTTGGGAATTGGAGTATCAAAGCAAGTGCTCCTGGTGAGTATTTATCTGTGGCAATCTCAGTTCAGCACCCGGAACTTGGTGACTACTTTACTGCCACTTTGAAAGTAAAGAGGGTGTCCCCATCTTTTGGATCTAGTCACTCGATGTTCTTCTATCTGATGCCTCACAAAGTTGCTATATGGATATATTGGCATGTAAGTGGAATTGGGTAACTTTTGAACTTGTTATTAGTTGTCTTCTTCAACAGCTTAATGTTCATGTCGTATTCCAGATCAAGTGGTTAAACCTATTATCTAGAACCATTTGATTAAATGCATCATTTCATCTTTATCTAAATGATTAGGAGATGCTTGTCGCCGGTGTAGGGTAAGTTTATATGCAAAAAGTCCATATTCCTATCAAGAGTTTGCAAGAAATCACTCCAATTATAGTTAATTGCAAAAGAAGAATGGTTTCAAAACGATTTTGAAAGAAAGCACCAAGAAGAACAATGAAACTTTGCCAAACCATGAATTTCCTCCCTTCATCCATTGTCAACATTAGATTTCTCTTCTTCACATTATCAATACCTATAACTTCTCTGGATGGACGAAGAGTAACTGCTCTGGTCGACCAAATGGCTATACCTTTCCCACCTCGCTACACAGAAAATTTTTCTTACCATGTATTTCACTGCCTCAAAATTCAGATTGGTTCACAAATTGACGACTTCAAGAAAAATTCCCGATCTTTTTAGGTTTGTTTGTAAACTATGAGTGGGCTGAATGGATAATGTCTTTACGTACTTAGTAATCTTCTTTTTATTTCAATAACACTAAGGGGTGAAGATTCAAACTTCTAACCTCTTAAGTTGAACCATGCTTAGATTGGCTTACTTGCTAGCCTTCTAATAAGTCATGGACCAAGAGAAATGGAGTTTCTGTCGGATATGGAGCTAGACCTGGTAGAGATATATTTGGAAGATATTTGGTAAAGATGATCTATATGGTAGATATTTGGTAAAGATTTGATAGAGATATATTTGTTATATTTAGGTTTAAATCTTTGGAAGCTAGTAAATTGAAATCATAAATATACACGTAGTGCTCAAAATGTATTTTTCTTTGTTTCTGTATTCTCCCTTTAGCCAATATTCTTCCTTGAATTTTCTCTCTCCAATATTCTTCCTTGAATTTACTCTCTCCTGTTATTTGGGTTAGTTCGAGTGTGTACATTGTTGAGCGATCCTACTGGTCTCAAGTGGAAAAAATCCTACTTTTAGGCTTCTCTTAAAGAAAGACCAAGAGTCTTGAGTTTGACCTCATTAACCACTTTAGGCAAATCTTGTTCTTTTCATTTCTTGAAAGAAGATCCCGATGCCACTTCCAAGTCTAGTTTGAAAACCCAAACTCATTTCTTCTCCTTTCCCCCGCTACTGGACCTCTTGCAACCAGAACAGATTCCACTATGGCTCTTCCTCCAATAAAAGCTATCTGCTTCATATCATGAATCCCTGCCAATATCTCAATCTCAAGGCCGTATTATTTATCTGGCTCCTTGTTGAGAATATCCTCTCTATTTTAAGGTTGCCACGGCCTTGTATGATATTCGTGCTTTAGGGACATACAGACTTCGAAGCACTGAGTGAGGCCTTCATTGTTTCATTGTCATGTCATCACATATGAGAGCCTGACTAGGTTATATTTGCACTATATGATCCTCTCGCTTCTTTCCATGTCTAATAATAGTGCTTGAATTTTCACTTTTTAACGCTTGTGAGACTTGGGAAATGTTTACAACCATACCCCAAATTGGTCACCTGCAAGGTTTTGAACCCTTAACCATTTGGCTGAATGCTGGCTCTGTCTTCTACTATGCCCAACCTTTGGTCAGTTTACCTCTATTATCTTCTTGATTCTGACTGAGATTTGTTTCTGATCCCCAGGCTTTCAAGCTATGGTGGAAAGGTGTACAATTTCTTCAACATCCAAGGTATACCAACCCTTCATACAAGACAGATGCTACAATTCGTGATCAACAACTTCAATGCTGCCAGGGAATTGGATCGAACAAAAATAAACATCAAGAACTGAAAAGAGGGAATGACATAGACCATTGTGACAGTGAGAATGCAGCTCGTGAGTTCATTTGGACAAAGGCCAAGTGGCCTTGGGCTTAATACTACTGCTCTGCTGGTATAGTTACATAGCTCGTGAGTTCATTCTCCACTACATTTTCAATATAACAATGAAATAATCTCCCTTGTCTGTCACCCTCCCAACACCCACCCATTGTTTGATTGAAACAATGAGCTATTTGTTTAATTACAAATTTGATCGCTGAATTTTAATTCAGTTTATTGGCTTTAATTTGACCTCTTTCGTTGGGTTGGTTAAATGTGAGAAGCTGTTTTCAAGTCATTTTTTACTTAACCCGTCTCTGTAATACAATCGAACTGTACTCCTAGTTTGTTGTATGTATAGAAATGTACTTCGTATTTAAGATTACAATGTCTTTTAGTGATGGGACAATTTGTGAGGTTTTGTTTGATCGAACTTGAAGAACGACATTGAAATTTTTAATATGATAGTTTTGAGTCCAAGTTTTAAGCTACGTATTAAATGTAAATTTTTAAAATATTTGAGATTGTAGTTGCTACTTAAAAAACAAAATAATGAATAAATCAAATAAGAAAGAAAAAAATAACAGATTTCAAATTTTTTTTAAAAAATAAATAGTGAGATACCATCGAGGGCAAGTAAATAGTGTGAATTTAAAAATAATAAGAAAAAAATATTCTTTTTCTTTTTTTCTTTTTTTTTTTTTGGGTAAGAAATAAACACAAAAAAAACGAGGTAAGAAAGAATAAAGTAAAGCAACCTATTAAAAAAAAAAAAAAAAAAAAAAAAAAAAAAAAAAAAAAAAAAAAA
>NW_019268557.1:606781-616955 GCF_002738365.1 Cucurbita moschata | reverse complement strand
AAAAAAAAAAAAAAAAAAAAAAAAAAAAAAAAAAAAAAAAAAAAAAAAAGGGTCTGAGGCGGCACGTGTAAAATTCGCACACATTTTATTATTGGGTCCCCTAATTTTGGAGGATAAGGCTTTATTTTGGCCACTTGCTTCCTTTTTTTTGTATTCCCGTCTTTATCACCCTACCAAATTATTTCTTTCCCCCAATCTCCGCCCTTTTTTTAACCTAAATAATAATAATATTTCCTTTTTTTTTTCTTTTTACCATGGGACTAATCGATTAAAATCCATAATTTATTGAAAAATAGAGGGAATAATTATAATAAATTTTCTGAACTATTCTTTATTTATGATAAAAAAAAATTAAAATTAACTTTTACATGTGAAACAGATTTATAAATATATTCCAGATAATTAATGTATGATTCTTCCAATTATCGCACTTAATTTTCAACTATTATATCTCACCTAACTTCATTATCATTATTATAATCGAATATTGATGCTTTACCCATTTTTTTCATAATAGTTCAACCATGATGTGGGAGAGTATAAAATATTAAAAATGCCATACAAATATATATTTAAAATGGTAATCAAAATAATTATAAAATTATACTAAAATAACAGTATTCAATCAAAAAAATATATAATTGAAAACTAAAAAGGCATAACGTGGGCTCGAAGTTAGGCCCACCGGAACGAACAGAAAGCTGGCAGCGCCGAACTTAGAAATAAATAATAATAAAAATAAAAATTTACACGTGACAAAAATACGGATTTTTACCTTTTAAAATTTAAAGTAAATTTGAAAGGTATTTTCCTCTGATTTTAGGCTCATTTTTCTGTTAAGAAAGTCAATATTATCGATAAACAAGCAATTAAAAAATTGTGGTAAAGTCAAAGGCTTCAACGTTTATTTAATTTAATTTATTCATTTGTTTTTAGAAAATAAAGTTTTTTTTTTTACCGCTTCTTTGGTACAATTAGATTCTACTTTTTCTTTTTCAGATGAGAACGTTTGAATATTTGTCTAGCGGCTTTGTTTTTCAAAGTCTGTAATCCGTAAAATCCTTTTAAATTAACCTTTTTATTTCTTCGCTATTTTATATTCTAAGTTTTAAGGTGGAAAATTATGCTAAAATATATTTTTAAAAAATTATAATAATCAATATTATAGTAAAATAGTAATTATACAAATTTTAAAGGACAAAAAACACGTCTATAAATTAATTAATCCAAGCCAATATTTTTTTTTCATTGTTTTCAAACATATTTCAAATAAATTTTTAATGGTATTTTTTATTTTTTAAAAAAGTTGAAGGTATTAATGCTTATATATATATATATATATATATTTATTTAAATATAATTTTTTTAAAGATATTTTTGGAATAAAGTATTAATGGTTTTTCTTTTCTTTTTTTTTTTCTGCTGTCATTTTTTTAATGAGAAAATTTAATTTATATTCTTTAAATTCTAAGGTTATAGTAGTAAAAATTCCATAATTGATGTCATTAGTTTTCTAATTCAAAAGATTACTTCAAATATTAATAAAAGCATGGAAATAATTTGAATGAGTTCAACGACTACATCAATACCCTAAGTACAAACCCTAGCCACACGACATCATTAAAATAAAATCTCGACCTAAATAAAAATCCATAAAAGAAACTATGAAGTTAAAGAGAAATAAAAAAGAAATTTGGTCGTGCGAGGTCTTTGTTCCCGTTGTGTTCTTCACGCTTTCGTGCCTCAAAGTCCCTTCCCGAGCCTATTAAAAATATTTCAATACTCGAATGATTATGCATAGATCATTATATGAAATTTCATCTCTGTAGGTGATTATTTTTTTTACTGAAAATAATATGTCATTATAACGAGTTGTGAAAAACATCAAAAAGCTAGGGACTACCCTACGTTCGTTTTAAAATTTTGTGGATAGCGTCAAAACATCATAAGTAGCATTGGGACGCTATCGAATACAATATAGCGACTTTGAGTGAAACATGATTCATCCAAGTTGTGGTATGAAGAGTCATTTATAACGTGCTTATTTATCTTCCTAAAACGACACCGTATTCCACCGCTCCCGTCAAGCACTACCGCTCCTTTTTTTTTTTTTTTCTTTTTTGGGCCAAACCCATTTTAAAAAACCGTACATTTCTTCAGATTATATAAAGAGAGAGAAGCCGACCTCCCAATCCCATTTCTATTATTATTATTACTTCAGAGCCCTATTGTCATGAAAACTAACTCCTCTCTCAGAATGAGGCGAAACTGCAACCTGGAACTTCGTCTTTCTCCCACCTCCTCCGCTATCGCCGCCGTCTCCGATCACTCCTCCGCCGCCGTCGCCGCCCCTAACGCCAACCCTCAAAGCCAACAACTCACCATCTTCTACAACGGCCGGATCTGCGTCTGTGACGCTACAGAGCTTCAGGTAACAAAACGAAACCAACATCTTTTTTTTCTTTTTTGCTGTTGTGTAGTACGGAACTTTCCTACACCCAGGGTTGCCTTTCTTCTGAAGAACCACGTGGTGTCCACTGATTGGGTTGGTTTCTGTCATGAAGCCGACACCAAGCCCTCGAACCGACTCATTAGACTCATTTAACTGAGGTTCGACCATTTTTCTAGACCCTCGAAACAAAATACAAACTACACTATTTATTCGACATTTGAGTCGTTTTTTTATCACACCTTCGAAACTTATAATTCTTTATTCAACATTTGAGAATTCAATTGATAGGACTAACATAAAGAGCCGTCTACGAATCATTACTCTCCACGATTTGTTCTTAGTTTTCCCGAAAGGTGTCGTACAAATAAATATGTATTCCTTACTTATAAATTCATTCTTTATTCAACAACCCTGGAATGAGTATTGCAGGCAATAGCGATTTTAAAGTTGGCAACTAGAGAAATGGAGGAGAAGGGTCCGAACGAAACGCCGTGGCCGATACTACAGCAGTCTCCGGCGCCTGTAACTCCGACCACCCCGGGGCTCTCGATGAAGAGATCGCTGCAAAGATTTCTGCAGAAGAGGAAGCACAGAGCCCAACCCACTTCTCCACCACAGAATTATTACAATAACGGAGACAACTAAAAATTACCATTTCTGCTTCTTAATTCGTTCCTCCCTTTTTCTTTCAATTATATGTATGGCCTTTTGTAGATTACTATGTATTTGCTTTTGCTGTTTTATCTTTTTTTCCTTGGCTTCTATATTAATTTCTTCATTTATACTCGAATTATTATTATTACTTGACAGGTAGGTAAGGATATACGTGTGACACCTAGATAAGGATATACGAAAACAATTGAGACTATATTTAAATGAGAGTAATTCCAATAGGTTAATAAAAAATTTAAATAATTATCAAATAATCCATGGACCACCTACTCGTCTCCTCCCCTCCATTGAATAAGAGTTAATTATGAATTTTTTAAATGTCGTATTTTAAAAGTGCGTGGAAAATAAAATAAAATAAATGGAAGCCTAAAAAATGAGTAAAATAAGGAGGGATATTTAAAGTGGTGGGTGGGGCCCACATAGGAAAGGCGTAGGAAAAAAGGGTCGTAGTTGCATTATTAATCATTTTTAAAACGTTTTTTTAATCAAATTTCTCTCATTTTCCACCAAGTCCACATAGGCGTCTAACTTTAGTTTCTAAATTTTAAAATTTAAAAGTATTTAATATATTTTTTAATTTTTTAATTTTGAGTTTAATAATTAATCATAAAATGAATATTTTAAAAAATTAATTGATAGCTTAAATTTAAATTTTATATTTAATGAAATTCTAATTTGATCAGTAAATTTTAGATTTTATGGACTAAATTTATAATTTAATGAAAGATTTAAATATGATATTTAAACAAAATTGATAAGAAAATTAGGCAAAATGTTGTGTAGGCGTAAACATGTTGTAAGAGGAAGGCAAAGAATTCAAAATACCTTTTCTCCATTATTGGCAACAGAAACAATATAGGATGAATGTAATATCCCATTCAAGAAGACATCACATATGCTTTATATCATAACAGAGCATCGTTCATATGCGCTATAATATCAGGACCCCAAGAATTCAACACTGCCAATTGCTGTTCCTTGCTTGCATACACAACACAACCATCTCTCATAGCCTCGGTACGACACGAGGAGTGTCCCAGTCGGCCACAATGTGGTTGCGTGTGATCTCCTGAAGTGAGCGGCACCCACTCAACGCCATTGTCAGCTCGAACTCGTCGCGCAGCATCTGAAGAACTTTCCTCACACCAGCCTCGCCCTCTGCTGCTAAAGAGAACACCACTGGTCTCCCAATCTAACATTGATGAACATGATATTGTTATGTTAAATGAATCATCTGATGTGTATGTCTGTGTGCGCGCTTTTTTTACTTACAAATATGCCAGATGCTCCGAGTGCTAATGCTTTGAAAACGTCTGTTCCACGTCGAACGCCGCCGTCCAGGAAAACAGGAACTTCGCCTCTAGCAGCTTTGACAACCTGAAATTGTCGAGTATTGGACAGTGATCAGAGCTCAAAAGACAACCCCACATGTTTGGTATTAGACCATGGAATTGTATCATGTGAGATCTCATATCAGTTGGAGAGGGGAACGAAGCATTCCTAAGGGTGGGGAAACTGTTCCCTAACAAACGCGTTTTAAAATCGTGAGGTTGACGGCGATATGTAACGGGCTAAGCGGACAATATCTGCTAGCGGTGGTGGACTTTGGTGGTTATAAATGGTATCAGAGCCAATCAATGGATGGTGCGAGGCACTAATTGGAGTAGCGCTAGACCCTCTCCATAGTAGAGACATTTTAAAACCGTGAGGCTAACGGCAATACGTAAAAGATCAAAGCGGACAATATCTACTAGCGGTGGGTTTGGACTATTACATATCAAGTACCTCTTCTAAAGCCATGATGGTTGCAGGGACATAGTCGAGTTGGCGAGCTCCATGATTTGAAACAATAATTCCAGCAGCTCCACTTTGAACGGCGATCCTTGCTGCGAATTGGAGGCCAAACATCAAATTACACTAATAGAAAAGACATTGATTTGAATGGAATCAAACGATTATGTCTTGTTTTTGCTGTTTTTACTTACTGTCCTCAGCAGTAAGTACACCCTTCACTAGAATTGGCAACTTGGTGATGGTCTGCAGCCACTTCACATCCTGTAAGTAAATGTATAAATAAGCTATCTTGTAATAATAACAACATTGTTTTTTGTTTTAACTTTGAATGGCGTTTTTTTAGTTACCTGCCAGCTGAGAGTACGGTCGATCTGCCCCGCAACATATGAGGCAAGTCCAGAGTCATCTGCCTGTAAAAAAACACACCCCCACGGAGAAAGAAAACGTTATCAAGGATGTCGTTGATGGACGTAGAACTCAGCACGGAGTGGCATTTCACTCTTACCTGGTCCATTTTACCGAGATCCAATCCCTCAAAGTTCTTCAATGTCAAAAATGGTGGCAAAGTAAATCTGCAGCAAAAGCCATCAATGTGTGAGAACATTTGATGACAAGGTTTACGATATACCCGAACCGATACCAGCTGGCTCAACGAATCCAAACGCACCTGTTCTTGATATCAGCTTCCCTGCGACCAAGCCTTGGAGTGTCCACAGTCAGGGCAATGGCTTTGAATCCAGCTTTTTCAGCTCTTCTCACAAGTTGCGCCACCACGTTTCTATCCTTGTACACCTGAATACGCAATAACACGAATTTGGATGTGGATTATGACCAAACATTCGAGACGAACGAAGCAGTGAATAGTTGGCTGGTAAAATAAAAAGCTGTTCCTTATTGTTCTTGAAAACTATTTACTTACATATAGTTGGAAGAAACGAATGCCAGGTCCAGTGGAGGCAACTTCTTCCACACTGGAAGTAGCCCATGAGGAAAGGGTCTGAAACAATCCAAGAACCACTTGAATCAAGCATAGAAATAAAGCCCTTAACTAATCCCAAGTCAAGATCATATACTAAATATTTGAGAGAATAATGAAACTTTAGGTTCAGAAAAAGAAATTTAAACCATAATTGTGCCTGCTGCAGATGCTGCTCGGGCGGTTGCATACTCCCCTGCATCGAAACAGCAATATCGTTCAGATAAAAATAGTGTCATTCTCAAAGGAACAGAAACGCAAGTCAGCACAAATAAGCACGATTCGTTTCTCTGATGGATACATTTCATCTTGATGCTTGAATTTTCTCGTTCAAATCTAACGGAACGACTAATCTCGAAATGCGACTAAAGAAGTCTGTGGGTGACCAAAAAGATTCATAAGCCATAAAAGTAGTTTTTACCTTCAGGGTGAGCCATCTTTTGCATGGCAGTTGGAGCAATCATAATAGGCATTGAAATTTTGAATCCCAGCACAGTTGTAGACATGTCTATCTTACTTACATCGATAAGAATACGGGGACGGAATCTGTGTCGATGAAACTTAGCAACTGTTAGATAAGTAGTTTTTGAAACATTTTTTAGAGCTGTGTTAAGAACAGATATTGATTAAGTCCTTGCTTCAAGAACAGATATTGAAAAGAACTGGTGAGTATGAAAAGGAACGTACAAAATCCTGGAAAAGGCATTGCGGTTCTCCTTCAGGGTCCACTGGTCTTCAGCACCAGAAGCGTAGTAGTCATATACCATCTTTGGCAACTTCTCCTTTGCAATAGCCTCATACTCAGTGACATTGGTAATCTCCATCTTTGAAACAGAGTACTCACAACTGACATAAGAAAGACAGAAATGAATTCAAAGCCCAGCAATTGAAACGATCTCAAATGTTTGACATCATCAGAATTCTCCAAACTCAAACAATTACGACAGTGAAAAGAGGTGAAGCAATGATTCTCATCAAGAACGAGAAAGTAACATTTAAAACATAATATTACAGAATCCACAAGAAAGGGAATGTATGATTGATGTTTGAGATGGCTGATATTGTAACAGCTCAAGCCAACCAACCGAGGTGGGATCTCACAATCCACCCACATTCGGGGCCCAACGTCCTTGCTAGGACTCGTTCCTTTCTCGAATCAATGTGGGCCCCCACCAAATCCACCCCCTCCGGGGCCCAGCGTCTGCACACCACCTTATGTCCACTCCACAGTCCTTGTTGCACACCGTCTCATGTGGCTTTGCTACCACTTGTAACAGCTCAAGGCCACCGCTAATAGATATTGTCCTCTTCGTGCTTTCCCTCTTCTCTTTTGGGCTGTTTTAAAACGCGCTAGAAAGAGGTTTCCACACCTTATAAAGAGTGTTTCGTTCTCTTCCTCAACCGATGTTGGATCTCACAGATACCATATCAAATAATCATTGATTAACAAGTAAACCAGTTACCAGTCTATTACTCGAATATTCATCGATATCAGCAGAACATGCGATTTCGATACTTTTACACCTTAAAAACTAATGCAAACGAGTATCATCAGCATCAGGATATGATACTTGAACAATCGGATATCAGATTCAGTTCATTCAAGTTCCATCGATAAATAAAGAATGAAACAGAAAACAAGCCCATCCGTCATCACCAAAAGCAAATTCAAAGAACATACGTGAAAATCAGTCTAAAATAACCCAAACCCATATGAAGAAACAGAGTAGAAACAATAAGAACTACACGAAACACAAAACTCGGAAGACAGAGATGAATGAGTACCACAAAATCCCAGATGAAAGAAGATGGGCAAACAAGAAATTGCAGAAGAACAAATGAGAGAGAGAGAGAGAGAGAGAGAGAGAGAGCGTACCCTTTTATGCGGCAGTGAAAATGGATGAAGCGAAGTGATGAAGAGGGGTTAAAGATAACAAAGAGGAGCGAAGGAGGGAGAGATTGAGGTCTAGAAATGGATAGTGCAAAAAAGAGAGAAGAAATATAATATAAGAGCGATAGAGGAATGCCGTGATCGTATTGAAGGTTAAGACAAAAGAGGTGGGATCAACACCACATTATTTGGATTGGATTTTGAAGGTGAGCGTTACAGACCAAATCTGTTTCACTCAAATTTCTCAAATCAATCGGAAATTAAAACTTTGTGTGGACGCGGACCGTTCCTTCCTCTAGATCAAAATCGAAATGCTTAAAAGATTTAAACATCAATTCGGACCTTTGTTTCTGAAACTTTGGTTTCTTTTAAGTTTCCTCAATTTTCTGTCTTTTTTTTTTCCAATTATATTTTTAGTATACTTAGTAAAGGTATAAAATGCACAATAATATGCTTCCGAATATGATCCTAAGAATAAAATGTCTACCGATGTTATTAAAATTTCATATAAATAAAAAATATATAGTAGATGATTAATTTTTTATATTTCGTTTATTTTTATTAGGTTGAATAATTAATTTAATTTTAAATTATTAATATTAAAAATTAGATGATTAAATAAATTTTAAGAAAATGGTAATTATAAATAATCAGTACGTTGAATAATTACTATGTTTTCAATAAATAAGATAAGATGAACAAACTTTATATTTTATAATTAAATAGGCAATTAACGTCAATGGGTTGATTAAGTGACTAACCATGTTCAAAAGGAAATTAAAAACAAAGTAATAATGGGACAAATATAAAACTAGTATTGGCATCTTTTATCCATATTTGTTATTATACAACAGAACAAAAACATGACTCAATTAGAATTCTATAAATATTTGGATGACTCGATCAATTTCGATGCCTAAACTTAAATTAAACTTTGTTGAATTTCTCAATTAATATGAGATCTCGTATTTGTTGGAGAGAGAAACAAAATTTTTTTTGAAAGAGGGTGGAAATAGCTCTCAAACGAATTTGTTTTAAAATTTTGAGAGGAAGCCCGAAGGTTAAAACTTCAAAGTACAATATTTACTAGCAGTGTCATTAGATTTTTACAAATGGTATGAGTCAGACACAAGAGTAGTGTGCCAGTGAGAACACTGCGCCTAAAGAAGGGGTGGATTGTGAAATCCCACGTTGGTTAGAGAAGGAAACGAAACAGTATTTATAAAGGTGTAAAAAGATCTCCATAACAATAAAACCTTCGAAGGAAGCCCATAAGACCTAAAGGGGACACACTCTGATCTCCTCAACACATAACACGTCAGGCTCAAGCTTAGGCTGTCACATAATGTATGTAAATTATAACCCCATGTCATGCCACCCTCTTTCGTCTCTTACTTTCATACTCTGTTAGTTAACCCACACAGCCACACCACAAAGTTAGGAGCTTACGATCACACTCAACACATTGTTGGTCGACTCACACAACCCAGCATTCAAACTCTTACTCGCTACTGTCACTCATCTAGTGAGTGCGACTTTAACGTTGGTCAATGATTCAATCCTGAATAGCAACCCATCTCCAATGATATAATGCAGAGTTAAAAAGAAAAAAATAAAATAAATTACACGATCTTCAGTCCATTCTACAAAGCGCGCCATTTCCAGTATGTATATGGCCCATCGGTTGCATGCGGCTGCAGCGGACCGTAAAAACGACAGAAATTAATAACCATCCGATCGAAGATATCGTCCAGATGTCAACGACAGGTCAGAACATCCAACGGCCGAGATCTCACTCTCGCGGATAACGCACAAAGTGACGACTTTCGGGAACAATAGAACAATGAAGTACCCAAAAAATACAAAGGGCGGGTATTGTAAACCCTCGTAGTGTCGTAACTCCAATCATCGCAACATCGGCGGCCTCTGTCCGTGGTGGTGCAGCTATTTCGTTTCTTCGCCGAGGTACTTTCTTCCGTTTGTTTTTTCTTTGTCATATTCATGGTGATTCTTTTGGCTCCGTGAATTAGGGTTTTCCTTTTCCCTCCAATTACCCTATAAACGCTAGTTTAGGAAACGTGTTGATGGTTTTCAAGATTAGTCGTGCTTTGACCAGTGTCTTTACCGCTACATGATCCATTGGACTATCTTGGTTTTGGTGGAAGCCTTAATTTTTTTTCTCTAAGGGGAATGAGTTGAAATGCTGTCGACTAGGTTGTGGTTGTGATTCGGACGAAGACTTTCACGGTCTTGTAAGTTCCCATAAAACAAGGCTTTTTATGCTCGGTGTTTAGATTCCATTATATTTTTGTTTAAAAATTCAATCGAGTTTGATAATGTTTTGGTCCGTGCACATAGTTCTTTCATGGTTTTATTCCGGGGGGGGGGG
>NW_019268557.1:581735-606142 GCF_002738365.1 Cucurbita moschata | reverse complement strand
TTGTTGTTTTTTTTTTTTTTTTTTTTTTTTTTTTTTTTTTTTTTTTTTTGCGGCTGCAGGTAAATTGAAATTCTATAATGGTGAGTGGGAAGCGACCTTATGGTCAGAGGGACAACAATGGAGACAATAAGAGCCACAGGAGACGGATTACCGACCAAGATGACTGGGTTAGTGATGAACTGGTCGTTTACCGAATACTGTGCCCTGATGAGGTCATTGGAAGTGTTATTGGTAAGAGTGGTAAAGTGATAAACTCAATAAGACAAGAAACAAGGGCAAAGATTAAGGTGGTTGATCCATTTCCTGGTGCCAAGGACCGTGTTATAACAATATTCTGCTTTGTCAAGGATAAGGAGGATGTGGACATTGATGATGAGTTCAATGACAGACAAACATTATGTGCAGCCCAGGATGCTCTTCTTAAAATTCATGCTGCTATTTCCAATGCGCTGGCTTCTGCTGGAGATTTAGACAGGAATCTGAGGGATAAGGAACAATGCCAAGTTCTCATCCCTTCGAGCCAATCTGCTAATGTCATTGGTAAAGCAGGATCAACTATTAAAAAGCTTAGAAGCAAGACAAGGACCAGTATAAGAATCATCCCCAAGGATGCCTCTGATCCAATTCACTCATGTGCCATGGAATTTGACAATTTCGTCATGGTTTGTTCACTTGGCTCTCTTTCCAATTTTTATTTAATATCACTGTTGATATTATGTAACTCCAATGTGATATATCCATCCGTATTTTTCATGTGAACTAATTAATCATCACTTTTGATATTGTTGTGTAGCATTTTTTATATGTTCATCATGCTTCAAACGTTGAATCCCGAATGGACGTTTCTGTTCCAATAATTTTGTGGTGCTGTTTGCTGATCTCAATACTATTTTTTTTTTCTTTTAATTAGATAGCTGGTGAACCTGATGGAGTAAGACGGGCTCTATTTGCAATATCTTCAATTATGTATAAGTTCCCTCCTAGAGAAGAGATTCCTCTTGATACAAATGTAAATGAAGCCCCTCCTAGTATAATTATCCCGTCAGATGTTCCTCTGTATTCAACAGGTGGACTATATCCAAGTGCAGATCCCATTCTTCCTCCCAGATCTATTCCGCCTATGCTTGGTGCCCAACATGTCCAGGATCTTCATGATTACCCTGATACTGGGAATGCATGGCCTCTCTATTCATCTGCTCTTCCTATGGTTTCTAGTATTAGCAGTCATCCTCCATCGGAGGAATTGGTGATTAGATTATTATGCCCCCTTGATAACATTGGCCGTGTCATTGGTAAGGGTGGGGGTACCATTAAAAGCATAAGGCAAGCTAGTGGCGCTTGTGTGGAAGTTGATGATTCCAAGCGTGATTGTGATGAATGCTTAATCACTATCTCGTCATTTGAGGTACTATCACTTCTTTCATAATAGACAAAAAGAGTTCTATTCATCCAATGTCTTTGATTGCATGTTGGTCTTCTATATACCATTTTGAAGGTGGGCTTATTTGCAGAATTTGGAATAACGTCAAAACATGAATATGCACAATTCTACAGTGGTTTCAAAATTTGAAAAGTGTTTTTCATAATGTTATTGCAAAACGAACATGAAAGAATGGGAACTGACATTCTACATATCAAACGTAGTAGAATTCCAGAATAAATTTCCATTCAGGAAAAAAGAAGATTTGACCTCTCACTTGTACGTTACCCTTTGTCTTATCTGAAATATTGGCATGATATTCAACTTAAGTCGTCAAACAATTTGTAACATGATATTCAACTTGCTTACTATGTGTGGAGCATTAGCTTGCTGTTTGGTTCTTTTATTTGCATTCTCATTCATGTTGGAACCGATTATTTATTTTAAATAATACATTGATGATCTTGATTTTTCACGTCTTTTTTCAGTCTTTGGATGATCTGAAATCAATGGCCGTTGAAACTGTGTTATTGCTGCAAGAGAAGATTAATGATGATGAAGGTGGAATGGTGATCATGCGATTACTTGTTCCATCTAAAGTTATTGGTTGTATTATTGGAAAAAGTGGTTCAATCATCAATGAGATTCGGAAGTCATCTAGAGCTGATATCCGTATTTCTAAGGGTGACAAAATTAAGTGTGCTGCTGCCAATGATGAACTTGTTGAGGTTTGCTTTATGAATGTTAATTAGTCCTGAATGCTTTATGCAGTTTTTCTTACTTTGCACTTTTTATTTTTTAATGTATTTTTGCAGGTAACTGGTAATGTTGGCAGTGTGAGAGATGCATTGGTCCAGATCGTGTTAAGGCTTCGTGATGATGCTTTGAAAGAGAGGGATGTTGGTCATAACCTTGCTGTCGGTACTGATTCCATGTATTCATCTGGTTCCAGTTTTTCGATGCCATCTGTATTGCCTTCTGTTTCTCCTGGTGCTCCACCAATGGGCTATGACCAGAGGGCTGAAAGTGGAAGCGGTTTAGGCGCTCTCTCTTCAAGTAGCATATATGGATATGGTTCACTGTCGGTAGGTGTCATAGGCGAACTTTTATTGATTGCAGCACATCAGTACCTTTCTTTTTGCAAACAGTAATAGAATCGTTACTCAAGTCTTTTTTGAAAAACACAATTGCTTAGTACCAATTAGACGATGAGGTCAACATTTGTCAAAATGCGATGATTGAGAGAGATGACCAGCTTCAACTTCGATATGGGTATCTGTGTTTTTATCTTTTTGGGAGAGAGAAAGATCATTTATTATCGTTATCTGTGGTGTATATCTTTCTGGTGATATTGAAGGGATTTATTTATTCCACTTTCTGATCTTTTCTGGCATATTAAAACCTTTTTGTACTTGTATCAGATGGGAGACAATGGCTATGGATCCATGCCCTCATATTCATCCAAGTTGTATGGAGGGTCAGTGTCCACCTTATTTTATTTAAAAATGCGACATGTTTTTGTTGTTTAATTTATTTAGTTGATGTATCAAATTGTAAGCAACATGTTTACATTTATTGTTTTTATGTGTAGGCTGCCTCCTCCATCTTCTCTTGAGATGTTGATCCCAGCAAATGCCGCTGGTAAAGTTATTGGAAAAGGAGGGGCTAATATCGCCAACATTAGGAAGGTTGGTTTATTTGCTGTCTTCATTTTACAATTATTCATATTCTTTCAATTTTTCACGACTATTTTTGTGTGAAGATGCTAGGTAAATTCAAGGAATGTTTTTTTTTTTTTTTTTCTTTTTTTAATCACATATTTCTTACATCGGTCAATTGGAAAACAGTTCTAATGTCACACCAAGTATATGTACATGTATGATGAAAAAGTGAAAGATTTCCCTGTTCTCCAATCTCCCACTTGGATAGTATTTATTTTCTTTTTTTCATTTTTAGGTTTTAGATTTTCTTACAGAGGATGTGGAACTTTTTTCTCCTGTTGTTCTGAAGACTCTGCTTTCTAAGAAGCAGAGATGTGCCGTAGCATGATATGCTTTGTGATGCATCAGTTGTTAAAATTTTAGGTTATCAGATGAATTAAGTTGAGTAAAGCTATTAGAATAGAAAGATGTTGATTGTTAAAAACCTTACATCATTACATTAGTATGCTTGAAAGATTGGAATTTGTAAAAATATACTCAATGTGCTTCAATAATAACTAAATTTGAATTTTCTGTTGTTTTAATGTCTTAATGTTAGAAAATAGCCTTTTCTCTTCTCCATGACACATATCACGTTTGTTCTCTCGCATATTTCTTAGACTTTTAGATTGTTTGGAAAAGCTTTTGGGATTAGTGAAACACTTTTACCACATCCAATGCTTATTCTTATTCTTTAGAATAGAAAGATGTACCCTTGCAATGCTTATTCTTTTGTCATGTGGCATTTTTGAGTAGTGAGTGTATAACATTCTTGTTCATTGTTCAGATATCAGGAGCGCTGATAGAGATTTCAGACTCTAAGTCATCTCGAGGTGATCGTATTGCTCTTATATCTGGTACATCTGAACAGAAGCGCACAGCTGAAAACTTGATTCAGGCATTTATAATGGCTACATGAGAAGGAAGATGACCTTATGTTTGAAGGTTACTAGATGTAAATCTTCCATTTCAGTTCATCCTCTGTAGATCTCCCTAGGTTCAGTTCTGGAGAGGGTACCTCTTCTCACATTCAAGTTCTTGAGTTTTTTTCCCCATTAAATGCTTGTCAGGATGAAATGGGAGGACCTACAGCTGGTTCATATCTAGGGTTCCTAGAGCTTTTGTTTCTTAATCTATTCTTCTGTGGATTCTTAGAACGTATAGGATCTTTCCTTTCGTACTTGTATATCTGGCCATATCTTTTATCAGCTGGGATTTCATCTCATTTCCAATGCTGTCGTACTCACATTATATGATGATTATGCCAGATGGGTTCCAGTATGGTCGTTATTCTCAATCTTATAACTGTGTGCGATATTTTTCTGTCCATTCTATCTCCTACTCAGTTTCTTGGTGGAAGAAGTTCTCAAGCATTGATCATTATTCTCAATGCAGTTGGTATTGCTCTTGCCTATTATAGATCTTTATAACTATGACAAGTCACCTCAATAGAAGAGATTATTTCCAGAACTAACTGAAGTTTTCATCAAAGAAGTTTCTATTTTGATTCCTTGTTCTGTACTTCATGTCACGGTTCCTACTATCTCAGTAGGTAAGTGCTAAATAGCATCATAAACTCTGTTTTCTTACCTCTGTTTGATATTTTGCCTTCCCTCATGTCCTTTGTTTAATAGCCAACTGTGAAAAATTCCATAATATATGCTGAGCTGGGCCTGAAATTCCTTGGACATGAGAAGGTTCACTCCCTGAATACTGATTCCCTAATAATATGCTGATTCCATTTTCTTGTGAGAATTATTTTTAGAGCATTCTCATTGGGAGAAGCAAGGGGGTTTGGTGCTCTTCACTTCTGGAGGGAAGTTTAGCCCAATGTCTTAGGTGGATGTGAAAGAGAGATGCTTGGCATTGGTTCTACCTTTCTACAGTAATTCCACACTTACCAGAAAACAAGTGCCTGTACAGTATGGAACATTTTTCAAAAATCGTTTTAAAAATGTTTTTCCGTAATGTTCTCAAAGTTGTAATTTGGAAGAATCTCGTCTTTGTTTCTTTCAATTTTTATCTCTCAAGAACATGATAAAAGTTATTATCTTTTTTACACTTCTTTTTATTTGAAACAAAAATATATTCCAAACAGGAAAACAACCTATTAACAAATTTTTAACCGCATACAAGCACATGTATACCTGATTTTTTTTCTTTTCAAAACACAACTTTTATCCGCTAACTTTGTCCTTGTTTCCAATTCCTTTTGTAATCACTCTTTTACTGTAGTAGTCCATCGTAGAGCTTTCACGTGCAACTCAATCCCTCTCTTATGTTCTCTTTTGGTCTACTTCATTATTCTAATGACATTGTTCTATTTCCTAGCCAATAAAATTACTAATTTCAAAGAGGAATTACTGAAGGATGAGTGGTTAGGCTTACTCCATTAGGGTATGTAAGAGATACAGTAAAATGTTTCCATGCCCTAGATCATCTTGTGTAGATTCTTTGATGCCTTCTAAGAATTTTTCCTGTGGGAATGTTTTTTAACATTCATATCAGTATCATGCAAAGAAATTAAATGACTGCATGAGAGTAAACCTAACCAATCGAAGTTTGAAGTTTCTTCCTCTTTTATCGTAGTTGATGGCACAATAGCTTCTCTCCTGAATTGATTATATCAAATTATCTCATTTGTGATTTTCTAATATGTGCCATCTTCCATGTTGACAATTTGAGTTTGCACTCTAGAGCCAAAAAGTTGGCCCTATCTTGATATTAACTTCCATCTTACCCTTCCCCCTCTGCTACCATATTTGATTGAGCCTTAGGAAGATCTGCTATATTTAGTTTCTAGTGAACTTGACGTTATGGTGATGGGATTTTCCACCCTCCTGTATCTAGTTCCTGGTGCAAGATCTGCTGCCTTTGTACATTGCTGAAGATTGATAATCACTTGATCACTAGGCTGTTTTCATTAAGCATTGATGGTGTAATTCTTGCATATATTTTCCTCCATGTTAAAATTAGGATGTCTGATATTTTGCCCTGGACTTGGGAAAATGCAGCGCATTAAAACCTATAGTTGCTTGTGCTATACTGGATTCTTCTTTCTCTTTGATGTCTTAGCACTACATTCTATTCTCTTCCTTGGCCAGTCCTACATAAATAGTAACTTCAGCAGTGGGAACTCTCGGCCACAGTGCATAAATACTTATCTCACTTATGATCTGCTGCCCTCTGATGTATAGTGACAGCTTTCTTTTACTAGTTAACTGGAAGCCTCACAAGTATAGTTTCCCTCTGTTATGTCTATCCTCTAGCTTTCTATTGTGGTGAATGAAACCCCGTTGCATCGCATCGTGACTTACTGCAGCCTATGTTAGCTAGTTTATGGTCCAACTGCTGGAATGCTTTTTTGGCGTTTCATCAACAAACCTCTAGTTATGTGGCTACTCCCTGCCCTTTATTATTATTATGTGGTTAGAATTCTATTATGCCCTTTTTCAAAGTCTGAATATGAAGGGGATAGAAAGGTATGTCAAATAGGATGACATTGGATGAAAATGTGATTGTTGTTAAGAGGTAGAGACTTAGAAAAATGTGTAGCAAAATGTAGTCATGGATTAATCTATGGATGTGGATCATGTTGTTGGACCCTTGTGAATGATCTTAGCTCATAGTGTTTTTTGTTTAAATTATGAAGTAAATGTAGCATTATTTTGTTTAGATTGAAATTGCCCACTTGCATTTGATTGAAGGATAAAGGCAGAGGAATAATCATCTCTGAATCCGTTCTTTTGTATTTAGAGGAAATTCTTTAAATTTGTGAGAAATCACTGAGGAGCAAAAGCTAGGCACTCTCTTGTTGGTTTAACATGTCAGGGTAGAGGAATCTGAATCTCTAACATTTTGGTTTATAATATCTTTTGAACACGCATATATGTCTTGAGTTATTTATCTTCAGGGTTGGTAGGTGCTTACCACTAAGTTGTAGGATGAATGATGTATAGTGTAGCCAGAAAAGGGCAGGTAAACTACATTGCTTGAAATTGTTGGATCATGTTCTTCTTGCTTTATTGCTGATTATTAGTTATTTAAACCACAGTTTTAGCTTTCAAAGAACAGGAAAATTGTGCCTGAGATAAATTAGTGGGTTCATTCATATATATTTCTACAGATCATGGCCTCTTATGAATTTGATTTTTCTTACCCTATGTTCTTAAAATGTTTCAAATCTCATGTTTTAGTTTAGAAGAAAGTGAGGCATTATGGTTAGCATTTTTTCTTTTCTTCGTAATAATGGAGTAAAGCTTAGGAACTTTAGAAAATTTGTCCATATTTGCTTTTTTGCTTTTTTTCCCCATAAAGTATTTGCTTAAATGTTCATCTATTTCTTGATTTTGAGGTAAGATGGGTAAGTTCCAGAATTTTTTAGAAGCCATCCCATTATTATTCAATATCTTATAGTTTAATTGATAATTAAATTGCCAATTAATTTTGTAGGCAAGAAAATTAATTAGTTAATTTTGTGGTTAATGGTTTGAACAATAATTGTATGCTTATATGGTTGTCTATCCATGGTCGAGGAATTTAAGGCCAGCCCCCAAATCATTTATTGCCTTTAAATTTTACCTTTCTTCATTTAATTAGTTTCATTAACAAAAAGTCCATTTTTCTTATTTTATGATCTAATATTCAGATTAACATCTGTTTAGATAAATTAGCTCAAATCTGGTACGTGAAGAAAAATTTATAGTTTTATTGTCACGTGAAAACTAATCCACACTATTATTCATAAAATAATAAATCAGTCAAATGATGTGGTCGGGTGTTTATTTATTTATTTCTGCTAGAAACAACTTTATATTATTTTCCATCATCTTGTTCCCACATGTTTCCTCTTATTATAATATGAAGGTAATATAATAATAAATAATAGTAATAAGATATATTGGTTTGGTGGGTAATTTTGAGTGATTTGTTGTGGTTGATTCATAATTGCAAGCATTTATTGGTAAATTAGTTAAATTAGTTGAGATTAGTTGAAGATTTGATTAGACTTCTTAATTAGTTGAAATTAGTAAAAAATATGTTTTTCTTTTTTGTTTGTTTAATTTTATAGTTTGTTGAATTGTGAAATGAGGAATATGTTTTCTTTTTAATAATATTAAAAAAGTTAACAAAATCGTGGATCGATCTCATCCCACCATTTTCTATCTCTCTCCTCTGACATATAAAATTAGGGTTTCATCCATTTCACTCTCTCTCTCTCTCTCTGTTGCCAAAGCTCCGATCATGTTCTTGCCGTCCGTTTCAGAAACTGACTCATCTCTTTGTTCCGGAGCTTTTCATTTTTCAGTTTCCTTTATTCTGATCTGAGCGATATCGGTTGTTCACTCTGAGCCATGTCCTGTTCTTATCTACGCCTCGATCCGACCAGAATTTGCTCCTCACAGGACGGCGTTTTTGGCCAGAGCTACAGCCATTGTAGCTACCCTAGTGATCACTTTGATCGTCTCCCCGACTCTCTGCTTCTGCTGATTTTCAATAGGATTGGTGACGTTAAGGCTCTTGGACGTTGTTGTGCAGTTTCTCGAAGATTCCAATCTATCGTGTCTCAGGTTGATAACGTAGTTGTACGAGTTGACTGTGTGATATCCGATGATGATTTCTCCTCCGCCTCTTCGTCTTCTGATAAGTCTCGGAGTGGCTTTTCTAATCTGTTCCGTATGGTTCTTGGAGGCATTGTCAAGCCGCTTCAAGCTCTAGGCCAGTTCTTGGGTCCGAAACGGGTCACATCCTCTGGGTTGGGTTCCGCTTCGTCTTCTTTGTCGACCTCTTCGCTTTCGGTTGGGAGGGAAAAAGATGGGGAGAGTGGTCAAAATGGTGTGACTCATCACTCGCCCACCCAAGTTCTTAAGAATTTTAACGAAATTCGATTCCTTCGAATCGAGCTTCCTAGCGGCGAATTGGGTATTGACGACGGCATTTTGTTGAAATGGCGAGCTGATTTCGGATCAACTTTGGATAATTGTGTGATCCTGGGTGCTGCATCGGTGGTTCACGCTGGGTCTTTTAGTAAGAACATGCAAGAAAATGGAACTGATGGGTTCTGCTCTGGAAATGGTGCAGCAGCTGATGACAGCGGGAGCATACCCGAATCGTTTTATACTAATGGAGGGCTAAAATTGAGAGTTGTTTGGACGATTAGCTCACTAATTGCGGCTTCGGCGAGGCATTATTTACTGCAGCCGATAATTGCGGAGCATAAGACTCTGGACAATTTAGTTCTGACTGACGCAGATGGACAGGGTATGTTGTGTATGAACAAGGATCAGCTTGAAGAGTTGAGAGTAAAGCCCTTGTCGGCTTCAACTGCCTCTAAGAGAACGCTTGTTCCAGCCCTGAATATGAGGCTTTGGTATGCGCCTCACTTGGAATTGCCTGGTGGGATTATTCTGAAGGGGGCAACTCTTGTTGCGATACATCCAAGCGAGCAGTCGATGACAAAGAAAGAGGTATCTGATGGGTCATGGCTTTCAAAGGCTTTTGAGGAACCTTATGCAACCGCTGCAAAGATGCTGGTGAAAAGGAGAACTTACTGTCTTGAGATGAATTCTTTCTGAAACTTCAACTGGATTTGAGGTAAACCTCTTTTCAAATTAATAAAAATATAGTTATTAATTTACTAAGTTTGTTAAAGAACCTGACCAATCAATCACTACCGTTCGTGTTGAATAATTATGTTCTACGATTCTCTGATATTTAAAATCGTGCGGGTAAGCTTCGATATTTTTTCTTTAAAAAACTATATTGCAATTTGTTGGGAGACATGTTCTCATAATCTGGACGTTGACTTGGCAAAGTTGTTAGTTATAGATGCGATTTTACAACGTGAGGATGCTGTATATAATCCAATCGAAGTATGAAGTCTTTTCCCCATGATTCTTATTTTCTATTTGTACATGTTGTCCATGCCCCTCGTCTTCAATCGAAGTACGAAGTCGTTTCCCCATGATTTTTAGTACAGGGTAGTATCACCATTCTTCTTCAATGTAAGGAGTTAGTTAGTTCAAAATGGCTTGTCTTACAATTTCTACATTCTGCTTTCATTTCATTCACTTGTTTACCATTTTAAATTCTTGTGCCCAATCAGCAGAAGAGTGGAATCCAGATAATGGGAAGATTGATAGTGAGGGGAGTACATCTGGTTTCATGCATCACCAAATTGGCAAGTCTGAGGAAGCCTAATCAAACGGCAGCAGGCTCAGCTATCCAAGGTTGATTTTGGATTTTGAAGAATGGGCGACTTCTGCTTGAACAAGAGAGATAATTGAAACTCTTCTCTACTTGGCCTTTGGTCGATAATACTATTTGCAAAGTGCAAAAAATACAAATAGAGATGATGTTGTAAAAGCCCTTGTTGTAGTGTTTTGTTTCTTATATGTGAATATGATGTAGTTCTATTCTATCAAGCAATTGCATCCTTATGAATTGATTGCAGCCCTTAATGTCATAGACACATTGCATTGCAGCTTCTCTCCTTACACTGTTAATCCGTTTAGTAGTTGATGAATTTAGTAGAAATGCTCGTATCGTGAACCTTAGAGCTTTGGTGAACTTTGCAAAAAATGTTATCCATTA
The DNA here is from genome assembly GCF_002738365.1 of Cucurbita moschata. Lineage (NCBI taxonomy): Eukaryota > Viridiplantae > Streptophyta > Magnoliopsida > Cucurbitales > Cucurbitaceae > Cucurbita > Cucurbita moschata. Next base: position 595,429 of record NW_019268557.1, on the reverse strand, counting down.
TAATCTAACAGAACATGCACTATCAAATTATCGGTTCAGTTTCATAATCTTAATGACCCTTCTCGCTGAATCATTTAGCAACCTTCAATTTGATATTAGAAGGAACCAACACTTTCTGGATCGAAATGGACTTCGTCTGAAACACGAATTTCTTCCTTTTAAGCTAAATGTCCTATCAGATTTTGAACGACAAACGAGAAGGGTTCAATAAAAGAGAAAGAGACTTGTCAAATAACTACCAAAAATCATGGACACCCAATCAGGATTAGTTGAACCATTAAAGATCGAAAGCTTAGTGAATGTAGTACCGACCAGTTGCAACTTTTAGATGCAAAATTATGGACAGCGAACAAGAGAGGACTTTGGGATGCAAAGGTTTAAAAGAGGGGGCGCTGTTGAGTGTTTATCCATTGCGGGTTTGGGAATGATTTATTGCAGAGAGAGAGTGAGAGTGAGAGTGACTTGAATCTTTTGCACATTATGGGTTTTGAAAGGGAGATTTGGGAGGGCCCGGAGACGCTAATCTCTCCTATTTTGATAGCCAGATATACTGTTAGGTGGAGTATTGTGTGGGCAAACATGCAAAACCATTAAGTTTGATAGCAATTACCTGCTTCTTCCCATGCTGCTCTGCTTCTTCCCATGCTGCTCTGCTTCTTAACTGTTGATCCATGATGCTTACTGTTTTTCAAACCCTGTGCCTGCAAGCAAAAGACAGATGAATGTTTTGGCCATTTCCTTCAGCCACACATGTTTAGTGTTCATTATACATTAAACCCAGACGTGAACGTTGGTAAAGACTCTAAACAAGGCCAAAAATAGATTGAGTTCTACAACAGGAGAGTTCATCTGTAAAATACACAAGTCCATAAAAATGTGTATTAAGCACATTTCATCAAATTGTTTGTAGCTGAAGTGTTTCTTTATTTATTTATTAAATATCGAAGCCAAGCAACTCAACTATGGCTTCTATCGTTCTGAGGTTGCTATTCGGCTTATTCAATCTCAGCACATTCTATAGCTATTCCATTTCAGATTTTTGGGGTTTCAATACTAAACTTATCAAAACGATTGCTTCCTAAAAAAGTTTGTTTTGTTATTCATTACCAATGGTTTATAAAAAATTGAGTCAAATTTTGAAAACTAAAAGATAGTAACTTAGAAATTTTAAAAATAGAAAATTAAAAACAAAATCCAACTATCTTCCAGAAAAGCACACATATTAATCAAGATTACGAAAGGAAAACGTTTTTTTTACGATGGGATTTTTATTCCAACAAGAAGGCAATACAAAACAGATCCACAAATGAAGGGGAAAATTATACGGGAAAAACTGCTAGTGCTCAAAACACTGCACACAACAGCTATCAAAGCAAGGCTATCAAAAGATTTAAACACCACATGTGAAACAATAAGGGAAATTACAATCAAAACTTGGAAAAGAATTCTCCAGACAGCAAATACTTTGTGCTTTAAATTCAGACCTCTCCTGTGCAGCAACCAAATAACAGAACCAACAGAGTTGAACAGTACCTGCCTCAGCTTCTACTCACTCTTCCTTCTTGCGCTTTCATATTCCTATGATTCAAACATTATTTTCATTATGCCTTTTGGTTGCTTTTCTTCTTGGTAAGTAGAAAATAGGAAAGCTTGTAATATGCAATCAGAAACAAGACACGGGGAAGGTCCACAAGTTAAAAGAGATCTAGCAGCTTTCTAAGTAACCACTTCAAGTCGTCTCTAAAATGCTATATTGGAGACTATATTCAATTCTTCTAAATAGATCCAACCACAGGATATATGAACAAGTAACCGCTTCAAGGCAAAGTGTCTAATCAACCAATTCTAATTTATTATTCTATCGGTCCAGTTTATTGAAATGGAGCAGTCCACAAATCAATGAACTCAATTCTTCAATTGCAGCATAAGGAAACGTATATCTGTCCTGATATCCCACCTTAATAGTCGTTCTAAGTGGCTATTCGATGTTAGTGACTAGCATGAATCAAGTTGAAGAAGTTAGGTAAATGGGACGTCTATTCCTAATGCAGCCCTTCATGAACAAGAGCCTACAGATAGGAGAAAATTGAACAGTCTTGGGCTCCTGAGAAAATTCAATAGACTGGATATCACTACAGATAACTCCAGAACTACGCCTTTCACATGAAACCACAGGTTTTGTCAAAGAAATTTGAAAACATATTTTTTGTATTATTCTTCATAGTCTTTGAATAGCATCCTGAAAGCATCAATCAGCTCTCCTAGCATACTCAACCCTCGAAGAAGCATTGTTACTATTACATCCTACACTGCTTGGTTGAACCACCCCCTCTAAGTAACATGTTATGTAGTTTCTTCATGACACAAATTGTGCTAATTCCACAGCACATTTTAAGCTTGACACGATATATCAAGCTCGACTGACAACAATTGCCAAGGATTACAAAACTCCATTGACGACTCATTCCGAATCCCTTTTCATTATTATGTTGGGGCATGTTACAGTCCACCATTTCTACCTGCGAAAGTTAAGGATTGTGTCGTCTGTCAAATTACCTACTCATCTATAGCTTCTTCCTCACTTTAGAGTTAAAGTAGCTTTGATGTTGGAGTGAATCCAACTACCCAACACCTCATTCTTTCTTTTCAGGTTTCAGATAATTGACCATGTTTCAAAGAACCACGCTATTAAACACAGGGTCAGGGTCAGGGCCAAGGTCGAGGTTTAACTTTTAATAGGAAGGAGCCGAGAAATTCTTTAACATCAATAATTTATACAATTTGGTTATGGTTCCAATATATTATGCTTCTTTTAATCTTTTGTTCCATATCAAACGAGAAGATTAAGAAACTATAGATTTTCTCCTATGTTTAGCATTACTCTGACCTGTTCTATAATTCGAGTATTACATATATTTCTTCTCTCCTATGATTTTTCCGTTTGGACGGACATGATCTTTCAAAATTATTCTGGAATAAAAGACTTGTTCGCATAGAATATTAATTAGAACTTCAGTAATTTTATAATATCAACCCCCATGATTACTGATCAACTCAAGTTGTTGATGAGCAAACTTGGTTAGAATATTATTTCTTAATGTAACAAAAGTACCCAAAAAAAAAAGTTTCTAGGCATCCCATCTCCCCAACAGTCCATCTTGAGCTTGCTTAAGTCTTTAGGTACCGTCTCTTTCTCCCATTTGAACGTGCTTAGCTTAAATTTAAGAAATAGTACAAATAAACAATATATCTAAACCTAAACCTTAGACAAATACCTTCCATCGTCGAAGGGTCTAATCTCTAAATGCTGTTGAAATGTCCTTACAACAGGTTTGCTTGAACTTCCACAAACACTCACAAAAGGTTCATTAAAGATGTAAGCATGACCATTTAGAAAGTAAGATAGCATGCAAGCTATTTCTAGATAATCTGTTTTTTCTGAACAGCTGCACGTATAATATTACTCAAAAAATTGATAATAACATACTTAGCAGCATGGAGTTTCTTTATGAAAAAGAAAAAAGAAAATTAGGCTCCATGATCTATAATGCACTAAAGAAAAATCAAACTAATTGGTATGTATGATGCAACAACAAATTTATTATTTAATTAACAGGATTCCCTAATTTAAACCATATTCAAACGAGGAAACTTGACACCATTCATTTAATTAAAAGGAGAAAAAAAGAAGAGTTCAATTGAACTAGAATATTGGTGAATTTAACATAGTTTAGTCCAAATAACAATAACATGGCATTCTCCAATGAGGTTGAAATTCTTACCTTATTAACATTGCAATACTCAAATAAGAAAAAATAATAAATGTTATTAGTACAACCAAACTGTTACACCAAGTATTAGATAATTTACTCTAAAAGAAGTAAATACACTGTTAGATTGTATTTAAAATTAGTGAAAAGAACCACACACTCAGACATAAAGAACATTTCAATATACTAACATTAGAAAAAAAATATATATGTTGAGGAGACGACAACTATCAAGTTATGCATCAAACTTCTTTGGTTCATCACAAAAAAGGTGCAACTTCTATTTTTATTGGCCAAATATAACACTTCTTTTTTTTATATATAATTATTTTTCTAATAGCAGTGTCTTCAAAATTTGAGTTATGATACAAAGAAATATCTCATCAACTGTGATAACTGACGGTCAAAGCAAGACCACAAATTGATTTCAACTAATATGGAGTAAAATAATTAAAAATAGAGGTTTGTAAGTTTTTGTCATTTGCTGTTCTCTGTAGAAAGCAGTCATTTCTAAATCCATGTGTGTATGGAGCTTCTAGGGTATTAAGTCAGGTTGTCGTAATTCTCAAATTCAAATCCGAAGACAAAAGGAAAGAGCATTTGTTTCCCAAAGTCAAGACCTAATCTAACCATTCGAGAAGAGGCGCTAACATTAGCTGAGCCCGAGGTGTCAGCATTGCCAATTAACGGCCGTTTGTAAGTGGAAAGCGAAATCCGCTCCATTATTCAAGTGCGGTATTTCCACAAACTGAGTTACACATGGCACAGCGAATAGAAAGCCTAGCCCTTCTCGGCTCATGAGAAGAGAGGAGAGAAGCAACTTAGGTCACAGCCAACCGGACCCACTTCACAGCAATCGAAAAATTATTGGGTTTATTTTTTTATTTTTTATTTTTGAAACAATAACCAAACCTTGGCCCAATGCTCTACTTTTTTTGAAGTCTACGAAGAAATCAAGCAGCTAATGCAATTAACAATAACCCAAACGAAAAAGAAAAGGAAAAGAGAACCGTACGAAAAAAGAAAAAAAAAAGAGTACTGTTAAGTTTTGAAGCTTACCAGGAAGAAGATAGGCTGAGAGGAATATGCTGTACAAAGAGTTCATTTCTTTTCTTTTCCTTTCTGTTCCGACTGCCGGCTTCCGCCTCCATAGCAGAGTTGCAAACGACCGTCAAATGCAGGCGAAAACTGATAATGATGATGATTTTCCATTTGTGGAGCAGCCGAAGAAGTCGCCGCTCCGAAGAGGAAAGGTAAATTGGATCCGTCAACAGGAGAAAACCTCTGGATATGAGGCAAAAGTGATGAATTGGACTGAAGGGTCCCCCTATAATAACCCGGAAGGTTGGAAGCAATGGTGAAGTTGAGGTTGTAGTCGCTGCCACCCGCCGGTTGAGTTGTGGCCACGGGAATTATATTGCCATCGTGAACAAATGAGAAATGATGAAGCTGCTCCGCATTATTGTCACTAGCTGAGACGCTGCTAAATAATGGAGTGCTTGACATGGTTTGTGGCAACGGAGTTCCCAAATTCATTTGTTCGGAAAATCCCGAAGAGTGGTGAGTTCTAGAAGTGGACGACTCAAGAATTCCCGAGCTGAAGTAATCCATAGCAACGGTCGATGACTGCCACTGCCTTTCTACAGCCACGCCGGCGTCCCGATGAGCTGAAACCGTTGCAGCACCGCCAGAGAGTAGCTGGGTGAAAGATGAATTTGGGGCCATGGAGGTGAGATTATGATCGGCGATGCGAGAAGAGTCCTGTTCTTTTTCCTTTTCCTTTTGTGCTCTCTCCTTCGCCCTTTCGCGAGCTTTGAGGCGGTTCACGCGAACCTCAGATCGCGAGAGAGACAAACCTGAACCCTTACTGGTTTCGGAGTTACTACTGCAAGCAGATTTGGACAAGGAAACATGTAATTGGCTCTGATTCTGCTCGACTGGGTCTAACGACCGGGGTTGATCAGTGACACTAATCTTTTCCCCACTCAGCTGTTTTGGAGTTTCCGGAAAAGAGGCATTCAGCGAAGGCAACTCTGCTATTGCATCCGCGGCCGCTTTGATCAGCCACTCGATAGCCTTGCTTGGTTGATCAAAACCCAACCGATCTTGAAGATCGTAGAACTGAATCGCCGTCGCTACCGATAACCGAACCCTTCGATCTCTAAGTCCCTTTGAAGTCCACACCTTGCTATGCCTGTCCTTCCCGCCCGAAGCTTGAGAAACCCTAATAATCCGGGAGTGGTGCCATCCACGAAGCCGATTACCATCATCATCATCTCCTCCTACACCTCCACTGCCCACTAACGCGGTGCTACCACCAACCCTTTTTGATTCTTTGTCTTCTTCATCCTCCGGTTGAATGTTCTCAACCCCTTTTAATCCTATCTTATTGGAGTCGCTACTTCTGCCAGTTGCTAACCTTGGGAACTTGCGCGGTTGTTCTTGTATATTATCCACCACCTCCATAACACTTTCATTCCTCAACTACTCAAACAAAGATCCGTAAATGGAGACCCCTTTGACCCTTGGCAGATGCTTTTTATCCCACCTCTACAGAGAGAGAGAGAGAGAGAGAGGAGGGTGCAGGTCGTCTAGAGAGAGAAATAAGTAGGGCAGATGTTGAAATACGGCAGGGGCGGTGGTTGTATTCTGCACATATTGATGATGATAATTCAGAGAGTACCTCTTTACTTTGTGCTGTCTGTGTAGTAATTAAAAGGCCTTCTTTTACCCTTTGATATATCACAATCTTTAGTCAGCAGAGCAGGCAGCCCTTCCGTTCAAAACTCCCAAAAGTTCCCGAAATTGTGTGCTCTCCAGAGGCAAAAACCGCTGGTTATCTCAGACCTCTCAGCTTCGCTTCCTCCAGCCTGCAAGCCTCATCTTAAAACCTACAAAGAGAGAGAAGATGAGCTTAAAAGCGTTTTATTAAAGAAGATGAGCTTTTACAAATGTGTAAAATATCCATTTTAAAGAGAACCTCCAACTTCGGACCTTTTCACACCGTCTAATATGGCTTAATCTCACCTCCTTTCTTCGTATTCCTCTTTCGGTTTCAGAGCTTGGAAAACATTTTTGAAAGGAGAAAGTAGAGAAATAGAGCAAGAACTCACGGATCTGTGCTAACAAGACTCCCCTTGCGTAGTATTTAAAGCTTCATCTCTGGTCCTAAAAATGGCAGACAAAATACATTAACACGACAACTCTGAGAAATATTTTTTATTAAAAAAAATCAAAAGAAACCAACAAATTCATGTTTCCAAATTATCCACACTTGCACGAACAAGAAACTATTAAATTTATTAAACTGGAGGACAAGGTTGAGTCCGGAGAACGGATTACGCATACATCAATAATTCAGATGACAGGTGTTTATCACTGAGAGGCAAATCGCTAAACCTAGAATTTACATAACCTGGACAATTTTTTTTTGTTTAATTTCTTCAAATTACTCAGCTACATTCAAAACCCTTTGCAGATCTGCATTCCCTTGAACCGAAATTAACCACTGAAAGTAGAAATCATCTTCTTCGTGCTCAAAATTTTAGTTGAATAGAAAAACGAGAGACTAAAAACAAATTTCAACTATTCCATCGAAAAATCAAACAAAGAATACACAGTCACAAAACTGAAATTAAACCGTACAAATTTCCGAGCCTAGATTAGATTCACACTCATCTAGCTAGGTATCGTTCTCTAAACAACATATATACCTCGATTACAAGAAAGAGAAAAGCCCGCAAGCAGCTCAATCTCTCAAGCACTGACATGTAATTTTCTTCTCCTCGAACTGCAAGTAACACAAAAGTTTCAAATCACATCACGTATTGATACCAATAGATAAAAAGCTGAAATCACATTAAATCTTGATAGCAATAGACAAAATTTCAAAATCACATCACGTCTTGGTTCCAATAGATAAAAAGCTAAAATCAATAACCTCCAAGCTAAAATCACATCACGTCTTGATAGCAATAGACAAAATTTCAAATAAAAAATTGTGTGATGATACAAAGACAGCGGAATTTCGTAGAGAATAGAGAATATACGATGCCTGCGCTTCAAATCCTTGTGAAACAAAACGATCCAGTCTACAGTCCGGGAAGATAGTTGGAGCGGAACGGCGGGAAAATTGAGAGAGAAAAAGAAAGAGTTGAGAAATGAAAGCGAAGAACTGAAGAAAAGAAGAAGACAGTGAATAAGTGAAGGAGATATTTATTTATTTATTTATTTATTTTTTTTTGGTCACCGGACTTATCGGGAAAACTCCGACACTCCGCCGTTCCCTGCATTAAATATGCCCCCCATTCTTCTGGTTTTCTTTCCCCTAAAAACATTCAATAACATTAACCAATAATAAAGCAAATAAATTTAAATTTTCATATATTTGTAATGTTAATAATAATAATGTTATCAACATAATAAATCTTCATATATTTGTAATATTTAAAAAAAATAAAAATGAACAAGGAACTAGTAAAGATCATAAATTTAAATTTTCACGTCTCTATTGGTTGAATGACAAGTCGTGTTCGACTGTCTTTGAGTTGTGGAGTCGTCAGTTTGCATGGACGTTCCTAGTTTTAGTGTTGGAGAACTATTTTCCTTGGTATGGTAGCTCACACCACGGATAGGTTCATTATGGCTAGTTTGTGATGAGCCTAAATGAAGAGTATAGTCGTGTGGTTCTCGATTGAGTACTTCATGACTATTTTGGCCACGTGTTATGCATAATTTACCTCTGTTTGACCGATTATTTTTCTATGTCTCGTATGAAGATGGTAACGAGATGGAAAAAGTATAAAATTGAATATAGTTATACAAGGATGGACATTCTAATTATAGAGCAAAAAAGTGACACGAAAACTATATATTATACACGTAATAAATTTGTCATACCTAGATTGAGATGAATTGAAGGGTGATTATTAGGTTTGAAATCAATGTAGTGGTGGTATCGTAATTATGAGTGAAATGGAGGTCTGGTTGAGAAGAGCTAAAAAGGGAGCACTAAACTCCATGCTGTGCGTGGAGGAAAAAGATTCGTGTTTGTGTTATTTTTAATTTTAAAAAAAATGACTTCGTAATAGAGGAATTAGATATATAATTAGTTAATTAATTTAATTAAAAGTACTGGGAATGGGGATATTCCATATTTCATGTGGATATAGACTCCTGTCCGTACGACAAACGACATGTCTCGTTGCTTCCCTTATTTGCTGCATTGTACATAAGTATTGTTGTTCAAAATATATATATATATATATATTTTTTCTTGTTAGATAAATTGGGCGGGACAAGATTATATTTCTCCTTTTCCGCCCAATTTCTCACTAAATCTCGTTTAATATAAATATATTTTCCGCCCATCATTTATAGTTAATTTAAATTAAAAAATTAATATTAAAAATCAATTTTTTAAAATTATGTCAGTATTTTATGAAATTTATTGATTTATTAAACTTATTTTTTTAAATAAAATTTTGGATAGAAACTTAAAAATAATTTTTTTAAGAATAATAAATATATAAAATTATTGGCAAAAGGAATTCTATCCCTACCAAAATAAATGGAGAATTTTGGAGGTGGGCTTTTCCATTCTGCTCGACGGCAGACATCCCTAATCTAATCAACATGTTGAATTGTTTTTAAAAATAATGTTAAATCGTGTAATTTTTAATATTCACTTTAAAATATTAAATTTGGATTAATTTTGCGTTTTATTGTTTATAAAAATACTTCTGTAAAATTACAATATTACCTTTAGTATTGGAATATTTAAAATAACAAAATAGTTTTGGAAAGTAGAGTAATATTATAATTAATTTTAGAAAGATGAGAAAAGGTTATAAAATTAAGGGTAAATTATCCTGAATCGTTTGTAATAAATGATTAATAACAAATTAATTTTTAATAACAAAAATGTGAGCGCGTGTTCACAGAAACCAAAAACGAATCACTTGCCGGCTAAACACTAAAAAAAAGATAATATTAATTTTTTTTCTTTTATTTTTATAATACACCCATTATTTTTTTTTTCATTTTTTATATTTTTGAAAATATATAAATTTAATTACACTCTCACTTCATAAGCCACCATTATTATAATATTAAATGGCCTAAATCTCAAATTTATTTATTTTAATATTTTATTTATTAATAACAATATTGAATTTCATAGTCGATGATATAATTAGTTGAACTATGGGAGTCGAGGGGCAAAAATGGAAAGGAGATTGGTTTGATGTAGAGGCAGAAGTGAATGTTGGTGGGGGCAATAAGATAGCACGCTTGAGGCAGGGGCACGTGTCACTGTCGAAAGCGTGTAAGCTCGTTTCTCAATGGCAATATAATACCCACACCCACGTGTCACGGTCACCTGACCCTGCTACGCTGGCATCTCCACGTGTCACGGTCACCCTGACCTTACCCTTGCATCAAATGTGGGCCGTGCGTATAGAAATGATGTATCTGGGCTGTAGCGGGTATGTTTCAGGCCCAGTCTAAACCCTAACCGCAGCTGCAGGGTTCTTGTTGCCATCGTTCGTCTTCGTTTGTTTCCCTCTATGCTGGTTTCGTAACTTGGATTTTGGCGTTAAGAGTTCAGATATGGCTGCTGCTTTTGCTTCGAAATGTTCCCGAGGTATGCGATTTTCTGAAATAGTGGATACTGGAACTTCTTTTGTTCTTTGATTCGGAGATGCTAATGCTATAAGATTTGTAGCCTATTCTTTTAGTATTTTTCCGACTTGAACCTTGATTTGAGCTGATTCAGCTTAGGAAATGCTGGTTTTTCTGTTTCTTTCTGACTGCTAGCAAAACAATTCTAATTTCGTGTTGCTCATCTTATATATTTTCTCCTGTTTTAATGTTACTGATCATATAGCACCGTGGAGTTGAAGTGGCATTTATACATTGGTTTTTTATGCATTTTGTTAAGAAACTAGTTTGAATACTTCTTAAACTAGTTTGAGTGTTTTTTTTTCTTACCTACTTGATAGTTTGTGCACACGATGATGTAAAATTTATCTCAACTTTGATATTTCGATATTTTACTTGTCTTATTTTGGTTTGTATTTCTAGTTGTTGTGAAACTCATTTTGGCATATTGTTTCGTGCTCAATGATTCTGGAAAATTAAACTAGTCGGCCGTTCATTGTTGGGTGGACTCGGAAAAAATTTGTCTGGTTCATTGACCGCATCGAATGAGACAGTATGCAGCAGTTTCATCTCGCAGGTCTGGTTCTCTGAAATTTTAATCACTCATCTGAATTTCAACCCTAAAATGATAGTTGAAGGAAAAAAAAAATGTATGGTAGATTCATATGCATGAACACGGAGGGTAAGGAAACAGAGGATTACAAAGTTACATGCATCTAACACTATTTATACAAAGATTACTGTGCAAGGGATAGTATGGCTAAAATAGGTATTTAGAAACACAGCATTCTTGCAGATTATCTAGAGAAGTTGGTTATGAGGCTAGTATGGATAATTTGGGTATAGTTCAAGATCTAGCTGTTTGCAAATATTTTCCTGGATTGAAGCGATAGAAACTCGGTGTTCATAAACTGAATTTGTGCTTTGCTTCTTAAATTCGATGGTTTTTATTTTTTGCACATCGACATATAATCATTAATATCTCGAAGTGCTACTGAAATGAAGGAAGTGCTGATATATAGTTTTAAGAGGAATAAAATAGTTTGAAAAGATACATTGAAATTTTAAAGTCATTGCAAGTAGCAAAAAATGCTGATGAAAATCGATACACTACTATCAACATTTGATCCTACCTTGTGTATTGTTATCTTTTGCAGCAACAAAGAACTTTCATACAGATGAGAACTGTGCTAAAAGTAGTGGACAATTCAGGGGCAAAAAAGGTGATGTGCATACAAGCATTGAAAGGAAAGAAAGGAGCACGACTAGGAGACACTATAGTCGCATCAGTGAAGGAAGCCCATCCTAATGGAAAAGTAAAGAAAGGAAAGGTTGTATATGGTGTAGTTGTGCGAGCGGCAATGCAAAAAGGTCGTTGTGATGGGAGTGAGGTCAAGTTTGATGATAATGCTGTTGTACTTGTGGATAAGCAAGGTCAACCTATTGGAACTAGAGTGTTTGGCCCAGTCCCTCACGAACTGAGGAAGAAAAAACACGTAAAGATTCTTACTTTGGCCGAGCACATTGCCTGAAACCAATTAATCAGATTGGAGCCGAGGCTCGTAACTTCTTGACGATGCGCCCAAATGTGTACCCCATTGGAATTTATTGGAAGAAGAAAAGGAGTACGCAAAAAACATATGATAAATTGTGTTTGGCAAATAATAACAGGAAAGCTGTTGCAGTTGCTACTGGCGTTGCTGTTTCTCAGGTTCTTCCCAACATTCTTCCTCACATCATTGCATGAAAGTTATAGATCGTTCTGTGTTCCAGTTAGGCAGTTACCATATATATTTTGTTTGAATTTTAACAAACTATGATGTGATCGGTTAGTTTTCGAACCTGGTTGTTCTAATACTCAAATGCCATGCTGAAAACTGTTGCTGAAAACTTTAAATTTAGGTTGAAGGCAGTCTTTTGTGGATGTGTTTGTCTATCTATAATTTAAGTCGAAAGTCATTTGTTGCTCAAACCCATCATACAGCGGGAATTTGGCCTTGGATGGCAAGAGTAATATCACCATTTGCATTACAATTTCATTATGAACCCCCCGACACTTGATAGCGTAGCTTGGAGTTCATGTGAACTAATATAAATTTCTAGCATCGGTGGATTCCTAGGATCAATGGGATGAAATTGTCCGGATGAAATTATTTGGACAATTTTCATATATCCAATAATATAAAGATCGTACTTTTTCTCTGTATGATTACATCATTTACAATGAACTCGGAAATCGATAGAAATGGTGACATGGACCAATTTTAATCATATGGGGGCCAAGTGAAAAACTAATATATAATATTAAATTATATAATTAGATATATCTTGTATTTCCAATCTTTGATTGAATTTGTGACATTTTATTATTAGTAGAAAAAGGGTTGTTGAATTCGGAATCAAAAACTCCTTGGTATTGTGTGTCTCATATTTGCCCTCCCCCTGGCTACCGTAAATCCACAATTGAATCTTCACATCAGTGGCAATAACGTAAAACAAAACAACAGACTGAATCTTCAGTTGTGATTTGACTGTGCACAAAATTCTCTGTTTTTGGCCGCAACTTAATGAACACCATAAACTCTCAACGCCATGAATGGCCTGAATTGGCCGAGTCAATGTCCTAATTCCAAGGAACCTTTCCCCTCTAAAACCATAAACCAATCAGATCATAACCCACAATTCCGACACAATAAAAAACAAAATCAAATTCCCAGATCTCCAAATCCCCTTGAATGGCCACAATCCCATTTCGATCATGAATCTAACAACACCAACAACAGCAATGGACGACCCTCATAAGCTTCAGAACCTACCCTCTTTCAAACTCTCCCGCTACTCCTCTACAGTCCGAGACTCCGACGCCGGCGATGACCTCCGCTACACCAGCTTGAAGGACATTCTTCTGAACTCCCCGTCCTACAGCGGCGTTAATGAGTTCAACGAGTTCAATTTGTCGAACATTACGATCCGAAACGAGCTCGTGAAAAGGGCCGCGTCGGCGTATCTTCAATCGGCGGCGATCTTGGTCGGCCGAAATGAGAGCTGTTTCGTGGGATTCTGGGAGAGGCTTAGGATCAAACTCGCCGCCCTCCGCTCCCGTTGGTGTGATTGCTTTCCCCGCTTTTTTGGCTTCTTTAGGTTTGTCTTTTAGACTAAGTCTAGACCTCCGCTTTTCAATTCATCTCTTTATTCAGTTTTGGGAATTGGGTTTTTTTTCCTTCCTTCCATTGGAAAGGAGAGAAAAAAAAAAAAAAAAAAAAA
>NW_019268557.1:548717-581066 GCF_002738365.1 Cucurbita moschata | reverse complement strand
GAAAAAAAAAAAAAAAAAAAAAAAAACTTTTCTTTTGACATTCCTTCTTTTGTCAATGCTTTTTTATTCCCTTTTTACCCTCTAGTTTTTTGTTTCTTTTTCTTTTATTATTTTGTAAAAATTGTACATTTTTTACAATCATCTTTTTAATTTTAATTTTTTTTTTTCAAATTGTCATTATTTTCGCATATCTAACGACAATATTTATAACTATAAAAAAATAATAATTTTAAAAGTAAAGAAAAATCCACTAGAATGAGGTACTTATCCTTGGTTGTAGGGTCTATTCTTGTAAATAAAAGGAATTTCCGAGGGGAGGAAAATGAAATACGGTGAGGAAATGAGGGACTAGAATGCAATTAATGTAACATTCCGGTAGAAGGCAAGTTAGAAAGGTTAACGGTTAGAGGAGGGAAAGAGGGGAAGGCAGAATTCTGACGGCGTCACGACCCTCGAGAAGAAAAGGACAGGAGACAACGCTGACCGTCAAACGACGGCGTTTCAGTCGTTGTTTGTCGGGTTGTCGGCATCACACCCCCCAGTTTTCCCTTCCTTCGTTTTATTCACTTCTGTCCTTTTCCACAAAATCCCCTCCCCCCTTCTTTTCGGGTAATGCTGTAACGACGTCGTTTCTTTTTGAGTAATATTAATTTACTTATTTATTATTTATCATCTCACCGTCAAAAGCATTCTGTTATATTGATTTTATTCGGATTATTAAGCTAAATAAATTAAATTAATTAGGAGATAGCAAAAAGAAAAAAGAAAAGTGGGTCCCGCCGTCAGACACATTGGCAGTTAAATTTGTATGACTCCGAACTTTGACCGCTGACTGCCACCTCACCAAATTGTATTTATTTATTTATTTATTTGAAAACTATGTAAATCAGTATATATTTAATTAAATTATTAAATTAAAAAAATTCGGTTGAAAAATAAAATTACATAATCAATCACGTCGAACAGAAGCACGCGCTGTAGGAAAAAAAGGAAAAAAAGAAAAAAGAAAAAAGAAAAGGCAATGTCGGAGTCCGTACATTCAATTCACAGTATGAGAGCACCATAAAACCACAGAATCAGCAGCACTCACAGAGAATCAAAACCAGACAGGAAAAAAAGATTTAAGCAAGCAATGGAAATGGAATTAGCGAACCCGTACGAGGTGGTCCGGCAGCTGGCGGAGTGCAATGCGGTGGTTGTGTTCAGCATCAGCGGTTGCTGCATGTGCACCGTCGTCAAGCGTCTCCTCTTCGGCCTCGGCGTCGGCCCCACCGTCGTCGAACTCGACCACCTCTCCCATCCTTCCGCCGACGACATTCAAGCCGTCCTCCACCACCTCCTCCCCCACCAGCCCCACCCCATCCCCGCCGTGTTCGTCGGCGGCAAGTTCCTCGGCGGCCTCGACACCCTCATGTCTTCTCACATCAATGGCTCCCTCGTCCCACTCCTGAAGCAAGCCGGCGCTCTCTGGCTCTGATATCACTTTTCTCCTAAAAATTATCTCTACCGTTTATCTTAATTTCGTGGTTCAGTTCTAAATGTTATATAGTTTATTAAGGGGAAAATTTGAAAAGGGTATTTATGTCTTTTTGTTCTCATCTTCAAACTGCATGCCTATGTGAAGAACACAATGGAGGTATTTTGGGATCTCTGAGTATCATTGGAGAATGATATGATTGGCCCAATTTTTAGAATTATTTATTATTTTATTTTATTTTATTTTCTTCAATTTTACCCATAGTTTTTTTTTTTTTTTTTGATCACTACGTTCATGTTCATAAAAAATAATAACAAAAATCTATATGTGGAAATAAAGGGTTGAAAATGCAATTTAGAATAAATAAAATTATAAAAACAATCCTGTCTTATTAAAAAAAAATCATTAATTATTTTTAAAATTTTATTTTTTAAGCATAAAATGATATTTGATCGAATTTAGAAAAGTCAGTGGTTGAAATTTAATATGGAGATGTAAAATTGATTGAATAATGAATTTGGTTTGCATTTATTAAGCATTATGAATTAAATAAATATTAAATTCCAATTTACTGAAGATCAATAATTTAAAAGTAAAACAGAAGTTGGGGGAATTGCAATTTGGAAGACGATCAATTTTCAGTGCCTCTCTTTCTCTTTGAATTTCTTGGCCAAGTCTTCGCGTAGCGCCGACAAGATCTTTCTACTTTTTTCCTCCCATTTTCCGGCCGCCGGAGACAGGATCTCTTTGAATATAGTCGCCGGAAGTGATAGTTGGGGTAATGGGTCCGAGATGCAGATGGGGTTTGATGATGGGCGGTGCTCTTGTCGCCGTTTTTCTTGCGGTGGCTATGACTTCCCGGACCGCTCCTATGATTTCGCTCTTTGGCCGCACCAATAAGCCCTGTCGTTGTGGTGATGTACGTTTTCAGAACCTTAATTGTCTCTATGATTGTGTTGATGTATGTTGAAGCTTAGCATTTCACTGCATTTCTTCAAGTTGTCTTTGATTTGAAGTATCGTTCTCTCTTGTGCTGCTGAAATTGGGAGTTAGATGAATCAGGATGATCTGGAATTTTTGCTTTGTTGATGTTTTATGCAATATTAGGTTTCTGTGCTTTGAATTGTGGAATTGATATCTTCCATCTTCCATTAATGGAAACGAGATTTCTTCCATTTAACTTGTTTGATTCTTAATGCACAGGATACTCCCAAGTACAGTGGTATGGTGGAGGGTTGTTGTTGTGATTATGAGACTGTAGATCGACTAAATGAGGAAGTTTTGTATCCGTCCCTTCAAGAGCTTGTTAGAACTCCATTCTTTCGCTATTTCAAGGTGAGCTTAAATTTAATTGGATGATTTTGATGAACTGATATTATACCATAACTTGTTATATTTTGGATCTAAACGCCAATTTGAAAGAAACCCTTGTGCACTATATGGCTGTAATTTCTAAGTCTATAAGAACTTGACAGGACACGAGAAAATTTTGGAATCGAAAAGCAATGTGATGTAAAGCCTGTTCTGTTTAATACATTTGCGTTGTGTAATTGTAGTATACTTGTATCGGTTGTTTTGTTATACACATTGAGCTTACTAACATGGCTACTGCCAATGCATGATCATCATTTTCACAGGTTAAGTTGTGGTGTGATTGTCCCTTCTGGCCTGACGATGGTATGTGCCGATTGCGAGATTGTAGTGTTTGTGAATGCCCAGATAATGAGTTCCCTGAATCTTTTAAAAAGCCCCGTATCCTTTCATCCGAGGCCTTTGTTTGTCAAGAGGGAAAGCCCCAAGCTACTGTGGATCGTACGGTAGATCGTAAAGCTTTCAAAGGGTGGACTGAAGTAGACAACCCCTGGACCAATGATGATGAGACTGATGATGGTGTGTTATATTAAATACAACGGTTTAGTAAGAACATTGGTTATTCTGTTGTCGGGTTGCTTATTTGTTTCCATTTGATTTGTTTTTACCAGCTGAGATGACATATGTAAACCTTCAACTGAACCCTGAACGCTACACCGGATACACTGGTCCATCTGCTAGAAGGATTTGGGATGCTGTCTATTCAGAAAACTGCCCAAAATGTAACATCTCGCTCTCGGTCTCTTTGTTTCTCCACCTCTCTAAGTGCATAGTAATTTATGTATATCTATTATTCACTCTCAACATACATTTATGAACAAATGAACACAGAGTAGAGATATGTGGGCTAAGATTCCTGGAACCATTGTTAACTGATAACTCAGCGTAGCAGAACAGCTGGTTAAAAGTACTGCACAATGATCTCTATTTTCCATGTTTGAGTAGCAATTTTCAGTCATGGTCACCAATTAAAACGTCTGCGGCTCTCTCAAGAATTAGTGATAAAATGTGTTCATTTGATTCCTTATGGGACTTATGATCTGTTTTGGATGCTCAAACTTGATGTTATATTTGCTGCATATCCTGTTGCTCTCATATTAAAGATAAAATGTTAGCATTTATTGTATGTTGTAGGTACATCATGAACATCTTCTTTATTCCATGAATCATGTCTTGATATTTTGCCAGATCCATCAGAAGAGTTATGCCAGGAGGAAAGAATATTATACAAATTGATATCTGGTCTACATTCCTCTATTTCGATCCACATAGCTGCAGATTATCTGATTGATGAGTCTAAAAATTTGGTACAGTTTCTATTTCATCAAACTTCCCAAATGCCTTGGTTATAGTCTAAAATATTTTCTTCCCTTGCAGTGGGGTCAAAATCTTTCTTTGCTGTATGATCGTGTCCTGAGATATCCAGATCGTGTAAGAAACTTGTACTTCACGTATCTCTTCGTTCTCCGAGCTGTGACAAAAGTGAGTAGAAGCATGGCCCTAACAACGATAGGTCTTTCTTAATGGTTATTTGATGGTATTGTTTGTGTTTATGCTTAATATATCCACTTTGGGGTGCATTCTTGTTGCAATTACATCTAGGCCACGGAGTATCTAGAGCATGCCGAATACGATACTGGTAACGTAAATGAAGACCTGAAGACACAATCCTTGATGAAACAGCTGCTTTTCAATTCTAAATTACAAGCTGCTTGCCCACTTCCATTTGATGAAGCCAAGTTATGGAAAGGTCATAAAGGACCAAAATTGAAGCAGCAAATACAAAAACAATTCAGAAACATCAGGTGGTTCTTTTAGGCCACACCCTTTTTCTTTTGATCATTTGATGAAATATTATGTAAGTAGTAACTGTAACTCTCTTCTTGTATGTCATGCAGCGCGCTGATGGATTGTGTCGGATGTGAGAAATGTCGACTTTGGGGGAAGCTTCAGGTTCTTGGGCTCGGTACTGCATTGAAGATCCTCTTCTCTGGTGATGATCATCAAGAACACTCGAGTCTGGATGTAAGTAATTCTGAATTATGAACCTCAATATCTTCGATTGATTGTTTGTTGGGGAGACATTTCTGGACTTATGATTCTTCATGTCCAAGTATTCATTATAAGCACTTAAAAGTCACATTTGAACTTGGAACTTAGTGTGACAAAACAAAGTAGATTCATGGCATATTCGAACTTATCTCGAGTAGTCTTTTGAATTTCTGGATGAATCATCTTACGTATCTGACCTAATTCGTTTCCGTGGGTTACAGTTGCAAAGGAATGAAGTAATTGCCCTCATGAACCTACTCAATCGGCTATCGGAATCAGTCAAATTCGTCCATGAAGTCGGTCCATCAGCTGAAACTACAATGGAAGGACAAATTGCTGCTCCCGTCACAGAAAGTTGCCCATTTCATAGAATGTGGGCATCCATATTCAATAGCTAGCCCAAACATTTATTATAGGTTAAATCTTTGTAACTGAGGAAACTGTTAAAATTATGTACCATACAGCCATGAATAACTATAGCAGAGAGAGTTTTTTGTGATCCCTACAATAGTTGTAGTTACAAAAACATTGGAGAAACTAAATCTGGTAAGCCATGAGAGATACAATTGTTGTAAAACGGACAAGAACCTGCTTTGCCATGTTCATATAGTGCCCTTGTTCCTTGAACTGTTTAATACATATGCGTCGTGTATTGTAAGAGATACAATTGTTGTACAGTTCATCGATCGGTGGTTCACCATGAAATCAACAGGTCAAACAAATGCTAAATGCAATATATAGCAGCGGAAATGAAGTCTATAATTCAAAGGTTGCGAACAAATAAACTATGTTAAACTGTTTTGGGTATGTAGTAGTCATATTGTCGCACAGAAAATGATGAATACATACAGGACGCAAATATTGTATATACTTCACTGTTTTCACAACTGAATAGAGTATCAGCCCATTTAGATCAGACGACCAATTTTGTGCATGAGCAGCTTCCCTTGCTGACGGAAGAACCGTCAGATGCCCAAGTCAGAGTGAAAACAGTNAAAAATCTTTATTGCCTTCTGCAAAAAAAAAAAAAAAAAAAAAAAAAAAAAAAAAAAAAAAAAAAAAAAAAAAGGATATTCAGACATGGTAGTATTTATAAATTTAATATTAGAAATGCAAAAGTCAAAACCGAAATGGTTATCAAACGGGGTCTAAACATTCTACCAAAATTTTAAAAACCAAATATTATATGGTGCAAGTCGGCCTGAATACCACAGTTGTTCGTTTCTAAATGAGAAAAAAAAAAAAAAAATGATTCCCCATGAGACTAAAAGCTAGAAAAAAAAAAAAAAAAAAAACTTAGAAGATGATGATCTAAGCAAATCCTAAAATGCTATTGAACACATCATTACCTAGCGGGATTTCCTTTGACGTTTGCTAGGTTTCGTTGTTTCCTTTCTTGGATCATCAGGTGCTTTTAACTCAATATATGGCTGCAAGCATATCATAACACAATATGAAGTAAAAAAATGGCAATATTAAATTATTGAACTTTCTAATATGTAAAAGAATCTCTCAGATCCAGAAAGTATAACATTACCATCGTGAAAATGGCATTTATGTTTAGTTCAAACACATATTTTCTCTATGACTAATTGCTACCTAAAGCCTGTTCCTTAATCCCTTACAATCCTGGATATTAGTATAACCATCAGAAATAAACTGCCAGCCAAAAGCCAGACCTGCTATATTATACTCCTTATAATCTTGTGGTAAACACAGGTGAATAATTGAAGGCTACAAGTCTGGAATCAAATAAAAGTCCACAGTGCGTGTATATATATATGTGTGTGTATGTCGGAGTCACAGTGAAGAGAAATTATTCAATGTAACTGACAGTTTTTTACATTGGATTTATGAGAGAAGTACCTCAAATTTGGTTCGTTTTGAATCCACGTTTAACGCTTATTATGAGGCAGACACATAGAATAATTTTCCAAGAAATTATAGTAGCTAATTTGAAACTTGTCTGGCCTAGGAGGAGGCTAGAAAGGCACAACAGAGGAGACCAAGCTATACGATAGAATCAAAGCCTAAATGGAATGCAATGGAAAGAGGACTTCAAAAAGTATACATTAAAAGGTTAAAAGATTTGGACACTAGGCAGAAGGGGGCTTAAACGCAAACTATTAGTTATGGAAGAAACCTCCACTTCAAACACCTGGCTCATAGACAAATACTCGAGATTTGTAACCGCTCAAGCCCACGCTATTGTTCTTTTTGGGTTTTTCCTTCTAGACTTCTCTTTAAGGTTTTAAAACGTGTCTATTAGGGAGAGATTTCCACACTCTTAGGAAGAACGTGGGATCTCACAAGATTAGTGGTTTACTAGTATATTTGCTCAATCAAAGAAAACTTCAACAGCTCAAGTATTGAATGATGAAAGATAAAAATTTCCCAAGAAAATAACGTTGAAACAAAAGGAATATAAGGCTGAATTTCAAACCTCGTCCCACTTTCTTTGTAGCTCAAGAAGCTCTTGGCAGTATACAAGACACTCAGCATGATACGCAGCAGCTAGTTCTTTTATCAAGGCCTTTCGTTTAATGATACCAATCACTTGAAAAGAAAAGAAAAAAAAGAATGATCAGTTCAATTACAGTTTATAGAACTGGAAGAATTTTAAGAGAAACGTCTCTGGAAACGTCCCCAACAATGTCTTTGTCTACCATTCAATTGGGAATGGAGCCAATTCGTCCATTCCCATAGCTACAATGTATAAAGAAATAAGGGGAAAAACCCCATTGCTCGGGAGTTAAGATCAGAACCACCCAGCCCTAATAAATCCCCAAAAGGCAATCAATAGCAAACAAAACCCAACAGACGAAAAAATTCATCAAACAACGCTAAACAGAAAGCCCACGGAATGAAGAAATCAAGATGAATAAATGAATATTACTTCGACTGGGATCGAACGAAGGCGGAGGCAGTGGCGGAGGTGCAGAATCGACTTCGAGCGGAGGAGGTTGAGATTCAGATTGGGGTTGTTGCGATTCGTCAGCCATGGATGCGTCTCGAACGAAAGGAAAATGAATCGAATCGAAGGGGGAGATGGGAGAGGGCAATAAAAAAGGTCAATCTCCGTAGTGAATCTTCGTAATAGGACTCATATTTGGTATTGCCCAAACGACAGAGACAGGGTCGTCGTCGTCGTCGTCGTCTCCGAGAATTGGAATAGGGTTCGTTCTTTGTTACAGTGCTTCGGAGAAGAAGAGTCAAATTGGGCCGTCAATGGCATCGCTTCCCCTATTTATTTACTTCACCACTCTGATCACTGTCCCCAAAAATCCTCCATCGGTTTCCAGATAAGAGATCCATGAAAGCTGCCGTCTTTGATTCTTTCATTCTCCTTCATCACTTTTTTCCTTTTTTTTTTTTTGTGGAATATTTGGCTGCATTTATCTGCCCACAAACTAAAGATTTAGTCTCGCTAATCTTAAATTTTTATGAATCTTTTCATCAAATTAGGTTCTAATTATGCTTTCTCATAACTTAATTTGTTTATAAATACAATTTACATTGAAAACACAATGTTTAAGATTTTGAATTCATAGATATGATTCATCCATCCACTGATTGATATCCAAAATTGTAGCACATTTGATTGTAATAAGAGTTCAAATCTTTGAATTTTTCCCTTGTGTTTTGTGTAATGGTTTTGGAAACTTGGACAGAATCAAGGCTGACTTCTTGTCTTGCTGGATCAGCTGTTAACATGTTTTGCAGTTGGATATTCATGCTTTCCTGTGCTGTCGTCTTCATGTGATTATCTGTCGTCATTGAATAATTAGAGAGCTTGAATGTACACAACATTTTCCTATCATTCTTCTAAAATACTTATCACATCCACATCTCGTCTGCTACCACTCACTTCAAGTCAATTGTTGTTGTTATGCGTCGTTTGTAACTACGACAAACCCGATTGATTATCAGTCGCGTGCTTGCGTGCTTTTTTTCTTTTTCTTATCACATTGAGTCATTTCTATGTTTCACGGATTGTTTGATCCAAAACTTACTCAAACCTCACCATCGTTTCACAGATTCTAAGAAGCCCACAAGTTGTAAACCTAAACCAGAAGGTCCTTGAGCGGATCCAACGTTAGCTCCAAAATGTTGGTCTCTAACTGAAACGTAAATGCTTGAGCTTGAGAAGATTCGAGTCCAGTTGGCCCGTAAAACTCACTCGGATAAGCAGTATTATTGAACCATACAAAACAACGAGCAATAAAACCAAAAACGGAAAAAGCACTTAAACTATAAGACAAGTAAGCTTTTCCAGACCATACATGTGCACGGCAAACCCATACAAACGGTTTCGTTGAGATATGCCAAATTCCACCCAGTAAAATAATGGTACCAATGGTACCAGAGGAAGGAACTTTAATTTTCCCCAACTTTTCACCAACAAACTTCTAATGTTCCATCGCTTTCGTTACAACCAATTTTAGAAATAATCAAATAATGTCCGGTTGAGATTTAAATCTTTTTTAATGAGAATTTTTTAAAAAAAAGATACTTTGAAATAATGTGTTTGCTTTATACGTTAAAACAAACTTATAAATCCTAAAAACTAATTTATAAAGTTATAGAAAATTATGAAAAATCAAATAAAAATTAATTAATAATGGATGTGCATTTTATTTTATTTTATTAGTTTAACACAATCGGTTAAAACTGATCGATAATCATAAGCTGCACGTTTTCCTTTTCTGGAAAAAAAATCAAAATTAAAGGCGAACCAATAATTCAATACAGATATTTTATATTCTATTGGGATCCTCCAAACCTCCATAAATTTTGTTGTTCAATTAGGACAGCAATTCTGTTCCTTGAAACCTGTGACACTTGTCAGAAAAATTAACACAAATGTTAGAAGCCAATAGAAAATTTTGTCAACATTAACATACCAGAAAATTAAGAAACGTGGCATATGGATTTGCCAATCATGGTTAAATTTTGAAGAGGGCAAATGCAAAAGCTATTGGTCCCAGCAGATTTTGGGATATACCTCTAAACACCACATGTTAATCTCCTAGAAAGGTCGGGGAAAGAGATCAGACATTCGAAAACTGCAATAAATATCAATAGAAGATGTGTACTAAGCAGCACCAACATAGCCAAAAATATTGATTTCAAGTATCCCCCCTCGGCACAGGACTTTCATTCAATTCTTAGTCTACGCAGATTCTCATAAATATCACCCAAAGGCTTGCATTCACGCTCAACCCAACCAATCTGACCTCCTAGAGCATTAGTTTTCTCAACCATCATCCTTCAAAAGTAATGGCAAATTCCCGTATAGCAAGGTTCGTTACCGAGGTGGCGCCACCACAGATTATCAGTGTCATGAGACGCCGAACGTCAAAAGTGTTGGATACCATCAGTGAAGAGGAGAGAGATGGCAGCAAGAATGAGTATCCTGCTTCTCCAAGAAGCCTACCATCATCAACAACCCCTGCGCCTATGGTTGTTAGTGCCAATTCTATGTACTTCGTCAGAAACATAAATAGATCTTTCTCCAAATTCAATGATTGAATAATTTGTTGTCTGGAGTGAAAATTGGGACTTTGAGGCTTCATCACCATATCCTGTAGTTGAATTTTCATGTCGTTGTGGGATGAGTTCCTGAAATTTGTGCTCGCACAGTTTCCAGTGAACTTGCTAAAAGACTGTAATGCAAAATCTTATGTATAGTTTGTCGAGTTTGAAATGAGGAATTTGTAATGTTAAAATGCATAAGAATACTGTCATTCAGTCCAACGGTTTCAACGCAGATTAGTCAACAGAACATGCAAGATTAAACATTCAAATCATGCCTGCCATTTAATCTTTCCCTACACGGCCTAAACGAGTTTTTCATATGTTACGAAATGGGACATTAAACTCTCAGAGGAACTTGTTTGTTAGTACCAACCTTTTTCTTTGGAGGAGTTCGAATCTTTTCGTTTGCGCACTCTGGAAGACATGAATGTGCTTTCTTTCTGATTCAACCTTTTCCTTCAGTTTCTCTAGGGCTGTTAATCATTACAAATCAAAATAAGAAAAATGTATGGAGAACATCTATATGAACAAAAATAATAGAGGATTATTTATTTATTTATGTAACAGCTTCGCTGGAAACAACAATCCTTCCCAACAAATTAACCCAGCAACCTTCTTTACTTTTGGATAATGAGGAAAGAGCAGAGCCGATTTGATGCACGGATCAAAGGAATTTACCACAACTGGTTTTTAAAGTTTAACCTAATCCCTCTATTTAAATATATAAATATATATATATATATATATATGTATATATATATATATATATGAAGCCCAAAAATTTAAATTATTTAGGCTAGTTAGGGCAGTTTTTCCGTACAGTCTAAAGGACCGAGGTGTTACCAGAGACATAAGTAGGCTGGAGCAACTTAATTGAACTGGAAGGTAGGGAATGTATTGGGCAAGGATCATTATCAATCCGTGTAGCAATCTCTTGAAACGCCTAACCTGAAACATAAGAATCTAAGAGTAAGCAAGTTGAACAACGACATATTGCTCAATTATTCATCTCTAACTTCTTTTAACCAGAAACAAACTGTAATCGCCCAAATCTATCATTAGCAGATATTGTCTTTTTTGAGTTTTCTCTTCCGGACTTCCCCTCAAGTTTTTAAAATGTGTCTACTAGGGAGAGGTTTCTACACCTTTACTAGGGAGAGGTTTTTACACCTAAGATATGATTTATTCGCACACTAATTAAGAGACAGGCCAATTTACCATCATGTATGATTCTAATTACTCCGGAAGTTTATATCTTCTTTTCCCAGTGGTTAAGAATAGAGCGTGATGCAAATCAAGCTGAGCAAGCTTGCCTGGAGCCTGTTAGGCGTTGCAGAGAGAACCATCTTTGCAAGCCTTCGGTAAGGTTGACCCTTAAAACCCCCATCAACACCACTGCATGAATCCAAACAGTATATGCAGTCAGCACTATAATTTTGAGGTAAACCAAAAAGAACATGCCAGTAAAAAAAGTTATGAGGATTAATTATAACAATGGTGAACAAAACTTCAACAGTATAACCATAGCTACAAGAAGTAAAACTTGCAATTCCTTTGTGAAGTTAATATTGTCCATCAATCTTCCAGGTGTTGCCACCAATATGTCCACAGAACTCGGTAGCTCAACCAAAAAATCTTCGGGATCATAACAGATGCCGGCCTTGAGCTTAGGTCCCTTGATGAGCTCAGAATTTCATCTGCTATGGAGGATTGACCAACAGGCAGACCTACAGATAAGCCCACAGCAGGCGCAACCGCAGTAAGAACCTCTTTAACCGGATTGAAAAATAGCCGTGAGCATATTTCATGCAATTCAGCAAATCCCGAGCCATATGGTGCATAACCAAAATTTCAATTACATGTGATACAATTAACAGATATATCACAGCTCAATGCTCTTCTAAATATGAACACATTTTGCAGCTTGTTAAATCTTCAATGAGATATCCACCATGGATTCATTTGTTTCCAACGGAGTGCAATAAATGACAAATATCAAATAGAAGGATACAGAAATCGATTTGATGCATAAACAAAAGAAAAGCTCGATGATAGGAAGGCATTAACCATTCAAATGATTCAGAATAAATAGGAAATTGGCGGGGGGTCGAGCAAGGGGAGGATCTCAAAGAGGCATTCCTCGAATAAAGAGACGTCGACAGGGCTTCGCATCCATGGTAGAACAGGGATGCTCTTGCGCTTCTGCTTCTCCGCCATTGTCAAACAAACACTGCTTCAGAAGCAAAACCCCGCAGCGCTAGGGTTTTAGGCAGAACTCGCACCCAAAATGGAGGGAAATCCAACTGTAATTATATTTTAGGGAAAAATAACTTTTCAAAAAATCTTCGAAGTAAATCTTTTAATTATTTTATATGATATGTCATTTTAAATTTAAAAGGAAAATAGAAAATGGAAAGTAATATAGTCTGTCTCCCTCCACCGTCCGATGTTAGAAGATGAGAAACCTTCCTTATCATTGTTTTGGCAAATATTCATTTTATAAAAACAATTTCCTAATTTATTTTCTTTTTCATAAAAAATATTCATTTTAAATAATTTTTAATCCATAATTTTTATATAATATAACATTCACAAATTTTAATATTTCATCCTAATTTCATGTATGTGCACACATGCATGTATATATATAATAGTTTACCGGTGTATCTTTAACTTGAGCAGTTAAAAATGTGTACGATTTTCAAACTTTCTAATAATAAACTTTCTAATAATTCATTTTTACCATTTAAAAATGTGTAGAGAGATTTTCAAACTTTCTAATAAATGTTTTGTTTTTCTCTCCCATCCCTTAGTAAACTTGGAACGGATAAAAGCTAATAATATCGATTAGCAGTGACCTTGAGTTGTTATAATTCTCACTCTTTCTCGCATTTTCTATTTTAACTGAGATTTCCTTTCTTGTTTGGGATGGGTCCCACCAGAACCGGGATGGGGATGTGCCAGTAAAATTCATAGGGCAAACTCAATCATTATTGGTTAAATAATAGCGTTTCACCAAATAGTATTTTGTGTAACAAATAGAATACACTAAATAATTAAATAATTTAGGTTTTGGATCAACAACCTTGGAATATCCAAAAGTACGCAGCCTCCCTCAAGTAACGCCTTGTATTATTCCTATTTATTTATATTATTATTATTGATTCAATAATTGAATAATTTAATATGAAAAATACGACAATTTAATTATTTATTAATAAAAGAACAGTACTGGACCTCAAACGAATTTACACGACCACCTGTCGCAGGTTAAGGCAAGGCAGTGAGAGCATTTCATATGAAAACCATCAACATAAACTATTATTTTTATTCAATAATTTTGTTTTATATTGAAATAGTCGTTAAAATGCCAATTAAAGTGACATTAGTTGTGTATTTTTTTTTCATAAGGTGGAATATTGACATTTAAATAATTAAAATTAAAAATAAGGTCTCAATCATTAAAATTTTCAAAAAAATATTATATATTAAAGTTGATAATTAAATGGTTGCTTAAATTTTATTTTAAGAGTTTGACCAAATTTATTAATTCCAATTTTAAAAAATCTTAAATTAGGTATTTTTCCCTCCATGATTGGAGTATGGAAAATAGTAATAAATTATATTTTGATGTATTCCATATGAAAGAGAAGATTCCTGGTGCATGCTCCTCTGCTCCCTGTAAATACAGAGATTAATGCGCCTTGCGTTCAGCGAATTCACTGAATTCGAAGGTCGTCTCCTTTGATCAAACCTCCGATTTAGAGGCGTTTCGTTGATTAAGCTCAAATTTCTCACATATCCATCTCCAATCATTCGAGTCGCGGATTCCTTCCGGGAGGTTATAGGCGCCTCCGTCGTTGTTTAATGCGCCTACAATCTTCCCATTCCATTTTCCACAACTTGATTATCGTCACCCTTGAATCCTCATATCGCCATTGTTAGCCTCGGTTTCTGCTTCTGAGATGTAGAGAAAGCCTCAGATTGAGATTGAGATTGATGCTGAAGAAAAATAGTTTTTCGCTTCGTTTGCCGATCGACGGGGGAAGATGAGTGTGGTCAAGTCTCAGGTCTGGCAACCGTGTAAGAAGAAGAGGTCTTGATCGGAGGATTTTACAGCGAGGAAAGGGATTGCGGGGTGAAGGAGTTGTTAGAATTGGCGACAGAGATGGCTTTCAGGTCGAGCAGTCACACCAAAACGCGGGTGGGAAGATATGAGCTGGGGAGAACCCTTGGAGAGGGCAGCTTCGCGAAGGTTAAGTTCGCTCGGAATTGCGAGACAGGGGAGAACGTCGCCATTAAAATCCTCAACAAAGAGGACATTCTCAAGCACAAGATGATCGGGCAGGTATAATTTGGATTCGCTACTAATTCAAACATTCATTTATTTTGTTCTATACGCATTAACCATGATAGTTGGAGGCTAGCAACTAGTCAAACTTTACTGCAAAACTTAATATTCAATTAGGCAATTGAAACACAATCCTATATGCTTTGTTCTTGAGTCTTCAATGTTTTTGCTGAATATTTATCGAAGAAATCTAAGCTTCATTGCATAACTTAGTCTTTTAGTTAAACACTAAGATTATATAATTTAAGCATCAACTCTATTTATGCATATCTGCAGATTAAACGTGAAATATCAACGATGAAACTCATTAGACATCCAAATGTCATTCGAATGTATGAGGTTAGATCAAGTTATGAACTTAATTTTCTCAGTTTGTTCTTGTTTCCTCAATTGTCTTATTGCATCTCATCTGCCACTAATTATTTTCTTGGTGCAGGTGATGGCTAGCAAAACCAAGATATATATTGTTTTGGAATTTGTAACTGGTGGAGAACTATTCAACAAAATTGTGAGATACAGTGACTGGTTTTATCTTGTATCCATGCATGCAATTGTAACTGGTAGTTGAACATAAATTTATTCCTTTTCCCTTATCCAGGCATGTAATGGAAGATTCAAAGAAGATGAAGCAAGAAAATATTTTCAGCAGCTTATAAATGCTGTGGATTATTGCCATAGCAGGGGCGTTTGTCATCGAGACCTAAAGGTTCACGGCAAATCATCATAGATATCATTCTGTTGTCATTGCTATTAATATCATCTTGTTAAGCTACAATTTTAAAAGTTCTGGTCTCAAAAATAGTCTTTGTCTATGTTGTTCAGCCAGAGAATTTATTATTGGATGCCAGTGGCGTTCTAAAAGTTTCAGATTTTGGATTGAGTGCTCTACCTCAACAAGTTCGAGTGAGTATGATGCTATGAAAGCTAGCATTCTTTTAGTATGATGGATTTATGAGTAATCCTTATCTCTCTTATTAGGACGATGGATTACTTCACACAACATGTGGAACACCCAATTATGTTGCTCCAGAGGTACAATGGATTTAGACTTCAACTATTTACCACTTGCTCTCCTAAAATTCTTTTGTGATTCAATGCGTTCATAATAGGTTATCAACAATAAAGGCTACTGCGGTGCAAAGGCGGACCTATGGTCATGTGGGGTTATCCTTTTTGTCCTCATGGCAGGCTATTTGCCATTTGAAGAAGCCAGTCTCGTGACATTGTATAAAAAGGTCTTTGTATTTGTAAACATTTAATTTCTCGTTGGTTCTGTGTTCTTATTAGTTTTAGTACATCTACAAGCTCAAACCATAGAATTTTGTTTGTGTTATAGATATTCAAGGCCGACTTCAAATGTCCTCCATGGTTCTCCTCTAGTGCCAAGAAATTAATCAAGAGAATCCTTGATCCGAATCCGTTAACTGTACGACTTTGTTTATTTGAATACTTCTTCCATCTTAATGATGTTCTTAGTTATTATACGATGTAATCTCTTTGTTGTTAACTTCTTATGAATTTTCTATGAAACAGAGAATTACAATTGCTGAGGTTCTTGAGAATGATTGGTTTAAGAAAGGATACAAGCCACCCACTTTCGAAAACGACGAAATCGTTCTTGATGACGTTGACGACATCTTTAATGAATCAGGGGTAACGCAAGTTGTTCTTTGGCATTGTTTTTATGAATGTTAACGGTAGTAGACATGACTTTTCTTATGTTGCAGGTCACTCATAACCTTGTAGTCGAGAAGAGAGAAGAAGGGCTCGCATCCCCTGCATCACCTGTCACCATGAATGCATTCGAGCTCATCTCGAAATCTCAGGGTCTCAACCTTGCCACTCTGTTTGAGAAGCAAATGGTAGGTTATGATCTCTCCATAGCACAAACATCTTATGTTGTGACATTGATGTTTCTCTGCAACCATCCATCTGAAGTTTTTTCCTTGTTTTGTTCATTTATGAATGCAAATTAATATCTGTGCCGATCGGAATTATGGTTACCAGGGGCTATCTAAACGTGAAAAAAGTTTCACATCCCATTGTCCAGCAGATGAAATCCTTTCCAAGATAAAAAAGACAGCAGTTCCTATGGGTTTTGATGTGAAGATCAATAATTTCAAGGTTGGTGGAAGGCTGGAAGATCAAAATCTTTAATAGAATCATCCATAGCTTACCAAACTGATTTTGGACTTAAAATATCCGTCTTGCTTATTACAGATGAAGCTCCAAGGGGAAAAAACTGGACGCAAAGGTCATTTATCAGTTTCAACAGAGGTTCTTCTCTTCACTTTTCCCCTGCATGTCTTTTAAATTCCGGTTGTTTCTTAAAAATTATCATTCTCTAGGCCAACACGAGTATCGTTCAACTGATCTAAAATATCGGACCACCCGACCACCCCACATATTGTTGAACTAAAAAAATTTCTCTCTCCAGATTTTTCAGGTCGCTCCATCGTTACATATGGTAGAGCTCCGCAAAGCTGGAGGGGATACTTTAGAATTTCACAAGGTATGAATCAATAAATTATACACTTACACACTTAAAAAGACCATGGCACATATGTATATCATGCGGTGTTTGACATGATAGGGCCTTCTTTCCCATGTTGGTTTGAAGTTTTTTCTTTTGAGTTCTGTATGGCTATCCACAGCCATTAGTTGGTTCCAAAGCTCTAACTGGATCATCTGTTACAATGTTGTAGTTCTATAATAACCTCTCAACTGGACTGAAAGATGTTGTATGGCGAACCGGAGACGAGACGGAGCAGGAAAGTAACGGTAAGCAAAAATATGGTCGCGTTCGTTAAGATGAACGAAAGAAAGCGAATGGATGAGTACAAAATTAAAAGCTGAAAACTAAATGAAAGGAACTGGTTATACTTATATATGTTTTACCTTGGATTCTGCAGGTGTAGCAAATGCTTGAAAGATCTATTTGATTACCTCTCTGTCTGGAGTGGTTGTGCAAATATTGTCACCCTCCACCCCCAACAAAAACAAGGAATGATTTCTTTTCTTTTTTTTTTTTAATGCCATTTAGGTGTGTGCTTTTGTGAAATGTTTCCCATATTGTGGTATGATGAAATTAATTGCTTTTTTTTTTTTTTTTAAACACCGAGAAATCTAAGATTCTTTTGATAACATTCTTGCTTTTTGTTCTTTGAGAACTAAAAACATAAAGGTGTTTGATAACTATCTATGTTATTTGTTTTTTTGTTTTTTTTTTTAATTTTATTATTATTATTTAAAATTGTAATCTCTCGTTCTAACCAATTCAATTTAAAATATAAACTTACCTGAGTTAGTTTAATTAAACTAATTTATAAGTTTCGATGAAATGATTGCACCACATGTTAACTTGTAATGAAAATTTAATTTATAATTAGAAAATCAAGAAAATTGATATATATTTTTTATTTAATCATAATTTCTATAAAGTTATAGAGATTTAAAAATAAAAATAAATGGAAGCGATTAAAGAAAATACTACAAAATTTGATAATGAGACATAAAAAAAAAAAAACTCTTAGATTGACTCCCTCGATTTTAAAATGCGAGAGTCTATCTCTATTTTGACCTATGCATCACATTGGCTTTGGTACCATTTGTAAGTCTACTAGGTAGAGATTTCTACCCCTTTAGCGATGTTGACCACTTTGACCTATCGTCTTGACCACCTTGACCCATTACATATCTTCTTCTATTAAAAAGAATATCCTACACTTTTATAATAAATTTTTCGCTCTAGGTTACAGACTAGTTACATACATACAATTTCTTATAATTTCATCTTAATTGCTTTTTTTAAATCACAAATTTCGAACCTTGACGTTTTAGTTGACAATAAATACCTTAGCTAAATAATTAATAAAATAATATTTAATATTACAAAATGTTATTTAATATTACAAAACGCACAATCATTATACTCTAAAATGCATCACATTAGAGATGTTCACAAAATAAAGTGGGAACGGACTAAAAATGAATTAGGTATACATCTTGACTAAATAAATAAATAATTAAAAAATAACCGTCATTTTTGTGTGAAAATTTATATTTTTACAGTTGTATTTATAAAAGTCATAACTTATAAAGTACACATACATATTTGCAAATATAGTATAGGAAAACTATATATTACTACTGTTTTCATAAGATAATTACAGGTATAATCATCGCCAGAGTTATTGTCTAAAAATTCATTACTATTTTATTTTAATTTTGGTCGCAAAGTAATTATTACCCTAACAGCATTAGTTAGTTGATTAAGTGAGGCTTCTACATCGGGAGATTATCAGTAAAAATAATTAGTTATTTGATTAATGAAGACAAAATTAAATTTACCCATACTTTATATTTATGCCGTTTCTATAAAGTTTTTCAAATTATTTTACTATTTTATTAAAAAAAAACTAACCGATACTCGAAATGTGTAATTTTCATTTATTTATTTAAACAACATTATTCATGAAATTAGCCAAATTTATAAATCTAATTATGGAAAAAATAGAAAGGGCAGCCGGTAGGAAGGCACGTTCTCCTTTGAGTTTTGCACCGCTTAGTGTATGGCTGTGCTTCGCCGTCGTCACCATAAAGCCTTCAGCGGCGGCGCTCTTGTTTACATCGCACTGAGATTTTTCGTATTGCCCTTCTGACTCTTCTCTTATTTCTCTCTGTACCTATTCCCCTGTGAAGAAATACCATCTTCTCTGTTACAAGCTTCTTGGAGCTGCAGGATGTTGTTTTCTCGCGGGCTTTTCCAGATTTCGAGGATTCCCAGAAACAGCTCCTGTTGTCGATGGTTTCTGTCTCATCGATCAGATACTCGCCCAGTTTTTATACCTAATATTCTCTCTTTGCATCCATCGGAATCTGATCGGCAAGTAAGTGTCAGTTGCTTATGTTCGTTTAGTTTTAGTTTTTGTTTTTGGGTGCTTAGGAAATTAGTTGCTCTATGAGGGGCGTTTACGAATTTTGTGCTTAATCAAGTTGATGCAATTACTAAAAGAGTAAAGAGTTTCTGTGTCTGAATAAGATCCGAACTGGTTGTTGTAAGGTGACTTTGAGCTGAGTGATTGGTTTGTAAATTTCCATGGTGACTCCACGGCCTGTTAGTGGGATCATCCTCTTCACATCATTCTCACGCGGATGTGCTCGAGGCTTGTATTGGTTTGAGTTGAGTTTTCAGTCAATATTGCCACGTTTAGTTGAAAAATGCTATGCAGTATCTAATTGAGCTCCATTTATTCTTGTCAACTAGTTTGATGTACTTGGGTAAGGAAACAGCACTCTATCTCTTAATCTGGTCTTATGACGAGTGTTCTCCACCGAGACAGGGATGGTTCTTTCATATTTTTTTTGCCTGAAAACGATACCTATTTAGTTTCTTTCACAACAAATGCAAAAAAGCAACACGACTATGCTATGTTGTATCTCCCATGATGCTATTTAATCTGGTCTCTTAGGAGTTCAGTTCTGAAGAGGCACAGTTTGAATCTGTTTTTAAATTCTAAGGACTACTTGATAAGTTTTTGGTATCATGACCTTTTTGGTCACTTTCCCATGAGAAACCAACACAAATTTGTGCGATTCTCCGTGGTTGCTATCAGTTCCTATTCAATTCTGATGATTGACACTGGTCTTTAGATACCTTGGGGTAGTTTACTTTAATTATCTAATGGTCAGTTTGATTAGTTACAACGATGAGGAGAAAAGGCCAGTCTTTGAGGTTATTTGGAAAGGACCTTATCCAATAAAGACCAAGGTTTTCTGTGGGAACTTGTTTATGGAGGAATAATTGCTGGAGATGTGATTCAAAGAAAATTGTCCTATCAGTCTCCCTCACCCCACTGGTGTCTTATGTGAACCAAATTCGGAAATACAATTTCATCTTCTTATT
Source organism: Cucurbita moschata (assembly GCF_002738365.1). NCBI lineage: Eukaryota > Viridiplantae > Streptophyta > Magnoliopsida > Cucurbitales > Cucurbitaceae > Cucurbita > Cucurbita moschata. The sequence goes on along the minus strand of NW_019268557.1, from coordinate 560,372 downwards.
GAGTGTTCCTTCGCCCAAAATTATTGGAATATGCTGTTGGGAGCTTTTGGTTGGTTTCTGGCATGGCTAATATTATTTAGGACTTCCTTACTTCCATTTTTGTGGGTTATGCTTTTAAGGAGTCCAAGAAGTTGCTTTGGAGCCCCATCAATAGGGGTTTTCTGTGGATTTTTTGGCACGAGAGGAATAACCGGGATTTCAATGATTTGGAGACTTCTTTCCATAGGGTTATGGATACAGTCCTTTTTTTACTGATTTCTCTTGGTGAAAATGTAATTCATTCTTTAAAGATCACTTGCTTCACTTGTTTCAAATTGTCGAGCATTTCGTAATCCACCATAGATGGTTGGAAGTTTTTCCTTCTCTTTGGAATTCCATCTATCAATAAAATTTCGTTACTGATTCAAAATAAGTTCCCCTTCAATTATGTCTTTTCAATGGATTGCTCCAATGCAAATTCTGGAGGCCCTCAACTGAAATAACATTGATGATTTTATCATGAGACTCTTCTTTCATGGTGATTTGTCCTCAGCGTTGGTTTCTATGAAAGTAAATGGAAATTTCAACCACATTTTAAGACCTCTTTTTTTCTCATGTAATATCTGCCGAAATTTTGTGAGAACCATTAATTTATTGTATTACCCTTCTTGGAGTTGTCGTGATTTAATGAAGGAAGTTTTGTTGTACTTGCACCTGACTTTTGTGACGAAGGATGAGTTTTATGCTAACTTTTTCCCCAAGCCTCTGGGTTATTAGATTGGGGAGTTATTGAATTGAAGAGTGTTTCTAGGGTGGAGGGTTAGTGGGTAGAAGCCTGGATTTTGACCCTCTATAAATGCTTTTCTCTGTTTAGTGTAACCAATAATTAGTGGAACTTTCCTGCCTTTTTTTGTTTCTCTCAATTTTTTTTTTGAAGTTATCTTTTATATTAATAGTGAATTTCTTTTAAACTATTCGTATCTAGCTTCCTGTTGGTTTGACTGTACTCTTATCATAATGACTTAGTTCTCTTGACAACATTGCTAATAGGAGTTGGGGGATTGTGGGTTGGTTTGGATTAGGTTTAGAAAAAGAATGGACCCGATTAATTCTTTGAGTTGCAAATTCAATCAGTTCATTAAACCTTAGAAAGTGTTGGAGGAATCCGTAGGTTGGTTTGGGATAGGTTTGAGAAAGTGTGGACCCAAATTAATTCTTCAAGTTGCAAATTCATCCAGTTCATTAAACCTTAGTCAGGTGTTGGGGGAATTAGTAGGTTGGTTTGGATTAGGTTTAGAGAAAGTATGAAGCCAAATTAATTCCTCAAAAGTTGCAAATTCAACCTTTTTATTAAACCTTAGTCAGATGATGAGATCAACCTAACTCAATCATATAACCACGGTTGGGTGTGAGAGCCTAGTCTTGATTGTTGGGAGAGATTCCAATTTATTACCATTTCAAGCTTTCTCATTCATGAAAAGACGACTAGAGAGTGACGTGATATTTGTATTATTTATTATGCTAGATCACATTTCATATTTTATGATGTTTAGTGTGTATTGCCTAATTCTCGTATTTTATTATTCACTTGGATCTGAAGACAACCACAATGGAATACACTGCTTGAAATACTATGTTGTATTGTATCATTTCATGTTTATCATGATTCAACGTCATACTTTATGATTATTGCTTAGATGTAGTCCATTATACATTATGGATTTCCAGAAGTTCAATGTGTATCTATTTTCTCGTATATTGATCATCCTATATTTTGATTGTTACTATACGGGCAATCGATAGGCTCCAGGATGCAGAGAAATCATGTACTTGGCTTATCCCACTTTTCATGGTTTAGGACGTCAAATCCATCAAAGCAGCTGTGTAGTTGAGGTAGGTAGTCACTTTTGTCAGGTTTCTCTTCTATTACATGTCTGATAAGGTCAAATTAATATTAATAAAGTCAGCCAGTGTATTCGCAAGCTCTCTGAGGCAAAGAGGTTGGAAAAGTTCTTTGTTCTTTAAATGTTTATTTATTTCCATGGCTAATTTCTACATGGCTGTATTTGCTGGTTTTGTATTTTTTTCTTTTTCACTCCCTTTGGGAATTTGTATCCCTCGAGCATTTATTCATTTTCATTATATCAATGAGAAATTATTTCTTGTTAAAAAAAAATAATGACTAAGTCAGCCAGTGTGACATTGTAATAACAAATGATAAAAAGGAAAGGGAAGGCTTGTTAATTTTATGTGAGCGCAACCACTTCCACTAATGCATATCACGTGTTCATTTGACAAGAGGCTGGAGCGAATAATTCCACTTCCACTTTTAGTTTGACATGCTGGAAATTATCACCTCATCTTTCAAATATTTTATTTTATTTTATTTTTGCTAGGCACACGTTTTGAAGAGTTAATGTCGGAATGGAAAAACTTTCTTCATAATAATCTTTTGTTCTCTGATTCAATAATCACTCTTCTACTAAGTGTAAAAGTTCTACTTGGATGAACCATGAATAAGATGGTGAAAACCAAATAGAAGAAAAAAATCTCAATCTGTTCATATAGGACTTGAGGAGAAAAAGAACTAGTATTTATACTAGTTCTACAAACTAAGCCTCCAATGCCTGAAATGTAACAAACAACTTAATGACCAATAGATTAGTTCTTCTAACTAATCAGCAAGCCACCAAACTAATTATTAACCAACTACTAACTAATCCAATAATCTGGAAAATACAAACAGTAGCCTAAAAATAAAACAGTTCCAGCCATTAAGGTATAGGCTACCTCATGATGTGTCTTCCCAACTGCAATCCTCTGGTGCTGCATAATCCTTATCCTTTAACGTTTGTACCATATCACATATTTCAAGCATGGTCATTCAATATCTCCATGTCAGATCAAAAGTTCAAACCAATTAACTGTAACTGCTACTTCTAGAAGCGTGCATTTAACCTATGTTTTTCTTTCGTTTATATAGCAAGCATCAATCTCTTTGCTTCATTTTCATTCCAGTTTGATTCAGGATATGGAACTTGGTGTACTGATTAGTAGTTTTCTCAACCTCATTCATTGTACATTCATTCTATCATGATGAAATTTTCAGGAACAGCTTGATCCATTCTCACTTGTTGCAGACGAGTTATCGCTTCTTGCCAATAGACTACGGGCAATGGTAGTGGCTGAGGTATCTGATTCCTTTGTTCTCTTATTTCTTTAATGACATTGATGCTTTCTATGGGAGGCTTGAAGTGGTATTCTTAAACATGTTTCTACTTATAGTTGGAATTTTCTCATACAATAATATTTATAACTTATCTCATACAGGTTCCAAAACTTGCTTCTGCTGCCGAATATTTCTTCAAATTGGGAGTTGAAGGGAAGAGATTTCGTCCAACGGTATTTGTTCGTTTGTTTGTTTGTTGTCTATTCTTCTTTATGTGAACAGAACTTTTTGGCTGTTCGTTGCCTTTCTACAGCACTGCTTATTTTTGCCAACATATATTTTAATTTAATGTGGATTTTGGAAGGACAGAAAAACAATAACAGTATAGAGTGTATGCTCTATAGTTATGGCATTTTTAAAACACAGTATCTGCCGACATTCCAGTAAGATCCTTAAACCTAGTTGAAATCATCATGCACTTTGAGGATGGTTATTTTGTTATTTGTTATTCTTATTTTAAAAATAATTTTAATTTAATTTAAATTAACCTTTTTACTTCCTAATGAGAAGTAAGACCTATATTTTAAGAAGCGAGTTCAATTATGTAGACCTATGGTAGAAAAATTTCTCTGCAAACAGTGTTCTACTGCCTACCCTTCTATGGAGCACAACATCTATTATAACACTTCTCTTTCCTTCTAGCACTGGGCAGGTGTCAGACTCAAGATAGTTGAATTTTTCATGTGTTCCTTAGTGTGGGAGGTGTTAACAGTCATGATAGAATTCCGAAGGATCCAGAATATCTATCAAACTGGGCCCTATGATCTGTGTGTTGCATGCTGCAGAGGTAATTGCTGTTATGACCAAAAGTCTCTTGTTGGATTGGACGTACCCCATACCCCTCCATTGGATGGCTGAGAGTGGGACATTGAGTCTGTAACGACTCATTCAGGTAGATCAGGATTTGGAATTTGGATTCGACATCTGATTGCCCCGACATTTTCTTGTATCCCTTATGACATGGTCACATTACTTACTCATCACTTCTTAGAGTGAAAACTATTTCCACAAACCAACACAAGTCCTTCCATCATGCTCACTCACATGCATCCTAGAAAAATTCCTAGGTCACCCAGTACAAAATTGTTCCAAGCAAGACACGCTTAACTTTAGAGTTCCTATGATTGAGCTACCGAAAAGGAAGATGCACCTTGTTAGTATATGTAGTAACTTTCAATTCTTTTAAGCCTTTCTTAACCATCCTATCCTTAGGATTGCTCTCATTCTGAATTTGTCTCGGTTCATTCATATACCCTTCCTTTACTTGGGTGTCACATAATCCAATTCAAGGCGGCTTGCTTTGATGATGTTTGCATGGCTGTTCAATCCTTCAGTGTTATAAATATATATTGATGGCAGTAATAAGGATTCAGACCACCCCTTTGTTTTAAAAAATTTGTTTTAGAATGCTGCTATAACTTTATTCTAAAATATTTTGCTAGCCTTGATGTGTACTGCGAGGTACTCGTGCTAAGAAGATGACAGAGCAGTTCCCACGCGGTTAATTCGGAAGGGAGGAAAAAGGAAGAACCAGAATTGGAGGAAAATTACAGCTAAAGCATTGTTTTGGGAAATATGGTCGGGGAGTTGAAGAAATTGCTAGCATATATGGTTGTAAAAAGGGAGAAGCCGAATATGTACCTAGAATTACCCTATAAAGGAAGCAACAATTTTTTTCCCTTCTGGAAGACTATTATTGAAAAAATAGAAAGAAAGCTGTCAACATGGTCATCATGTTATACTTCAAAAGGCGTAAGACTCACTCTAATACAAGCTACATCGTCCAACCTCCCCACTTATTACAGGTCTCTGTTCGAAATGCCACAAAAAAGTGGCTTCGAATATAGAAAGATTGTTCTGGAACTATTTGTGGAAAGGGAGGACTCGGTCTTTTCTCGATAAAGAAGAAGAACAAAGCTCTCCTAGCAAAATAGATATGAAGATATCATCACGAAGCAAATGCCTTGTGGATAAATTATATACTCCTACATTGGACAAAAAGCAATCCCTTCCATGTTATGCAAAAGTGCCTTGGAAGTACATAAAGAAACATCAAAACCTCATCACCAACCGAATTTGCCATAGGGTGGGTGATGGAGGAAGCACATCATTCTAGACCAACCCATGGATTGAAAATCCCATGCTAGCCCTACGATATCCACTTTTTGTATAGGATCTCTCATAGAAAAAAATGCCACGATCAAAGAGACGTGGAATGTTGTCAACAAATTTTGGGGCTTGAAGCTCGGTAGGAATTTAAAGGATAACACAGCAGTGGAATAGACCGAATTAAGCCTTGACCTTGCCCCAGTGGTATTGTCAAACGTAGCAGACTCATTAACTTGGCTCCCCAGCGTTGATGGGGTCTTCTCTACAAATCCTTGATGATGGACACGGGGAAAAAGTAGAAGCGATAAATCTCACGCTAGCAAAGACAGTATGGAAAGGACATCACCCTAAAAAGGTGAAGTTCTTCCTTTGGGAAATAGTGCATAAAGCTATTAGCACAAGTAAATATCTTAAAAAAGGTCTTACATTACTCTTTCTCCAAATTGATGTCCATTATGCAAGAAAGGAAAGGAATCACAAAGCCACTTATTTGTGCAATGCACATACGCTCAGAATTTTTGGACAACGATTCTCAATATATTCGGATGACATCTCACATTTCCTAGAGAGGTAAAGGATGTATTGGACATGGCCTTAACGTATCAGCCTTTCAAGAATGCAAAAGCCCTGCTATGGAAAAACCTCATCGTGGCTTTCTTTTAGAATCTGTGGAATGAAAGAAATCAAAGAATATTCGTGGAAGAGACACAAGCTTATACAAAACTTTTCGACAATGTTGGTTACCAAGCTATATCTTGATATAAACTGTCTAATATTTTTACTTCTTATAGTTATACCTCCTTCATTGTAATTGGGAAGATCTTTCATAATCATCATGGATATTACATCCCTTTTGTAAATTTCAATCATCAATGTAATTGTCTTTCCTAAAAAAAAAATTAAAATAAAAAACCCATATAGTTGGTAAAAAAGAAAAGCAGTGTAAATAGTTGCATTTGGCATGACATGGACCTATATGTGCTATTTGTTCTATGTAACTGGAGGGCGTGTTAACATTTAATGCATTTTTATGTGCAGGTTTTATTGCTGATGGCAACTGCTTTAAATATGCCGGTACCTAAACCTCTTCCTCATTTGGTTGGAGACAATTTGACAATGGATCTACGCACAAGACAACAATGTGTGGCCGAAATCACAGAAATGATTCACGTTAGTTCTTTGAAATGCTTAATTTTTCTTTCATTAAATGTTTTCTGTGGAATTCTTGCTTGAGCAAGGGATCAAAAATAGGGGACAAGTAAAAATATGTTTGTTTGTGTATATTTATTTTGTCCTACGAGAATGTTTATATAAATGAAGTACATTTTAGAGGTGATTGACGTGTCATTTTTTATTAGCTGAAATGGAATCTATGGCTGTCGTATCACCCTTGATCTTGTTCATTTGGATTGGAGTCCATTTCTGTAGTTAGGGCCAAACTTCCTTTTCATTGGAGCCGTTTTTTTTAGTGTGTCCTTGTATATTCTTTTATTTTTTTTCAATGGAAGCACAGTTTCTTACCAAAAATAAACTGTGCTCCTGATCTTTTAACTTTCTGCAAAGATTGCAGTTAAATGGGTGTAGTCTCATGAGTCTCCTCCAAATCCTTTCTTGTGTCTGATTCTTGCCTATGTTTTTATGGGTTCTAAACTTCCACATTTTACAGTTGGAATCCTCTTGGCTTAGCTTTGATTTTCAGTCAGAATGTATACACGAAGTTGATAGTGAACGCTCCACTATTGTGCACCAACGAAAATTTGAATACTATGAATGTTCAACAATGTTGCCTTTGCATTTTGATCATTTTGACACTCATTAGTCACTTTTTTAGATTTATCTAGTAAGATTTACACAGATTTTAAAAAGTATATTAGAGAAAAAAGAAAACTTCGATAAACATTTTAGTTATTTTTTAGGCACATAATTGGATGGAAATGTTTGATTTTAAATTTCATTTTCCTATAAGTCTCAAATGATTCAGAAAAATATTTATTTGGTTTTGGATTATCTTCAAAGCTATGTTATTGATGTAAAGTTTTAGAATGTTGTTGTTTTTCTTGTTTTTAATACAAATTCTTCAGCTTTGTTGTTTTGATGGTAAGATTCAATTGAATTTGGGACAGCTAGTGTCCACAGAATGTTCGAAGGAAAAATGAAGTTTTTTTTTGGTTTAACGTAATTAAGGCCATCTGTGTTAACTGAAATTAGGGTGGGTTTTGGCGTGCTCCTTTGGTGTATTGATCATTTTTATGTTTTGGCTGTACCTTTTAGCTACATCAAATGAGATGTTTTTTGTTTGTTTTATTTATTTGTATTTTAATTTAAAATTTTAAAATAATGATAAAGTTAAAAGAAAGAAAAAGAAAGAAAAAGAAAGAGAAAGAAGAAGGGACAACAAAAAGAAAAAAGAGGAGGAAGAATAAACGTTTGCTGCATATTTTGTTCATTTTGTCGCAGTGTATTTACATATCGTAGCTCATAATGCCAAGTTCATTTATGTAAGTCAAAATATTCACATACATCTAAAGCATATATGTCAGAAAATGTGACCTCAATGCGGTCATGTTATGGTTATTTTTTCCAGCACTTGTACGGCAATTTTCAGTGTTAATTTTTTCATTTTCCTTCTGAATTAATTTCTTGAGAAAATTTTACACTTGCAAGGTTGCCAGCCTTCTACATGATGATGTATTGGATGATGCAGACACCAGGCGTGGCATTGGTTCATTAAATTTTGTGATGGGAAATAAGGTATCTATGAACATTATCTTTTAGTTTGATGCTAATGCTGATACACTTAGATGAGGACAAGGAAATTAATGGTTACTTTTTCAATATTTTGCACAAGAAGCATACCCCATGTTTGTTGAGTTGGATTCTTTCTCCCTCTTCATCATAAACATGCTCTCTATTTCATCACAGTTGTCTGCAAAATTCTTTGAATTTCTGAAGATTCTAGCATTCTTTGTAATCATATTTGCTTTTATAGATATCAGTTTTAGCTGGAGACTTTTTGCTCTCTCGAGCTTGTGTTGCACTTGCCTCTTTAAAAAACACAGAGGTATGAATTTACTTCCATAGTTGCAAACTGAGCAGTATTACTTGGTATTGAATTCACGCCTCTGTTATTAGTCTTGTTGAGTTTCTTCTGCATTACCATTTTCTTTTTAGGTGGTATCATTAATAGCACAAGTTGTTGAACATCTCGTGACTGGTGAAACCATGCAAATGACCACTACATCTGATCAACGTTACAGGTATGCTTTTCACCTTTTGGTTGTAAATGTTTGAATTTCTTGTCGTGGAAAAGTAGATATCAAAACATGATAACTACGTAGTTGTAATATTCTTAATCTCGCATATATATATATATGACAGCAGATAACCAGATAGTTTTGATTTAGCCTAGGGAAAAGGAGAGCGATAGTAGTGATAAGAAGGTTGTGAATAGTGGAGTCTTCGATAAACAAATGCACAACAGGTAAAGCAACCTTTTAGAAAATATTTTGATGGTCATGACAGAGAAGGATCACTTTTTCATGGCCTTGGGCGGTGGAGTTCACAGCCGTGGCAAAAATTTTCAGTATTGAACTTCCTAGTTTTTTGATGTCAGTGAAGTTCACGAGACTCTGAATGCTTTAACATCTTATAATTTGTCTTCTAAATGTGCATTGGCGAACTTCTATACAGCACATACCATTTGAATGCTTATTGCTATTTGTGTTTTGACTTCGAACTATTCTCAATTGCAGCATGGAATATTACATGCAGAAGACGTATTATAAGACTGCATCATTGATTTCTAACAGTTGCAAATCTGTAGCCCTTCTTGCTGGGCAAACAGCAGAAGTCGCAATGTTGGCTTATGAGTATGGAAAAAATCTGGTATATGATTACTTTAGCTCTTTCGTTTTTTGTTCTCAATCTAACCCCCCTCTTCCTAGAGCCTTGTTAAAGTGCGCACTTATTGCAAAAACTCTTATTAATTTCGGGCATGTCTTCAGAATAGAGACTAAACATTTTTACTTAGGATACAGCACTAGCTTCTCATATGAAGGATGGATATTCTTAGATTCTTCCCCCTATATGCAAGCTTACTCTGTCTCTGACTTAATGGTTCTTTTTTTTAAAAAAAAAAATTCTTTTCCCTAACTTTTTTTTTGTTTTGAAAAATCATTTATACCAAAATGATTACTGCAAGGAGGCTTTCCTTTAAAGTTCTGCTGTATTTGCATTCCTATATTACATAGAAGGTGCACATCATTCGATGCTCTTCTCTCGTGTCATTTGGCAGAGCATTGAAGTTATGATGTTTCTTTCTTATGGCTGATCTCTCTCTCTCTCTCACAGGGGTTAGCGTATCAACTGATCGATGATGTTCTCGACTTCACTGGGACTTCAGCTTCACTTGGAAAGGGTTCTTTATCAGATATACGCCACGTAATCTTTTTGTGTATATTTTTGCATCTGAAAATTTATAACACGATTATGCTAACTGTTACTTAATTTATCAATATTTGGATAAGAAACAATTTCATGAACCAAAAAGTTCACAAAGAGGAGGATAGGGCATTCTCCTAAAAACCAAAAATGTTGATTGGATTTGAAAGATATTTAAAGAATTATGTTAAACAAGAATAGACAACAAATGGAAAGAAGAACAAGAGTAGCATCAAGGGTCCGAACCTAAGGTTCTTTCGCTCTCGAAACACGTTTTGATCACGAATAAAAGAAAGAAGGTCCATCACATTTGACGCCTCTCTATTAGAAAGAGGGTGACAAAACCCAAAAACAACAGATAGGAAGGATCAAAAGTTGGTAAAATGGAAGCCATACAATGTAACTTCTTGCCCAAAATATGATATAAACACGGGAACACCTCATGAAGGGGCTTATCTGCCATCCAACAGTCATCCCAGAAATACACACTCGAGCCTTTCCAAAAATAACATCTAATAAATTGAGAAAAGGAAGGGAAACTCGAGGCAATGACTTTCCACAGGTGGTTACTAGGGTAATTGGTGCCCCTGCTAGCAACGCACTCAAAAGGGTGATCACCATGCATACTCAATGAATTTATGCCACAAAATATCACTATCCATGAATAAGTGCCACAACCATTTCTCTAGAAGGGTCCCATTAAGTAATCTCAAGTTCCCAATTCCTAATCCTTACTCCACGACTTAACTAGAAAACAGAATCCCCACACCTTTCAAAGAGATCACATGTGAGGTAAGGTCCAAACATGTTCTTTAGATTGGCTGCTTTGATTTAGAAGACTACGTCTATGCGAGATAAGGTCCAAAAAGTAAACCTTTTTTTCAACTTGTCATGCACCTTCATCTTTCCATGCTAAGTTCCCAAAGAAAACCCACAAACCACATTTTTTTCAGAGACTTCGAGCTTCCTTGTATTGGTAGTTAAGTTGGTGGGTATTAGTTCTCTCTTTTTTTCTCCATGCTTCGGGATTGATTTTGTGGAGAAAACACCATGTATCATTTTTTAAGGGTATTGAGGAGGGAAATCACTTTCTAGATAACGTAGCTACTAATTAATGTTAGTATCATATTTGGACGAGCAATGAATTTAGAGAAAGATGTAGTGTACATCTGGAGAGAGATGGTCTATCTATTCCATCTCCTTACCATCCCCCACCCCACCCATACATACATAAATAATGAAGAATATTTTGAACCTTTTGATTTCTAAATGCAAGATTCGGATCCTTCATGTTGTTTTACTTATTCTAAACGTGGCAATTTTGTACAGGGAATCATCACAGCTCCATTATTATTTGCCATGGAAGAGTTTCCCCAGTTGCGTACGGTTGTGGAACGTGGTTTTGACAATCCTGAAAACGTTGATAATGTATGCATGTAACATATATGTTCTCCGTATCATTTCTTATTTATCAAATCTGTTTTCACATGTTTTTAATTATCTCAGATAACATATATGATCATCCTTCCAAACACTTAATAAATGCCTCATGCTCAAACGAGCCAAAGATAACCTTGGTGGCTGTGATTTAAGTACAGAATACATTCTATCTCCAGCTCCTTACAACTGGATTGGTACATATTGTACAGCTCGGAATCCTGTCTTCCATGTGTCTCAAATCGCACCCCCCCCACCACCACCCTTCTTTTTGTGAAGTCCGAACTTTTCCTCACAAGTTGTCTTATTTCTATCACCGTCAAGAACTTGACTATGAAGAATCCTTGGCTTTATGGCAAGTGCAGTTGGTGTTTTGGTGGTAGACAACTAGGCCTTTAACTCTTGATAGAGCTTTTTTTTTTTTTTTTTTTTTTTTTTTTTTTTTTTTTTTTTTTTTTTTT
>NW_019268557.1:525476-548032 GCF_002738365.1 Cucurbita moschata | reverse complement strand
TTTTTTTTTTTTTTTTTTTTTTTTTTTTGTAAGTACTGCAAATTTTCTCAGCAGTTCCTTCGTCCAAGTTTAGAATCCACATGAAGTTCTTCCAATCCTACTTGGGCTCTTTTAGAGATTTGATTGATATTATAATACAAGGATCTTATCAGTTCCTGGTTGTTTGTGGGCCACACTTATTTAAGGCCTTAGAGGGGTCCTTTACTTGTATGAGGCCCCTGCCCTTCAGAAGCAGAAGCTATAGGCTTCCGAGAGCCTGAGCCCGTGCCCAAGCCCCAGCACACAGTATCACCTTTCCCTTCTCATGCACCACTCTCCATTCTCTCGTACCATTGCATGCCCATACTCCCATACATTGAACATTATGATATTCCCTGCTGTATGCCTGCTTCATTTACTTGAATGGATTAACGAGTATCTATTGGAACGTGATTGGTTTGTTACAAATGTAGGCAATGGAGTACCTTGGTAAGAGCCGTGGAATTCAACGTGCAAAAGAGCTAGCAGAAAAACACGCCAATCTGGCTGCAGAAGCTATCGATTCTCTACCTGAGAACGATGACGAAGACGTGAGAAAGTCGAGAAGGGCACTTGTAGATCTCACTCGAAGAGTCATTACAAGAACGAAGTGAGAAATCCAAGTAGTGTACACCACCATAGTTGGAACTATATCTTTTCCATTCATAGGGGCAAATTTCCCTCAAAATTTTTTCCATCAATATTCTTTTAATTTATCAGCTTTTGATTTCAGGAATTCCTCACAAAACATATTTATACCTCTCCCTTTTGTGTAAATTAAAATGTGGAGCATGAACCGACCCAGAATTTTGTTTTGTAATTCTATACTGATGCACCATTTCCAATCATCTCCTGTACCCCTTGTTTTTGTCGTTGAAAACTTCCCACACGTCAGGACTTGTTTTCCATTTCCAGGGGTCTAAAATTACCATCTTAGATTAAGGGTTCACTTTACCTATCAAGGAGGCCGGCGTTTTCTTCTTCGTTTGCTTTGTTTGTTGGTTTTGGAGAACAATGCTGAATCTCGTTACCCCATAGATTCCTTCAACGCCTGTGTTCCTTTTTCGTTTATGAATGAAAGGGTTGTTTCAGCTTGGGACGAGACCTGGGAGGCAGCTACCCTTTCATCAAATTTAAATTTTTTCTAGCTTGTACTGCTTGGTTCAATTCGAGTTCTTGATTCTAGGTTTTAGGGTTTATATTGTTTGGTTCAATATGTTTTAGGAGTTCAATAATCGAATAGTGTTTGTATGATTTCCATTATTCATGGGTAACCACAACCTGCTTGATATATAATCTGAACTTGTTTATGGTAGCTATTATAAATCGATATGAATCTCAGAGAACCAGGATCAGCCTTGTTGCCTCTTTCTTCTACAGGGACCAAAAAGGTTGCCATATTGGCTCTGTTTCCTGTACTGCAACATTCATTAATTTCTCTCCAGTTGAAGAGAACTAAATAAAGAACAAATTATATTTCACCTTCAAAATTTACATACAGATACAGATAGTACACCAAGAGGCGATTGTCCACGGTACTCTCATCTCATACTCTTTCACAATATTCTCATCTCATATTCTTTAATCATCCAAAAGAACGTGTACGAATCTTGCAAGCAAAACGACTTAAATCCATCGAGCCAAACATGGGCATTTCAGCTACTGATTTCGTCGTAGTTATAACTTGCAGTAAACCGACTTTCCAAGGTTCCCTTGTTGTGCATTTGTCAAAAGAATGCATCTTGGGAAATGAAGGCTGTCCATGCTTCCTATGATTGTGACAAAAAATAAGTTCGACTGCATAATTAACCCATCGCAAACTTTTGTTGCAATGTTTTGAAGAAAACCATAACGACCTAGCTTCTTTATTATTATTACTTCCTGTAAAACTAATTTAGTTTGAAACTTGATTCATGTTGGTTTTCCTAAATTGATATAGGTGGTTCAGTGATTACGGAGAAAGAGTTACCTGGAGGACAGTGAAAGCCTTTTCAGCGACATATTTTTGCATGTTTGTTGCTCCTCTCTGCTGCAGCTTGTCTGGATGGAGGCATAGTCTTGCCTTCTGATAAGCTTTCTTCACCTGTGAACCCTCCATAAGGCTTGTAAGTGGAGTTACATGCCAGCCACTCCTGGGCCATAGAATCTGAATCATTTGTAAGAAAAAGTATACTGTCAACTTGCCAACTTTATGTCGTTGCAGGGCTCAAGAATATTGGGGGGTGTGGGGGGCATGATTTCACTTGAGTATTTCTTACGTGATGGAGTGTTGAAAGTAGCAGCCGGATGTTGGTTTCCTTGCCGGATGACCATAACTTTATATCTTCATCTATATCTTCCATTTCCATCTGAAATTTCCACAACATAATTACTTATCAAAATCTTCTCCCTTAGCAATGGGACTGTGCAAGGAAACTGTAAGCAGTAATGCAAACCAAGGGATGTAGATAATTTGAAATCATAAAAGGAACAGAACAACTTCTAGTTAAAGTTCAACCCATAAAGAAAACTGATTCTGGCTTCTTTCGTCTTGGAATTGAATTATTTCAAGGCTATGAACCTTTTCATACCCTAAGCACAAATTCATTTTAGTTTCATTTATATCAGGAGCTTACATCTTTTTCAGACTCTGCCTTTTCCTCTTCAGCTGACCAAATTCTTTCTTCTACCTTTAAATAAAATATAATATACAGGAAACGTCAAAAAGTTGAAATAGTAACCTTATTAGCAAATGAAACAAAAATTGCCCTTCATTTTGTAGGGTAGGGATTCACTCATTGAAAATACAAAAATAGTGAAAACCGGAAGTCATTTAAATTGGTACAATGATTGTTGGAGAATCTAGTCTAGAAAGAATTGTTAATCTTTGAGATTTACGGAAAGGAAATCCAGCACCCAAACCGCTCTCTAGATGATCTCATCAATCTAACACTTCTAGATGCTCTCGACAAATGATTCCTATTGGCATTAGAATGATAAAATCTTGGCTTACCTCTGAAGATCGTGTTATGTCATGAACCCCCAACTGTTCACCAGAAAATTCACATGAAGCAGATCGTCCTGCAAGATATTACCGAAGAAAAAATTAAGCGATGATCTCCGATATAGAACAATCGTTAGTCAAACAAAGAAATGGCTAACGTACCTTCTGTTTCAACAAATTGTTCACTATCATTCAGTCTTGTGCTCAAATCTGTCTCAGAAGTCTGTGTGTTAAACTTTTCTTTTGCCCAAGCAATCACTTCGTTAAGTGCAACTGCTTCGTTTGTCCCCTCTCTATTATCAGAACCAATCTCAATGACATAAGAGCTCATTACTTCGTCCTCTTCTTCTGATAACACATTTACTTGAACATCAGGTTTGGCTTCTGACTCCTGGCACAATGAAGACATTAAAGATGACGGGGAATTAGGTTCTAAATCATCCATTGATACTTTCATGCTCCTGTATGAAGTTGGTTCAAGGCTAATAGTTTCTGGAGATGACATCGGCTGAGGGAACCCACAATAGGAGCTCCTGAAAGGTTCCTTGACCTCATTATCATCGTACTGGTTTTCCATGGAGGCAGAACGGTTGAATGAAAAGAACGACATCCCTTGTTTCTTTTGATGCTCCTCAGGCTTCATCTTTGATGAGCTCCATTTTGTTGGGATATGGATAGGCCTGATGCAACCAAAAACAATGATAGCTAGAAATCAATAGTAGCTTAAAAACATTCAGATAATGTTGCAAAGCTAATAAACTAAAGACTGAAATTGGTTCGAAATTTCAACTTAAGATAGAGATCACAACAAAAGGGTAATAATAAAACAAAAACACCATCTTCCCAAGGTTGATTTTGTTGTTCGTCTCGTTGCTTGTATGTATAAATATTTTGCAGAGAAGTGGAACATCAATATCTAACCCAGATAACAAAAATCTCCCACTACATGCTGAAAATTGGCCCGAGTTTCAGCAGGATAAAGAACCGATCATATATTCTGAACCACAATCAAATGTAAATAATATGCACCTTTTCAGAATCAAGTGTAAATCTCCAGCCTCCAGACAAAATAGCAATCAGTTTCGGAGGAACTTTGAAACACAAGACGACGAACCCTTAAACTTATATTTGTCCACTACCCCATAAACCCGCTAAAAGCAAACCAATACTTGTAGGGGTAAAATCGTCAAATTAATTCAAGTTCGGTAGGAAAACCGATACCGAGTCGCTAGACGCTGCATACCTGAGCTTCGCAGCGAAGGAGGATAACACGACGTCGTCACCGATTACATGCCGGAAAGGGCTCGCCTCCTCGGAGCTCAACACCGACGACGAGTTTGATTTTGACTTCCCCTTCGAGTTCTGCCTCGACCTGTCTCTCGATCGCCGCTCTTGATCGGATCCAAATATATCATTGTAAAACCCCTCGCCTCCCGCCGGAATCCTGAAAACCGGTAAGTTCCGACCGGCATTCTTTGCCGAAGAGAAACATTCCGGAGGTCGGAACATTTCTTCGTAGAAGAAGTCGAACTGCTTGTTTCTAACTTCCCCGGAGAATTGCCGCGATAGGACACTCCGCGGCGGACCGCCAAAGACGTCGGAGAAGTCTTCGTTCTTCATAGGTCCGGCACCTCTGGAGAAGGACCGAATCGACGGTCCCTCAGTCGATCGCCGTCGAGGGAGGTCTGGCACCCCCATCCTCATTCTCCAAGACTCGTCCATTTCACCGCCGATAAGGAGGCTTAGTTGCCGGGATACACTGTGCCAACAAAGTGTGCGAAGTTTATATACTGAGGAGAGATGGGAAAAAGAAAAAAAAAGTTTAAAAAAAAAAAAAAGCTTTTGAAAAAGTGATCATTTCCACCTCTTTATACAACATTCAGTTCTTATAATTAGTTAATTTAAGGAATTATATTCTATTTTTTTATTTTTATTAATAAATAAATAAATATAAAATTATATTGATTCAATAAATAACTATATTATAATGTCAATTCATTTATTCATTTCATTTATCATGCCAATTAAATTATAGTTCCAAAACTTTTATGTCGCATTTAATAGGTTTCTAAAATTTAAAAAATATTTATTATATTTATAAACATTAATCTTATATATAAAATTTAAAAAGTATTTATTATATTTATCAAATTCAATTTTAAAAAATATCTAATAAATCTATATTTTTTTAAAAAAAATTAGAAATTCAGTGGACACAGTTAAATATAAATTTTAATTTTATAAAATTGAAATTAATTACGAAAAGATTAATAGCACCATAAATTTCTAACTTTTTTTTTTAGGGAGATAAAAAATGTGTCAATTAAAAAAAAATTAAAATTATACAAAAATATATTTAACTATTGAGGAAACATATTCTATCATGTTTCCTATCTCAATCCTCATTTAATTTACAAATATCTTTATGTTTGTGGGGCAATACATTAATACAACACATAAAAATGCAACCTTTAACCTTATCCATTTCATACTCGTCTGTCCTACTCGTTAAATGACTCGTGTTTATTTTAGATTGTGTTGTAAAATTTTGAACGATATTCATATCTAAAAAATTTTGTTTTTTAAAAAAGTATTCAAGAGGCTACTTCCAATAATGTGGCTAACAATTTCTCTTTTCGGCTTCTCCTTACGGTTTTACATCCTTATAAACAATGTATATGATGCTGACACACTATTTGGTGTCTGACTTTGATATCATTTGTAACAGCCCAAGCCCATTGCTAGTAGATACTGTCATTTTTAGATTTTTCCTTTCGAATTTTCTCTTAAGGTTTTTAAATGCTTGGTTCCCCTCTTTTACTGGGATCTCATAATTTGTTACTTTTTTTTCCTGTTCATAGTACTTTTTGTTGATTTTGAAACGATTCCAGGTGCTTAGAGTCATTTTGGTCATTAAGGATGATGCCAAAATGACAATGACAATAACCCTAACGGACAATAAACGACAATGACAACAATAATAACAATTACGACAACGACACTACAATGTCAAGAAATGAAGGTGTTCATGATGTCTCACTTGACTATGCCAAATGATAACACCTTCTACCTCCCCTAATTTGCCGCTTATCGAGTTTGAACAAGAACCACGTTAAAAAAAAAATATGAAAATCATTGATTTAAATTAGATATTTTAAATAAATTTATTAAATTAAAAGCCCATATATTCTTTCCTTTCAATATTGTGAGGTTGATAAAGTTCCAAGAGAGGAAGAAATTGGGCCATAAGAATGGAAGAATGGTGTAAATGAAGAAGGAAACAAATGAAAGAAACAAAACAACCCTACAAAAAGTGGGCAGCCAAGTGCTTCCCGACATTTTATTTGGCGTCTCGAAGATTTGAATCTCTGACTTTTTGGTCAAGTTTCATATTGATACTATGATCATGTTGAGTACAGGTCCGATCAAAGACCATTTTAAAAGTTTTTAAAATTTTTATTTTATTTTATTACGTATCTGGTAGTCACACCAACATAAATATAGTGTAACGGTTAAGACGATGCTTTCTATATATATAAATAACGATAATGTGTAGAACAAATTCTGATCGAAAGTCTTTTTTTTCTATGTCGAGTATATATTCAGCATATCACATTATAGATTATTTATTTTATAATTCAAAATCATTCCACGTGGAATGGGAATGAGTTATCATTAAGATGGCTTTATTTTGAACCACAAGATTATTATATCTCTTGATTAATATATACAACAATAAATGTCACATTCAAATGCATTAATGAAGTGTCAATTATTTATTTATTAAGTTAAATAATTTTTTGTTCTAATTATTTATTTTTTTATTTTTATAACTATTCATACCTATCGACATTTTTATGAATCTGAGATCTTGACATCAACATCAACATTTTTTCGATTTTCTTATAAGAAGAAGAAAGACGATAGAATTTTATGAAAACGTGACACCATGTGCTATTGTTTATTTACTATACTTTAACCAAGATATACACAAATTATTTTCTCTAATATACTCATTTTTTTAATCGACAATATTATCATTTCATAATTCGATCTCGAGGATGCACATACTATCTCGCATGTGTGGGATAAGAATTCAAGCCTCTTACTCATTTTTATTCGAAAATATATCTTAACTAATTTAATTATACTTAATTTGGTAGATATTATAGATGAAAAATTTCCTAATTTGTCACTACAAATTCTTCAATACTTTTACTGTAACTAGTATAAATATTAGATACAATTCATCCATCCATTCAATTTATGCATGATTGCGAGGTTTGAAAACTATCAAAGAACTTGTAAATGTAATCTATCGTTACAGATGGTTTGTTTATAACAATGAAATCACTCCTTATCCTCATCCCATCAATTTTGTCTATTATATTTCTAATCCAAGGAGATAATATCAGATACTTTTATCCTTCTTAAACATGCTGACTGATCCTAATATCAGAAATGAAGAATTCTAATATCAGAAATGAAGAACCAAATTGTTCTCGTATAAAAATGTCTTTGATGCGACTCTCCCGACAATAACCATGTTTTTAACGTTTTCATATTTATAGTAAACCTAAGAACTTTGTTTCCCAACCGAGAATTGTTCATTTAAGTAATATGGATCACATCGGTAGAAATATGGATTGATAGTGATCAAAATGATTGCAGCTATTAAGGGAGGGGATTGGTTGGAATAGAGAATTGGGTGGAAGTGAGAAGATGTTAAAAGTGGGAGGCGAGACCAAGAGTGCATGATGATACCTTCATAGCAGACATTGCGTGCTTTTATACATTCATTTGCCTCGAAACTCTCCCTTTCTTTACAAACTTTACAACAAATCATATAATCATTCCTCTTTCAATCTATGCATTACTGATACCTACAAAATAAATAATATCAAGAAGATTTTAAATCACAAAAATATCTTTCAACACTATTTCATGAATCCTCTAGCATAATTGTTCATTCGTATTGTTCATAACCCACTTCAACACGTTCTTTTTTTCTTTTTTTAAAACGTCATGTTAGCTATGTCGGTATATTTTTCATATTTTTCATTCGTTACAAATGCTCCTATACTAACATAACACCTCATAAAGTTACACGTTATCCTTACTTTAACCTTTCTCGGTTGCAAGGACTGCAAAAATTAGAGACAAAATTTGAGAAATAGCAAGGCTAAGTTGTCACTGTCAAAAGAGATTCTCTATATTTAAAAATGGAGGATAGTTTTTAAACATTATTTCTAAAAGAAGCATCTAGGTATTATTACAAGTACCATATGGAGTTTAGAAAAGGCCTGACCTTTGGATTTTGTGGCTCTCATGTTCACAGCTTGAGAAAAGTTTTTGCTGTTGAAAAAGTTAACGTTGGGACATATGATATATGTATGTGTGTGGCTGCGTTGCAAACAAGAAAAGAGAAGCACATGGTTAACAAAAAGATAGAGATAATGCAATAAACAAAGTACTACTTTAGCTCAACTAGCAACTAAACAGGGTCTCGATCTCTGTGATGGGTCTAGAAAATGCAGTGGGAATAGGGAACATCTGTTAATAAAATACTTACCAATCCAAATGGTAATCATGTAGCAAAAGATAACAAATCTTTATGGGCTATTTGGATGATCCTCATTCTTCTGAAGGGAGCAAATAGAATCAACTGCTTTTGACAAAATCTCTCCTTTTATTTTTTCTCATTTTCCTTCCATAATCAGATTTTGGGGTGTAAAAATGGCCAAGTTTTCAGTCTACAGCCAAGAGCATGTGGGAGAAATACAAGGTGTTTTAAGCCAAATCAAGCGTATAACATTGAAACATATCTTGCTTTCTGTATGATAAAAACTAGAAAAGAGGAGAGAAGGGAATGCTTAAGTTTAGAGAGAGAGGGATAAAAAAAAAAACTGTAGATTCAAGCTCCTGATTAGCTAGGAATTACTAGGACTGAAGAGAATGACTTGATTAGACTTTGATTGGAAAAAAGAAGGGGAAAAACACGGAAGACTTTTATTTTTGACAGTTGGACTTGACTTGATTCATTTATCTTTTTTTTTTTTTTTTTTGACATTGGATTTGACTATAATTTTGATACCTTGAATGCCAGAACTTGCCCTTCCAGTCCAGTTGTTGCAGCACTTCAATTCCTCATAATACAAGAAAAATAGAGATACCTGGCCTACCAATTTGGCAAATATTTGTCACAAGGCTCAGGTTTTTCAAAAGGGAATAGAATATGTAGCAGAAATAACAAAACAGAGTCAATAAAGTCATTTTCAGTTGTGCCTCAACCAATAGACAATCCAAAACCTAGTAATTATAGACTATCATTCATAGACTTGCAATTTATCTTCCACAAGAGGAACGTGGACTTTTGGAACCTCTGCCAAAGAAATCACTCTAGACTTCCAATCTTATCTACTGCCATATTGATAATGCATTCAAGGAAACCATAAAAAAGAATTCTGTTGATCTCAGCTCAGTTCAAAGGCAACTGAATTCATATCAATTTTATATTCAGACATCCGAATGAAAGGAAGTGAAAGGATATTGTTCATTTCATGAGAATGAGAATCTGCCATAAGGAAAGAAAAAAAGTACAGTACAACCTAAAGATGTTTCAGGATTGTAAAGATTTGGCTGATATGATTGCAAAGGGTGTTTCAGAAACATTGTAGAGAATAAGCAATAATGACAGCCATACCATTATCTTTGATGACTCATGCTGCTCCCTATGCCTTTTGAAGTAAGAAGTCTGTCTTGTTTGCTGGAGAGTGGAATCACCAGGAGAGTAGGGCGTTATTTCTGTTACACCTGATATAAAGAAAAACGAGCCTAATTCAGTATCATATGCCTTTCAAGAGTAGACTCTAAGCATAATAAAATACATAAATAACAATCTTTTCTTTAAAAAAAAAAAAATGATGATGACGTGATGGTAGTCTAAGATCAAACTCTGATCAACTTCTATGAAGACCAATCAAAAGGTATACTAATGCAAAGCTAAATTCCACAACACAAATCAGCACAAGTTATCATTGGTACAATTTGTGATATTCTCCGCAATAGCCAATCTCATTTTTCTTTTCCTCCTTTTCATTGATGTATTGAAAAGCTAAGTGAAAAAAAACTACACTTCCACATCAGGAGCTTACAGAATGAACTCCCATGGCAATTAATTACTAATAATAATAGTGTAATATTGTGCATAATAAATCATCAAATCATATGCATTTGATTAGGGACATAACTTTCCAAGTTCTTCCCCGTCAATGTAAATTTTGACGGTTTCTCTCCAAGCAAAGAATCCAAGAAATTGATTCAATCACATAAACTCAAATGATCTTAGCTTTTCCTTGTCCCCTCAATAATTGCATCATATTATCCCTAGGCAAAAAGAATAAAACGTAAGCAAAGATTGAAGCATAGGAGGTGTATTCTAAATAACTTCTTCCTGAATAAGCACAAGAACAGTAAATGGTCTTGAGATACTTTGATTTTCCACCGAACAGATACCAACAAGGCAAGAGCCATATGCTGACAGTGCTTTTGTAGCCAACAACCGTATTAAGCCCTCCATGGCATACCCACCAGGAAAATAAAAATTCACCTTGTAGAATTAGAAACTAAAAATCCGTTGCTGAAGAAGAAACTGACGGGACTTACTGACAATTCATATGCACTTACCGTTAACTTGTGAACATGATAGATGAGAATTTTATGACTGGGATAATGTTATTTTGTTTGCATAGAGGTATAACAATGACATGGGAGACAAGCGCAGAAAGGGTAACAACCAATATTCCTACATGCTCTTCTGGACTGAGATCATTTCCAGTTTCTCACCTGCAAAAGAAACCATTAGTAGGTCTTTCTGTTTTAACCAAGATGTCCACGATGAGTAAATGAACTGAAGCTTTTTCTGTTGTAATGCAGTTTAGTGCCTTAACTAAAGGGTTTAAACCATTAAATTTGGTGATTAGAGGAAGAGACAGAAAGTATCTCCAGAGTTATATTCAATCACTTTTTTTACAACTTTGTCCTCCATCTCCACACCTTTAAATATTTGTGAAGCAACTGGCTGCCTTTCTATGAACCAAAATAGCGGCCCAGTGGACATACTGTCTGATTACATTAGAAAAGGAAAAACTCCTCACCCGTCACCAGTGATCTCATGGCCCCCAACCAACATTAGGGATCTTTCAAAAGAGCACTCTAGTACCCAACCTAGCATTTAGAGAAGAAAAAAGTCATTAAAAAGAAGTCCCACAGCAGTTAATGTTTAAGCTTAAGCCCGTACTTATAGCAGTCGACGTCACAACAACAGGTAGTTATAGCATTAATGAATTTCTTTTCCCTTTTACATTGGAATTATCACAAGCAATTGTATCAAAAGACAAACTTGATCCTATTGGACCAACCACTTTATTCAGGAGATGTGGGCAAGACGTGGGCAGTGGGTCACAAGGACCCAGAGAAGGGCCAAAAGAAAATGGAACAGCGAAGATCTTCTTTCCAGCCTGTTGCAGACGCAACAAAAGAGAAACAGCACAAGATTCAAACGGCAAAATTGTGGCAAAATTTATCGTAAAACAAAAGAAACAAATAATTTAACCCTGAGTACATTCTGACTCAAACCCTATCAAGAAATATCTGAGCAGGCTGCATTATTTATTATTCTGCCAACTTTATGCAAGTATGCCTGCTATTACACTGACTTGATATTGAAATCCTTAAAGCAGCAGGTATCTTCCTTACATTCTTTCTACCTTCATTCGTTGTTAAGTCATGCGTGTATTAGGATAAACTGGATCGGATATACTCTAAATAAATTCCAGAGGACTATTACCTAGCTCTGCAGTAATTAGGGCTTGGTAAAAACCCATAGGATATTAATGTTCTAAGGAATAGCTATAAAGATTTGAATAAACTAAAGAATATGCGTGGGCAACTAGTCTCTGGGAGCAACCACGGTGGTTATAAAAGCTGACATCCTCACAAAATTACAAGAGAAATACATGATGCATCCAACTATTCTGAATATTCACCTGGGCTAACACAATGCAAAACTTATCAGAAAAAACCCACAACAAAGCAAACGAATCTGAACCCTGGAAGCAGATTTATGCAGCTCACAATATAGAAAGATTGTGTTCATGTGAAGTCAACCATAATAGAGTATTAGAAATCTCAGTCCTGCAAATGCTTTTGATTTTGAGATGAAACACAACCACGCTCAACAAACCTTAATATAAGCCTATCGGCCTCCTCCAAATTTCCTTCTATGAGAAGTCTCTTGCTAACCTTCTCACATAACTTTAAATCAGGAAGTAGGTTTCTATTGAACATTCGACAAGCAACTTTATATGCTGACATAGGAATTCCAGCACTTAAATAACTCTCCATAAGCACATGACAAGTTTTAGCATCAGTTCTTGAAGCTGTTCTCAAAACCTCACCTAAAAGGCTGTTGGCCTCCTCAAGGTATCCAAATTTACATAGTTTTTCAATTACTAAATTATATGCTGTTTGAAATCTGCTTTTTGCAAGCATCTTCGTCAATAATTTCAACAAATCTTCCACCCGGCCTTTTCGACAATACTGGTGGATGACAGATCTGTATGTAACAGGAGAAGGAACCAACCCTTGCCTCAGCATCTTCATTGTAAATTCAGTGGCTTCTTCTATACGGCCAGTCTTGCCCAGTGCATCAATTAAAGTTGTGTATGTCACGGTATCAGGGTGCTTGTTGCAAAGGTACATATCATCTAACAATGACAGTGCTGCTTCCAAATCATCTTTCTGACAGTATCCATGAATGACAGTGGTGAAATTGACTACATTTACAGCACAACCCTTGTTCATGCACTCCTTTAGTAACTGAGTAGCTTCATGTGGTTTCCCATCCCGACAAAGAGATTGCACCAATAAGTTAATTTCAACTGGATTTGGAAAGAAACCTTTTCCAATCATCTCCCTGACTAAATCGCATGCTTCATTCAATTTCCCTTCCCGACGTAACCCATGAACTACAACACTATAAGTAATTGCATTAGGTGTCCACCACTCTTCCTCACTCATATTCATCATCTTTCTAGCTTCTAAGGATTTACCATTGCGGCAAAGACCATTTAGCAATGTTGTATATGTTACAGCATTAGGTTTACAGTGATGCTTATACATCTGTTGCATCATCTTTTTTGCTTGATCAAGTTTCCCTATGCGACAAAACCCATCAAGGACAGAGGTGTATGTTACAACATCTGGAGCACAGCCGTTGGACAACATTTCACCAACAAGCTCTTTTGCCTTATTAATCTTTCCTTCCCTGCAATATGCATGAACTATTGCACTATACTCAACCTTGTCAACCTTAAATCGCAATGCTTCTGCTTCTCTAAGAATCTCTAGAGCCTCATCACCGTGGCCATGCTTGGAAAGCATATGGATTAGAGAATTGTAAGTAACATGATCTGGTAATAAGTTACTGTCCGTCTGCATTTTCTTCATCAATTCTCTAATTTCATTCACCCTTTTGTCTCTACAGAGAAATCCCATGACAGTATAGTAACTAACTTTATCTGGGGAACATCCCTTAGATGGCATTTGATCAATCATTTCCATGGCTTGGTCAACCTGATACGTGTTACAATAGCCCTTGATCAAACAATTATAAGTCACGACATTTGGAGCAATGCCAATAAGAACCATACGTTCTGCAAACCTCAATGCCTTCTTTAACTCATTGCCCACCACCAAAATATGGATTGCAGTATTACAAATAGACAGATTAGGTTCTACACCTGCCCTCTGCATCAAGGTCAAGACCTTCATTGCATCCCTTAATCTTCCTGCCCGACTATATGACACCATTACAAAACCAAAAGCTTCAGGCCAAAGCTGAATTCCTCTACGAGTCATAAGTCGAAGAACCCGTTTAGCACCTTGACATAATTTGGTCCTACTCAGTATCTCAAGCATCACCAAGTACACAGATGAATCATGTCTATACCGCCACAATCTATCTGCCCAATAGAAGAAGCGCAAAGAAAGTCTTTCATCTTCCAGAGAGAGCAAAACAGCACATACCTGCACGGGAGTTAGGCTTCTAACTAAATGCCTCAATTCCCCTTCAAACTTCCGATTCCAAGAGGAACTTAGCTGGATCAGTTTACAAGTATCTCTCACTGAGGGAGATCGAAATACATCCTCACCGATTTCAACTCTTTTGAAATCATTTCCTTGTCCATGATTTTTATTTGACAAATTAGGCCACAAAAGATCGGCAGCATCATCAACATGACCTTCATCGTCTTCGTCATTAGACTCTTCAGCCTCTATATCATCACCGAACTGAAAGTGCCGATCCTTTTCATAATCCTCATTAGGATTCCGGAAGAAACTCGAATCTCCGGAATCCTCCAAATCAGTTTTCTGTAATTCGTCATTTGCATCATCCAACCCATTATTTCTACCATAAGTATCACTGCAGTAAGTTCTTACACTACAACCGAAACTCGAATCTCTCCAAGAGGAAGACGAGAAAAACGCGCCAACTTCACTACATGCGATAGGCTGTGAAGTAAAACGATCGAAGCATTTATAGACAACTTCATTCACAACAAAAGCAAAATTGGCACCCCCTTTCCGAAACTTATTTAGATAATTCAGTTCATGGACTCTGATTTGCCTTCTTCCTATTCTATAGTAGTAATTGAAAATGAATAACATATCATTACAATGCAGGAAAATCAGTGAAGAAATTGATGAACTAGCGACTACCGAATTCGTCCTCTAGACGCTCTTTTCTGCCGCTTCGAAGATGGAAAATAGCCAGTCCTTAAGCCGCTCCGTCGACGTTCTTCAGCTTCGCGGCGAAACAGGGTTTCCCCGCCGCAATAGCAAGCAAGTATTCCCGTCTAAATGGTTAGCACTAAGCAAGTTTGGGAAATTCCAAACAATGGACTTTTAAAAAAATAAAAAATATATATATCCATTTCTGAAATTTGTCATTTTTTTTTAAATAAAAGGTTTTATTTATTCTCTCCCCATCCTTCTCATAAAACGTAAAATATTTTATCCATAAGAAAAGAATTCGGAGCACGAATTTGTTGGTCGGTGGTGTCTATTAATTCAGTTAACATCAATATAGAGTACGACAAGACAAACTCCCACGCACTCGAGACAAGATTAGTAAGCATACATACCTAGCTTAGCCAATGAAGACGATGATCCCGAAATAAATGGAGATGGTGTTCAATGTAGATAGAGATGATGAAAAAGACGTATACGTACGTAATGTTGAGGTTACATTTCTTATGCACCTGTTCCGAGTATTGATGTATAAAAGAAGATCTGTCAATGAAATTAAAAAATAATTTAGAGATAAATAGTAAAAAAAAAAATATATATATATATATATATATATATATAAATAAAGAGATGGTCGACTTGGTCTTATTATATTATTTTCAACCTTAATTGGGCTTTCCTTCATCAATAACTATGCGAATAAGCATATTAACTATATTATTAAAAAGTGTTAAAATTAAATTAAAAGTAAAGGCGAAAATGGTAAAAATTTATAGGCTAAAATTTGGCTAAAACGGAATAATTACGAAAATTAAAAAAAAAAAAAAAAAAGAACCAGCAAATAGAATAAACATGAAAATTGATTCTAAAAAATAAATAAATAAAAAATAATCTGAGTTATGTTTGAGATCGTTGAAATTGGCGGGACTCAAAAAAGCATCCATATTAGTGGCGCAGATTCTCACGGGAAACTGTGGATATTCGGAAATGGTACTGGATCGGCGCTTATGTTCTTGGGCACAGTCTCATGGTTCCCCTGCTGTGTCTGATCCGAGGCACCGATGAGATTCCCTCTGAGCTCGACCCAAACTACAGGTGATTTCATCAGATTGTCATTACTAACTCTACTTTGAGGCTGTTTTGAGGAATAGGTGTTTCCGCGTCTAGATTTGTGGTCATCTCTCTGGAGTATGGATTCTGGACTTTGTTGCATCTAGATTACGCTGCATCGTTTGTCTTTTTTTTTTTTTTTTTTTTTTTTCAGAACAATGGTCTGATGCAGTAGATTTAGCTTCATGATAGCACAAATGAAGAAAGTGCAGGTTCTATTTCACTTGAAACTGTGGTTTTCTGATTCATTAGCTGAAGTTTCTTTACTACTGCGGAATTTAAGTTGTAACTGGACCGAGGTGTATGCTCACCGGCGCAGTTGCTTGCAATTTATTGTCCTCGTTTCGTCCGTTATACATGAGTGGCTACGGCGTAGATGCTAAACCAAGTTTAATACAACACATCACTGCTCGTTGATTAGCCAAAGCAATGGTGAGTCCAAGTACATATTTATCGATGTAGGGAAGACGTCTAGGGAGCAAGTTCTAAGATGGTTTACACGCCATTAGGTTACTCGAGTGGTTTCCGTGAGTCATTATCACTTGCTTTTTATGTTTTTACGTAATTGATATATAATTTGTTGAAAATTTTCTAAACAGAACGCATATATAATTATGATCAGGACGCTTTTTTTTCTTTCTGCCGTCCTTGATGGCTTTCAGAAGCAATTTTTGTTTGTCTTGATTTCGCATCTGCACTTTTAACGTGTTTGAACCTTACATTGATGATATACGTGCTGTGAAATCTTTTAGTGAATTGGTTCCTTGGGCAAGTGGATGTAGGTTCTCGTGTTCTGGAGCCAGCACACTCTAAAATCTGTCTTGCTTCTCCTGATCTTCTTAAGTACTCTTTTCCTGTCTTAATCTGCGACGGTCATTGGAAGAATCTTAGATTAATCTTCAACATTGCTAAAAGAAGCGTTCATTGAAGAAACATTTTATTGGCTGATGGAAATGAAATTCTCCTTGTACCTGTTTTCTGCCTTATTATAATTTTGGAGATAGTTTTGCTTAGCTTCTGCATTTCACCTTCTCCTTGCAGACTGAATCCTGCAGTGTCCATTTTTCTGCCTTTTGCAGGTTTTGTAGGCATCTTTATGAGTTTAGTTTTTAGTATCTCGTAATTACATTAATGACGTTCTATGTCTTTTGACAGGCTCTTGAAGCAGTGAAAAGGATATGTCCGAAGCAAGTCATGCTAATTGGAATGGGTCATGTATTTGATCGTCACGTGGATAATGGGTTCCTTAACCAATGGTCTATAAGGTATAACATTTACCATCTGATCCTAAAGAAGGAACCCATCTAAGTTATAGCATCCATTATGATTAATTGTCTTGCACCTGGCTTTCAAGTCCTCCCTAATAGTATGGTATTGTTCACTTTGAGCATAAACTCACGTGACTTTTAGTTTTGACTTCCTCAAAAGGTCTTGTACCAATAGAGACTTATTCCTTACTTGTAAACTCATGATCATCTCCTTAATTAGCCCAGATGGGACTCCCCATTAACAATCTTCCCTTCGAACAAAGTATACCAGAGAGCCACCCCTGAGGCCTATGGAGCACTCGAACAAAGTATACCCTTTGTTTGACACTCGACTACACCTTCGAGGCTCACAACTTTTTTGTTCGACATTTGAGGATTTTATTGATATGGTTAAATTAAGGACATGGCTCTTATACCACGTTTGTAACCAAGAACCTCCACAATGGTACGATATTGTCCACTTTGAGCATAAGCTCTCATGACTTTGCTTTTGGCTTCCCCAAAAGGTCTCGGACCATTGAAGATGTATTTCTTAATTAGCGGTGGTGGGACTCCCCACCTGCAATCCTCAAGCGTTCTGATTCTACTATCTTTAAAGGTCTAAATGAAGTTGGAGGGAGATGGGTTTTTCCATTTTTTCCTGTTAGCTCTACCTAGATAAGATGTCCAGTGCCGATTTTCGTCCTATCATCATACTTACTCTCAGGGAAGGAATTCCAGTGCAGCTTGCTCATAATTGTCTTAGAATCTCATAGACCTATGATAAGGAAATGTTTTTTTTTTCATTCAGGTCCTTCAAAGGGGACTCGCGATTACCATTAACTTCATCGGAATCTATCCTTAACGGTAATAGATATACAACCTCGGTGTTGGTCTTTTATTAGATCAAATGAGCGAAGAAAGTAAACCAAGCATTCAACGCTCCACGGCTGGACGTGTTGTTAGAGAATGATACATCTTAATGAAGCATAATGATAGGAATATTATTAAGGGATACAATCGTAATTAAGTAGGACGGATGCTATGGTATTTAGTTATGAATAGGAGTGGAAAGTAGGAAGATAGACAAGATTAAGTTAGTCTAGGCTTGGGCATTCTTTATCGCCCAAGTTCCTGAAATTACTTGGTTTATCTATTAGCTATTTTAGATATTATTGCAATATATTTCTCTAGTTCTATCCCTTTATTGTACCTGAGCGCTATCCAGTAACGACAATTTTTTTTTCATTGTCTAACAGCATTGAGTTTATGTCCTACTGATGTTGGAAGGAAAAATTAGAATAGAGTTGATATGGAATTTGAATCCCTTATCTGAGCTGGAGGTGGGCTGGAATTGTAGACAGAAGAATAATGGAGATAATATGGTCAGTCTTTATTTAGTAGGTACAACGAGTGCAAGGGAAAAGTACTCACATCATCAAACAACACTGAAAAGTTCAGACCAAACATACCAATCAGAAAGGGAGAGAAGAAACTGTTAGAGGAACACGACTCTCCACAATAGTATGATATTGTCCACTTTGAGCACAAGCTCTCATGGCTTTGCTTTGGACTTCTCTAAAATGCCTCACTTATAAATCCATGATCATTCCCTAAATTAACCCATGATTATTCCCTAAATTAGCCGATGTGAGACTTTCATACCTTCATCATCGAACAGAAACTATGTTCACGCTAAACTGCGAAAACTTTGAAGGAAGTGGAAGAAAATTATTAAACACATGAATCATGGGACCCATTTGGAAAGACGAAACATATTTATGCAATTCCTTTCAACATACCCCACGATCTCCTTCCTCAATTTCTCTGTTCATTCTGGAATCTCCCACAGCAAAGCTGGAAAAGTTAAAATTTGATAGAGAGACAATATGGAACTTATGATACGCAAAGTAGGATACTGTATGTGAATAAAGCTTGGAANAGTTTCTTTCTTTTTTTTTTTTTTTTTTTTTTTTTTTTTCCTTTTTTCCAAATAACAATGCGTGTAGAAAAGTTCTATATTTTTTTTTGGGAGACATCATGTAAACATACATTTAGTAGAGATTTACTGAATTTATGTTGCAAAAAGTTCTCAAGGAACCAATCATGAAGAATTATAGCCTAAATCTTCAGTTTCTTTTTTCCTTTTCCCTTCGGAAATTTCTTATTTGCTTTTGTCGTTGAATATTGTATAAATTTGACATTCTTATCTATTTTGTAAGGAACGTAATCAATAACACATGAAGAGACAAGGACAAAATACAAGAAGAATGTGCCAGAAGCATTGTACTATGATAAAGAAGTTTGAGAGAAAAGGTAAGTTTTTTTACATACCATGCTACGATCTGAACTTTACACATTTGCTCCTAAAAGTACTTGGCAATTTCAACTTCCTCAGTGCTTGATAACTTTTCCATCCTAAGCTTAGGTGAAATTTTTATTACCTTCATTAATGGGTTAATTCCAATATAAGTAGTTTAATTGTGTTTGATAAAAGAAGAGAGAAAGAACTTTGAATTTGTTTAAATAAATGAAGATTTTTTTTTGGAAAATGTGACCTGCCCGTTGTCATGAAAAGGGGATCCGTAGAAAAAACTTAGATCCAAAGATCACAAGAAAATAAATGTAGGTTGATTAGTCTTAATCCAACATCTCCCCATTTGAAGAGAATTTTGATCCCTGTACATTTACTGATCATCCAAGATCTTTTCAAAGATCATAATAATATCCTNTCCTGACCCCCCCCCCCCCCTTCGCCCTTCCCCAAGAGTGCTGATGAACATAAATCTTAGCCAATGATCTGATAGATTTAGTAGTGATTTTTGTCCTCATTACCTCTTTGAATAGATGGTTATTTGTTCCTCCCACCTCTCTCCATTGTATAGCCACCCTTTTCTACAGGAAATCCCAAACAAGGCACATTCTTTGACACAGGCATGGTACAAGTGGGGATAAAGAGAATTTCAATTCTAAAAGAGAAGTCAAGTAAATTAGGTTTTGTCGGTTTTAAACAAGTAAATCTAAGAGTTCAATTAGAACTGAACTTGAACTTAAACCAGTTAAGACACATATTCCTGTCTAAGAACTAGAAAAAAAAATTTAGAAATTAATGAATGAGATTGGAATGAAATGCTTGAGAATGTGAAAAGAAGGTTTGAACAATGGATGCATATGTTAAATCAAGTGAACAGTTCCAACCCAGGTCAATCAAGGAATTAATAAAACAAGAAAGTGGTTCATAAAGGAATGTGATTATGCAAGTGCTTTACTTGCCAAGGGAATGTGAAAAGAAGGTTTGAACTATGGATGTATATGTTAAATCAAGTGAACATTTCCAACCTGGGTCCTTAAAGGAATTAATAAAACAAAAAGTAGAAAAAAGAAAGGAGCCCAAATGTCTAAAAACGTGGAGAGTATGGTCAAAGAAAGCAGGTAAGGAGTCAAATCATGTCTGTATTGTTCAAAGAGATGCAAATGGTCAAATAAAATCAACAAGGACGTGTAATTCATGCCCTAACACACACCAAAAGACATGTCGACCCAACACAACACGTGATCAACACCCAACCCTCCCCTTCACTTTGATTCTCCATAAAGAATGTTTTTGGACTTCACAATTTCACCCCCCTCAAATGCTATTGGAAAATATGATTTATTATTTATTATTTTGTTTGAAAATATTATTAATGCAACCCCAACCTCTTCCTTGGGGTTTGAGTTTACAGGATAGTCATTAGGCTTCTCGAGATGCTTTTGATTGTTTGATAGAAATATGTTATAGGTTAGTTCTTCTAAATATTTTCAATTATATTCTTCTAGTTGATAATAACAAATTTGATTTATTATACTATATGATAATACTTAGGTTGTATAATTATAAGGTATGAACTAATTTCAACATTCACCAATAAAAGTGATATAATTGAAAAATGTTAAAATATCAAATTGAAAAAACACCCAAACATTAGAATAAATATAATTAAGTATTGTTTTATGATATCGGGGTAGCATCCATTTGTCTTTAATATGTAGAAGTGGGTATGTATGAATGGATCTGGATCCAGCTCAACAACCACATTGGTTCATACCACCAAGTGCGATTCTTTAGTTTTTTTTTTTTTCTTTTTTCTTTTTTCTTTTTTTAATGCCAAAGAAATACAGTTGCATCTTAAATCCTAACCCTACATATTAAAGTGAAAATGGACGCTAACCCGAGTTTTTGGGGCCCAAAATCATTTTTGGTTATTTTATTTAGTTTATTTTGTTACTTTGCTTTTGATTTTTGTGTGTGTGCCTGTGAGAGTTAAAGCAATGGATGGATAATATCAAATTGTTTTGAACTTTTTCTGTGAATTTATTAATAATGCCTGACATAAAGTAGGCTTAATTTAAGGGCTTTCGATTCCACGTGCACCTTTATAAACAAAGGGTTTTCGTTTGTTTGTTTTCTTTTCTTTAACTTAGTAATAGGTTAAAATGGAGATAATGGAAAATTGAATGTTGCATTTAAATTTGAAGCATATTAAACTTTTAATTTTGTTTTGAACTTGGTGGATTGAAGTTTGGTTATTGGGCACATAAGTTTTGTGTTATTAATTATACAGAATGCAGGTATAGTTACTAGAATTTTGAGAATAAGAGCATATTTAGGAGGGAGCGTGGAATATATTCTTTATTCCAAATTCTATCCCAAAATGTTTGAAAAACAAAGACTCCATCCTCGATATACTTATCAAGATTGATTACCTCCTCCCTATAATCAATCATCATCCTGCACTTTCTTAAGAATTGAAGTCACTTTGTGGGATATATGGATCATTTTGGGTTAGAATCTTAGAAAGGATTTAATTTTTAGAACTCCTAGAAAGGAATTTCGATTCTTCCAATATTTAGAAAACTAATTTGGGTTGGTGTCCCTAAATGTAATATCCTAAAATGTTAGCCTAAAGCCCTATTTGAGAAGCAACCAATAATTAATGCAACATTTCCAATAAAAATAACATTATTTTTCAAAAACCCTAATTTGAAAATGACTAATTTGAGTATAATTTGCTCGTGACTCGTATCTTTCAACTTGCCTCCTTTATTTTATTTTATTGTTATATATATATATATATATATTTTTTTTTTTTGTAACAATGATATATTAAAAGGGTATGTATAAGAAGTGAGAATAATTCACTTGTTTTTTTGTTTGTTAATGTTTCATTAAAAAAAAAAAAAGGAATGGATTCTGTTGTCTTCTTTCATGTATGAAAATTTTATTTAATGTTTTAGACATTAAACATCTCCGTCAGCCAAAATTTTTGACTTAGATTCTTATGGAGATGTTGAACCAACTAATTAATTCTAAAAAAACAAAAAAGTTTTTTTTTTTTTTTTTTTTT
>NW_019268557.1:502621-524865 GCF_002738365.1 Cucurbita moschata | reverse complement strand
AAAAAAAAAAAAAAAAAATTTTTTTTTTTTTTTTTTTTTTTTGTGTAAAAGATGACATTGACCCTTCGAAAATATAAGTTGCACTGACAACATTCATTCACAATATATTCTATCAAGTGAGTGAATATCTTTCTTTAGATCATTTTTTTCGATTTTGTTTTGTCACATTCAAATTTTGGAATGATATTATATTTTTAGGGTTTAGAAAAATGTAATATTAGACATTACATTTTAGGTGAATTAAAAAAGTAGTATTTTATTTTATTGTTTGAAAAGAATTATTTTCTTTTTCCTACATTTTAAATATAAAATTTATTAAACTCCTCAATAATAACATACTTTAAAACAAATTCCATCCATTATTATTTGATTGAATAATTTTGAAACAACTTTTAAATAGAACTATAATGAACAATAATAAGAACTTGTCTCAAAAAGAACAAAATAAGAGGAATAGAGTCTAAAGTAGGAATGGTAAGTTAATAACTCAAATTATAAAATTCTGAACCCCACGCCCTATTTTTCTTTTTATTTTTCAAAAAACTATTTTTTCTGACATTGTCAATTCTTTCCCATTATTATTCTTTTTTTAAATTAAAAAATATATATATTTCTCGGAAAAAAGGGAAAGGGTTTGATGAGCATGGGTGAATGTGCTTTTTCCCTTCTATATAAATAAATAAATAAATAAATAACAAAGTATCTTTGACTGCTGACTTCACAATCCTTCCCTTTACCCAAACTTTCTCCACTTCCAAAAAATCGCCATTTCCTCGCCGCTCAATTCAAATTCCTTTCCCCCCTCGTTTTATCCTAACTCGGAGATTGTTTAATTACGAGCGCTGATGGTGCCGAGATTAGCGCTCTCTCTCGCCGTTTTCTATTTATAATATTATCCTTAAAGTAGAGTTTTTGGTGTTTTTTTTTCAGCTCAAATCAGTCTTTCGTTGAACCAAAAAGAAAACATTATAAATATGTACGTCATTATCTGATGTCTCACGTTGGTTGGGAGGAAAACAAACCACCTTTGCGTGGAAACCTACCACCTTTGCGTGGAAACCTACCACCTTTGCGTGGAAACCTTCCACTAGCATACGTATTTTTAAAGTCTTGAGCTGAGCCCAAAAGGGAAAGCTCAAAGAAGACAATATCTTTAACTCTTCAATTAATTATATTTTTCTAATCTCTAATTTTATCAAATTCAAACAAATAATTATAATTCGTTCTTGTTTAATTAAGTATTATATGTTTATGAATTCAAAATTTTCACTCCATATTCAACTTATTAATAATAATAATTAATATTATGTTGATAACTAATCATTTAATTAAATCCCATAAAAAAATTATGAGTTGAGAAGATATGGAAATGTTGCTAAATTCCGATCCCAAAGTGTACCCATTATGACTCTCTCCCACGTCGCTGTACGGACAATCGAAACCCCAAATTATTATAATTTTTAAAAAATTTATCTGAAGAAGCTCTTTCAAAATTAAATTTTTAGATTTGGATTGATTTAATAAACCGACATTACAGTGAAGATTTATGGGAAGAACCAAAAATGTTTTTTTTTTTTTTTTTTTTTTTTTTTTTTTGAAATGTGATTGACGGATGGTGAATGAATGACCCATTACTTCTCAACAGGTTTCTATACAGAGGAAAATTGAATTTTCCATAATTTTCACTGTTTCAATGCGTTCATCCTCGTTCATCCTCGTTCTTCCTCTTTTCTTTTAATGATTTCCCGTAAATTCCCCACTTTTTGTCTTCTTCTCAAATCCCCTCCTACTAATTTCAAAATCCCTCTTCTCGCTTTGTCTTCACCCATTTCCATTTCCATTTCCTCTCTTTCCTCGCTTCTCAATGCCCAATTGATCGCCCACCATTCGCTCAGCTTCTGGATCCGGTGTCTCATTCTGATCCCGCCACCGCATTTTGGTGGGGAAATCGGAGATGGGTTCTTCAGTATGTTGTTGTGGCGTAGTGTAGCCGAGTCGGATTCGTTCATGAGCTTGAGGAAAAGAAAAACTGCCCCCACCCTTTTGTCGGTTTTTCATATACTCCGAAGTTGACTCCTGGGTCTCCTTTCTTCTTTCCTTTCTCCTTCCACCGGCCATCCTCTTTATTTCTTCCTCTCTCTCTCTCTCTCTCTCTCTCTCTCTCTCTCTGTCTGTCTCCTCAGCCATTCTTCAGAGTTCCATCTCTAGAGACAGAGAGAGAGAACAAGAGCTCTAATGGAGTACGAGAGGATTCACAAAGTTCAGGTGGGTGTTCATGTTCTTGCTAAAAACTGGGAATACCCAAATCCATTTTAACTCGTTTCCGGATTTCGTTTGGTTATTAAGTTGGATTGTTCTTGTTCTTGTTCTTGCTCTTGTTCTTGTTCTTGTGGGTTTCAATTCTGCTGAAGTTTGGCCCTGTTTCTTACTATGTTTGTTTCTGAATATGTATAGGAATAAGAACTGTTGTTTATTGATCTGGGCTTGTAGAGTGTGGTACTGAGTCTACTCATTCCTTTATGTTTGTTTGGAGTTGATATCAATTTTGATTGTGAGTGATGGGTCAGTTCCAACTATTTAAGACATAATAGAATGTTTTGAGCTCTTACTTTTTCAGTAGCTGATAGAGTGATATGGGTGTGTTTCTGTATTTCAGACAGGTTTAATTTCTCCTAGTAAACTTAGAATGAAGCTCATGGGACCTCATCACCATAAAAAGAAAGATGGATCAAACTGCAACTCTTCAAGAACTTCTCCTTCTAAGCTTGAAGACATTGAGTTTGCTAGAAATAGTTTATTATTGTCTGCTGAAAGTGGTGACTTTGAAGACGAAGGTCTGTCTTCTTCCCCTTTCCATCTCATTTCTGTTCCTTTTTCTGCAAATTATAGCATAACTTGTGTCACTTTTCCTTAAATTATGTCTGAAAATGAAACATGAACTTGTTTTAATGTCGTTTGTTTTGAAGATATGTGTTGTGTCTATGTTTTTACTGATGTTAAGACATCGTATGTCATGCAGTGACATCTGAAAAGGTTTTGAATCAGTCAGTTTCGGACCCTAAACCAAGTGATCGGTCTTCAGGTCTCCCAAAAGAGTTTCTCTCGAAGGAAAATAGTGAATCGGTTCGAAATCGAATGAACCAATGTTCGAATTCAAGCACAGTTCATCCTTCGAAACCAATAGAAGATGAAAATCTGGATTATGATAGTAATGCAAGTTCATCTAGTTTTGAGTTTCATAAGGGGGAGAGGTCTGTACATAGTTCGATTTCGAGGTCCCACTTGAGGCCAATGCCATCGAAGTGGAACGATGCAGAGAAATGGATAATGAACCGTCAAGTCAATGGGCAGGCTGCCAATTATCCTAAGAAGAATGTTCCACAGAACCATGGATATAGAATGATGGCAGCAAATATGGTGAGGGTTGCTCCTGAATCTGCGAACTCTGAGCTTCGATCGTCGATTGGTAGAGCTATGGATGCGAAGCATGTTGAGTTCTGTCAATCGGGAATGCAGATGGGGCCTGAGAAGTTCTCTTTTGTGCCTGCTGGGGCTTATTCCTGTGCAGATAACGTGTTGGTTGATTCATGTTCGCAAATTAAGGACTTAAATGAAGTGGATTACGAGCCATCTTCGAAAGCTAGTAAAGAAGATTCGACAGGTATAGACACGAACACGAGATTAGTTAGTTTCTCTTGCTAATGTTGCAGGTTTTAATTTTTTTGTAATACTTCAAATGTTCAATTGTTCAGGCATCCCTGCAGTAAGAGCAGTTTCAATGAGAGATATGGGAACAGAAATGACCCCAGTTCCTAGCCAAGAGCCTTCGAGAACGGCTACTCCTGTTGGGGCGTCTCCGCTTCGCAGCCCGACTTCTTCAATTCCCTCCACACCTCGGAGAGATGAACCAGCTCCAACTCCTATTGAGCAATCTGCGACCGAGCTGCAACAATCAACAGAAAACGGGAAAAGGGAACTATCAGAAGATGAAATGAAGCTCAAGACAAGAAGAGAGATTTTAGCCCTTGGGATGCAGCTTGGCAAGACGAACATTGCTGCCTGGGCTAGTAAGGATGAGCTGGAAAAGAAACGACAGAACGCTGAAAATGCTGATAGGGAGGCACTCAAGCAAGCGGAGTTCGAAAAACGTGCAGCTACGTGGGAGGAAGTTGAGAAGTCTAAGCATATGGCAAGGTTTATATCCCCCCTATAACTCAAATTCTTCATTACTCTAAGATCCAGGATATCGAACGACGAGTAATTCGTTCAATTTGATAAGTTAATCGTACATTGCTCAGATATAAACGCGAAGAAATCCAAATCCAAGCATGGGAAAGCCAGCAGAAAACGAAGCTCGAGGCCGAAATGCGGAGAGTCGAGGTAATTAGATTTCTTTTATAGATTTAGATCGAACTTAATGAATGGTAATTATCTGAGTTAGTGAAAGGGTAAAGAACATGGCAACCATATTAGCACTGAGCTAACGTTTGGCACATATCAGGCTCAGGTTGAGCAAATCAGAGCTCAAGCTGAAGTGAAGATGATGAAGAAGATTGCGATGACAAGGCAAAAGTCGGAAGAAAAACGGGCAGCGGCCGAGTGTCGAAAGAGGCGAGAGGCAGAAAGGGCAGCAGCACAGGCTGAACATATTCGGCAGACGGGTCGAATGCCATCCTCCCCTTACATTTGTTGTGGTTGGCTGTGATCAAACCAAAACCCCATGAAAAGAATTTTGCAGCCTTAGCTCCCAGAAGAGAGTTTTTAAAGCCTTACTACCTCAGAGTGTTCATATCGAATAAACAGAGAAGTGTAACTTCATTTTCTTGATGAAAACTGTCTCCCCTTCTTGCACCTAATACAGCGAGAATGCTTTTATTGTTTACCCTTGTGGATTTGGCTTGGTTTTCATTGATCAAGAGTTATATGATGAATGAGAATCTCCCAACATTTTAGATTCTTTCATTCACTTTATTCTACCCTCCCTTCCCTTGGGGTTCAGCGTCCTCGTTGGTCTTGTTCCTCTCTCCGATCGATATAGGACTCACAATCCACTCCCCTTGGGGCCCAACATCTTCGTTGGTACTCATTTCTCGCAGTCATCTCTCTCCGATCAATGTCGTGAAAGAGTATTGTTTGGTGGGTGGGTTGGAGTTATGTGTTGTATCGCGTCGTGTGTCGTGTGGGTGATGGTGTCCTATCTTGTCTCTTTTCTCATCCCTCCAAATTGGTATCTTCATGTACTATGCACAACTTTTTAGCATCTTTTCTTCTTTTTCTACCATTTTTTTCCCACAATTTACTCCATCCATGAATAACCCAACTACGCAAATTTTTCTTGTCTCCTCTTTTCTTATTTCTAAATCTATGAATAATCAAGTTAATGCTAACAACCAAGATCCACGTCCGTTGGAGAGGGAAACAAAATATTTTTTATAAAAGTGTGAAAACTACTCCCTAATAGATATGTTTTAAAACGTGAAGATAACGGCGATATGTAAGGTGTCAAAGCGGACTATATGCTAGCCGTAGACTTTGACTGTTACAAATGGGTGGTGTGCCAACAAGGAAGAAGTATTCCTTATAAGAGTGTTAAAATCGTGAGGCTGACGGCGTTACGTAACAAACCAAAGCGGACAATATCTTTTAAAATCAACTCGAATGCATCAAATTATCCTGAAACTGCTCGCCAATCATTAAAAGCTCAGCTGACAAAGCATGTACAGAGAGCTTTCACATGAACTTTTATGATTTTCTTCCAAGTCTTTAAGCTCTTCAAATACAAATGGACATAGTTAAAGCCTCGGTAAAGGACTAATTCAAACATGACAAGGTTTTAGCCTTTCTGATAGAACTTGGTTTATAAGCTGCAATATATAGCAAATAGCAAAAGCTATCTCCAGTCAGACAGAGCTGTCTCGATACCTATATGTATGAGAAAACATAAGGGAGAGAGGGAATCACTTGATTATAATTACAGTTTCTGGCTCATAAACAGTAACTTAGAAAGCTAATAGTACAGAGAAGGCATGTTGACCGGTTAAATGCCTTAGTACTCGAGCGACCCGACAGAAGTTATCCCGGTACTTAAGTTTCTGGACGACTCCTGTCTGTTGGCATAGTTATCACAGCTGCCATTTGAGAGCCTCTGAATTGGGACCGATTTCAACAGCTCTAGGCCTTGTTTGCCCATCTCCTGCACTTCCTGTGGTGAAAGTATTTTGATACACCACACGCTATTGACGAACTCGCTGTTGAAGAAAAGACGATACCATACTCGTCAAGAAAGGACACAGTTTTGAAAAAAAATGAAAGCTACCATATCAATGAAGAAATGGGGCATGGAAAGTCTTAAAAGGGTGTCATTCTGCATTGAAGATATATACTCAAAAGGTAAGAAACTCACGGCCAGGGATCGTCCCCGAGAAGAAGAACGTCATTTTCCCGGTCGACAAATACAAGCTGCCAGCCTGATCTCACAGGGTCCTCCAACTCGCCTTCAAGGCCGAACATGTGCGCGAGCTCACTGCGTAATTGATGGTAGCTACTGAATTTGGAAATATCCAGTGATCTACCCAAGGACCCTGACTTGTAAACCTATTACAAATTCAATAATACAATCAAAAAGAGAAGGAACTTGGGAGCACAAAGTAACCAAAAAAAGAAGAGCAAAATGAATGTAAACAAGTTTGGTAAAGAGAGCAACCTTTACAAAGGTTCTGGTTGATGGGTTTACTTGGCCTGTGTTCTCTGGAGACTGCAAGAAACCCGAATCCTCAATGCAATTGGAAGGCGTCCCGGTCGGATTGGCAGAGAAGTTGGAAGCAGCAGTATTCACATAGTTGGATGAAAAAGGTATAGCTGTTGAGTCACTGTCACTGCAAATTCCCCTAAGATTTGGCATGCCACTCTGCATTAGAAGACTTGAAGACTCTATATTGACACCAAAAAGAAGATTACTCTGCGGATCGGTGTTCCCTTGATCTAACGAACACTCTCGACCAGGAAAAGGCGGCAACGAAATAGCATTCTGAGAGATGTTCGTCTGAGTTGTCCCCATATTTTCCCCTTGAGGAAGAACAAACTGAGAATTTACAGAAGAGAGGAGAGGATCGACTGCAGCTCGCTTTGATGGCCATGTAGATGAATGTACCATGGGATTGGTTCGAGGAAGATTGAGCAACTGAGATGATTCGTCTTGCGGAAACGACCCTAACAGGCTGTGCAAGGGTGAAATGATAGGACTCGTCACATGGTTGGGATTTGAATCAGAAAAACTCTGCTGACGACATAACGGAGGAGTCGTTTGCAGGGATTGAGCTTGGGATTGGGATGCAGAACTGAACTGAGACATTGTAGTGATGGTACTTGGGATTTGTTGGTGATCAAACACTTGCTGTTGCTGCTGCTGCTGCTGATTGTTGAATGTTTGATGCTTTATCTCCTGCTGAAGAACAGTAGGCAGGGTTTGAGCCTGAGAATGAGAGAGACGTTGGTTATCGTCGCCCTGAATAAACGTCGGTTGAGGCTGCTGCAATATCTGAGGCGGCATGAAAGTAGTAGGCCTGTTCGGAAGAGTTTGGGTTTGTTGAAATTGAAGAAGCGAAGCTGCCTGGACCTTAGCAGGATCTACAGTTCTCATCTCCTGTAGTGCAGCAGCAGCCATTGCTTGATATATCTCTGGCTGCATACCCACCATAGAAGCATCAAGCCTCGGCTGCATCCATGGTGCAACTCCAATGCCAGGGAAGTTCATAGCTTGAATCCCACGATCTAGACCATCCCCCCTTAGCCACATTAGTTGAGAATTCAATCCCAGATCATCCTCTTTTAGACCTGAGACAGGAATTCAATAGTAATTACTTCAAACCAATAAGAGGGCAGGAAATGAAAGCATGAACTATATATGTATTATACCATGGAAGGAAGGAAATCCAGTTGGCCACGGTCGCTTAAGCCTGAGGGAAAATGGAGAAGGATACAGTGGGAAGGTCGTAAGTGGTTCGATCTCCCATAACGACACCCTTGGCTGTCTCTCCCCAGCCGTAGATTCATCCCATCCAACCTACACAGCTCGAAAGTTAAGTAATTCCTTCAACAACTGAACTGCAAGTTCATCTTAAAATGGTAACGTAAACCAACCTTGACTGACCGCCAGTGTGAATTCGGCCACCGGGTCGAATCTAAATCGCTGATGCCAGTAATAGTGCCCATGTAACTGGATAGCATACACAACTCTTAGACATTCATGATCAGCTAACTCAAATCACAAGTAGCTATAAGTGTTCGGAAACCTACCGACGAACGCTTGATTCTTCTGTTTCAAATAGCATTCTAAATCGCATACCAACGGAGACACGGGTATGGTACACAGCTTTGACATACTTAGCCAGAGGTATGATGAACTCTGATGGGCAAGCTCTGAATGAAAAAGAAAATGTGACTTCAAGTCGTAAACAAAACGAACAAGGCTCGAGAATTGTTCAAAACTCAAACCTTGGATTATAAAATATCGTGAACCGACTATTTGTAGCAGCTGCATGGGCTGCCGCAGCAAGAAGCCCCAAGTGCATGCTGTCACTAGATAAAACCGACGAGGGCATCACCGTTTGTGGTCGATTAGCTCGACGGATCCCCAATAGTAACTGATTCTTCTCATTCCTGAAACGTCCCAGCATTGCAAATATGATATAAGTTTGAACGAATAAATGTGGAGTCTAAATGAATGAACAGCCAGCCCATGTGCTCTGCATACAAGGAAGAGCATAAAAACGAACCAAATGAAGATAACCGAATCGCCAGCAACGAGCCTCTTAGCACTTACGAACACACTCCATCCAGTCGTAAGAAGATGCCTTTTGGGCTGGCCTGCATGGAACATATAATTAGACCATATAAGCTGTTTGAAAGGTGAGGTGAAAGAGTGGAGGAGTCACAAACTCACCCCGAAAAATATGCCTAAATTTCCATTCATTCTCGTGTAGATCCCTGGCGATCAACTCCTGAGCAGGTGGCTGCTGAGAAAAGTCCTAGAAAACCAAACATGATATCTCTCTGTTACAACATTTTGAAACTACATCAATGAAGACTTGTGGCCATGTTTCAGAGGCATTTATTGAATTACCAATGGCGGGAACACTTTCTCGGCAGCTCGACGAGGAACAGAAAATCCTCCATGTGTACTCGTGTCACTTGCTGTCAATGTTTTGCAAAAATAATTGGTTGGTTGTTTGCTGGGGGCGCCCAACTCAGCTGGAAGACAAGGCTCCTTTTGTTCTTGCTATTGAAAATGTTAAAACTCTTCAGGAAAAGAAGTTCTTATGAGATTTATAAGTACACTAATCAAAACAAGTGAAAGTAACATACAGCACTGAGTGGTTGCAAGGTCATTTGGGCATACACTTCATCCGTCTCGACATCTGCCTGCAATCATCAAGTAGTTCGATTAGAACTTTTTGAGGTCGTAAAAACACGTGCTGGAAGTCAATGACAAGCCTTACGTGCATTGTGACATTGTGAAGCTGACAGATAAGTTGTGGCGGCAAGCTTGGATAACTGGGTATATGGGCATCTACTTCTCTGTTGGTTGATATGGCAACCTACGCAATTTTGATGAATATTA
The DNA here is from genome assembly GCF_002738365.1 of Cucurbita moschata. Lineage (NCBI taxonomy): Eukaryota > Viridiplantae > Streptophyta > Magnoliopsida > Cucurbitales > Cucurbitaceae > Cucurbita > Cucurbita moschata. The sequence goes on along the minus strand of NW_019268557.1, from coordinate 515,246 downwards.
TGTCAGCTTTAGAACATCTAACTTCTCCATTGCATTCAGATGAACTTGAAAAAAACCCAATGTGGAGCAAACTGGGCAGGCCAGGTAGAGATCAGGCAATAAGATACAACCAAAAGGGATCGCAAGAGTAACGAAATCAGATCCCACGTTGGTTGGGAAGGGGAACAAAACATTCCTTATAAAGGTGTGGAAAACTCTCCCTAGCAGACGCGTTTTAAAACGTGAAGCTGACGACGATACGCAACAAGCCAAAGCGGACAATATCTGGTAGTAGTGGACTTGGGCTGTTACAAATGGTATCAAAGCGAGGACGCTAGGCCCTCAAGGGGGATGGAATGTGAGATCCCACATCGGTTAGAGAATGGAAAAAAACATTTTTTATAAGGGGTGGAAACCTCTCCCTAATAGACAGCGTTTTAAAACCGTGAGGCTGACAGCGACACGTGATGGGTCAAAGCGGTGAACTTGGGCTGTTACAAGAAAACACGAACAAGTACACACAACCTCCAAGTACAAGCATAGCCAGCCTAAACAAACTGAATATTTCAAGAATGTCTTCTTGGTAAGTGAAGAACAATAACCAAAAGTTTAGTGGGAAGTTTGTCGTTATGAAAAACAATAAGTAAACAAGTTCAACATCAGAAGAGGGCTAGAGTTTCTGATTTCAATTGTGCAAAAGAATTAATACTCAATGGGCTTACAGCTCACCTGCTCGCTATGACCCTGTGGAAAATAGACAACCCGGCTTCCAACAGCAGGGAGAGAAACAAGGGGGCCCGCACAGGCATGCCAAAGCTCCGAGTTAAGAACTCTCCTCTCCCCTGAAAATTTCGATGCAAGTTTTAATAAGTCCTAGCATTTCATCAAACACATAAGGAGCATGGGCATCTCAGTTCATGGAAAAACAGAGAGAGAGAGAGGGCCGAAGAAACTGATACCTTCCGGAGGCTGAGGACTAAAACCAGCACTTGAAAGCCTCATTTCAGTAAGATCCAACAAACAAAAAGAAATTGACCCACAAATTTGAAGAACGCAACAACGACTGCACCCCACACCCCACTCCCCACCGCCCAAAATCTCAGCCAAACCCGGTTTCGCTAAAGAACACGATCAATTTCAACCTCACCCGCATCTAATTCTCTCAACCCAAACCCCCCACATACACAACTCTTCAATCACCGACTTCATGCCACACCAACCTCAAAGTTCAACAAACAAAACCCAATACCCAGACCCCAATAAATCCAGTTATAAGCAAAAGGGGGAAGAATTCCTTCAACAACCCAACAAGAACAGAGTTAATCAAAAAAAACCCAAAAACGGTAAAGGGAAATTATCAGATCTCAGCTTCGAAAACGCCAAAACCCGAAAGTAAAAGAAAATTGAGAGACAGATCTCAGCACAGTAGAAACCCAGTAGAAGAAGCTAGAGCTTGGCGGCCATTCGCATCACGGGAAGCAAACACAATGATTTCAGGTAAAAGAAAATGATGGGGTTCCTTCCTTCCGTACACAGATTCAATTGAATGAAGTGTTATACAATGAAGAAACAAACGGCTTCAATGGAAAGCTGCTGGAATTACAGCAGAAGGGTGAGTAGCAGTGGTGGAGGTCGAAGTCCTCTGTTTCCAGTTCTCTGTTTTCTCCTGTTGGGTACTCTGTAAAACACAATGAATCAACGAAACCAGTCTTATTTTTCCCACAGTCTTGTCTGATGTCTGTAGCAGGGATTAAGGAAAAGGTGAGGACACACTCTAGAGAGAGAGAGAGAGAGAGAAGAAGCTCAAATTGATTAAGCGCTATGAGAGAGAGAGCCTTGGAAGTCTTTGATTGTTATGTTATAGAAGCAGCTCTCAAATGAAGCTTCCTTTTTCATCTTCTTCATTACTATTTACACTTCACAATTAATTCCTATTCTTTTTTACAATTCAACCTTTTTTTTTTTAATTTATGTATTCGAAAATCAATTAAAATTTTAAATTCAAAATTAAATTTATAATTTTAATTAAAATAATCGTCAAAGGTTTTTAAATATCTAAATTTAATTTTATAATTGTAATAAATCTTAAAAGTGGACTCTTTTATTGATTTATTGTTAACTTTTGCTTAAAAATGGTTTTTATTAGCTTTCTCTTTATGAATTTAATTTCCTTCTTTTATTGAATAAAAATTATTATTATTACTTTTCTATTAAAAGACTAATTTTAAAACTTTTAAAAATAAAAATACTAAATTTGGATATTTAGATTATTCAAACTAACCATAATTAGTAGTTTTAAGAACATTCTCTATAAATTCGACATTCCCTTGAAATATAACAAATTTATTAATAAAACATCACTTATGCAAACTTCATTTCAATAATAAAATATTTAAACTTTTATTTTTAATTTTTTTAATGAAATTTTTATTTAAAACTAAATTTTAATCATTTCACTTTTTATAAATATTATTGAACTGAAATTGAAAAATAAAAAAGAAAAAAAAGTTTCTTCTCCTTTCTTCTTCCTCCTATTCATGAAAGGTCGGGAAAATTTCCAAATTCAAATGCAATAAATATATATATAAATATTGAATTGAAAGAATTTTTTATTTTATTGAAAGATCTATTTAACGATAAATATGTAATGATTAAGACATTGAACATGCTTAATGATAATAAATATGTCCTTATCCTATATTAAAACATGTTTATAAATTGTTAAAAGTACGAGATTTTTTTATTAGTGATATTTGGTTAAAGTTTTATATTGGTAATTTTTATTTTAAGCTAACTATTTTTTTTTTTTTAGTTTTAAAATTTGAATAGGTTATTGAAGATATATTTAAAAATTAGATAAAAAAGAAAAGACAACAAAAAAAAAACAAAATAGATATAAAAATAGTGTTATTAAGCTTAATTTGTAATATATATATATATATATATATATATAAATCAAACGGAGTATAAATGGTTATTATGGCACTTTTTTCTTTTTCAATTTTCGGCTGCAAAAAGCTTCTATTTAATAATTTCTTCCTTTTTAATATTATAATTTTTTTTTTCGATTTTCGAATACAATATTAATGGTGCTTTTGAATAAATGTCCGAAAATAGAGGATGTTAAGTGGTAAATATCACGTGGTAAATAAAATTGTGTAACAACTTAAGTTTACTACTAGTAGATATTGTTTGTTTTGATTCGTTACGTAACGTTATCAATTTCACGGTCTTAAAACGCATATGATGGGAGAAGTTTCCACACCAACCATTACAAGGAATATTTTGTTTCTCTCTACAATCGTAGAATCTTGCAATATAATATTAATACACTTTAGTATATTTCAGTCGATACGACATAGACTCTCAACCAAAAAAAGTATATCTTTGAATTATCACTTCTCGTTTGGTTGAATTTTAAAAAAGTTGATACCGTTAAATAGCCATTTTGAATTATTATTTTATAATTTACTTTATTTACCGTCTCTTTCTTCGAGGGTCAATGACGTGAATTATTTGTATACAACTTTTAATTTTTCTTCTCTTCATATCATCATAGTTTTAACTTACGACAAGTATAGTATCTATCGACTATCATTCTAAATGTTCTTTTAGTCTAAATTACTGGTTGAAATATTATTTTTTTAATCTCGATATAATTCCAACGATTTACTTTATACAAACATTTAGAATTTGAATAATCGATTAAATCAATCATTTTATTTATTTATTTATTTCGTATGTGGATTAATATAGTTGGTATTTTTTTATTAATAATATTTAGGTATGAGTTGACAAGGGTGAGAGGAGAGAAACCAGAAAAAAAAAAAGAAAAAAAAAAAGGACAGGCGAGAGATGAGAAATCTGAGCCGTTGATGAGAAGGCGGGGCCGAGGAAAAGATCTGATGAGACGTGATGTAAGACGGTGGAACCTCTTTGATTGGTGGGTTATTAAATGTATTGTGTAACAACGACACAAATAATTATTGTCCCACGTTCCAACGTCAATAATCACTTACTAACGGCCTAACTATACTTCTAGTAAATACTGTCTGTTTAAAATTCTTCTTTCAAGCTTTTCTTAGGTAAGAATATTTCCTTATTATCTTTGACCCTCTGAGATTTCACAATCCACTCTCTTGGAGACCCAGCGTTCCATACTGACACATCACTCATGTTTCACTCTAATACTATTTGTAACAGCTCAATCTTACATATGACCGTCAGTCTCTTGATTTTTAAATGAGTCTGATATGGAGAGTGTCTAACCCTACTCCATCTAGTGTCTTGCACTGTTCGATAACTGAATCTAATACCATTCGTAACAACCAAAGTCTACGACTAGCAAATATTGTCCTCTTAAAATTTTTCCTTTCGGTCTTTTCCTTAAGGTTTTAAAACACGTTTTTTCGGTAGAGGTTTTCACACTCTTATATAAAGTATGATTTGTTTTTCTCTCAAACCGATGTGAGATTTTTTTTTACCACCATCCTTATTCTTTTTTACCTCACTTTCGAGTATAAAATCTATTCTTACTAAATTTTCCAACACGAAAATGATGGAAGAAAAACTCGAGTAAATTAATAGGCATGATTTGTGAGAAACACGTAGGATTGATTTAATCCGAGAAGGGTGGGAATTGTCGGCTAAAAATAATAGAGATAATGAAAATTTAAAATTAAAACATATCATATATATATATATACATGGATGTAACATGGCAACTATTGAATCATGGTACGGTTAGGGGACATGAACATGATTGTTTGGTCATGAATCAACTCCAATGGACAACTCTCCAGCTCCCATTTCTTTTCTTTTTCTTTTTCTTTTTCTGTTCGTATGAATTAATTATATATATTTTTCGTACTTATTTAACTAATTAATTAATTGCTTTGATTACAGCACATCGTTTTCCATTAATCATTCTGATTAACTAAACAATCATATGATTTAGAAACCCATCCTGTCTGTGTTTTGTCTAAATGTTTGGATAAATTTGTTGTATTATCTCAAATTTTTATGGGTCTTTTTAACTCGTTTTCGTTTCTAAACTAAAATAAAATATTAAATTATATTTTTTTAATTCGTTTGTAAAACATATATAACTTATCATAAATAAAGATATTGTCTGCTTTAACGTGTTACTAACTATATTTTCACACTTTTATAAAAAAAAATATTTTATTTTTATATATTTGTCGGGGGAGAGAGAGAAAGAAGGGAAGAAAGTGAAAGGTGGAGAGAGAGAGAGAGAGAGGGGAATGGGAAAGAAAAAAAAGGAAGAGAAGCGAAGAAAGGGACGGGTGAGGGCTTAGATTTGTGGGGCCCACTCGTAAATTCCCTGATTAGATTTTCCTCGTTCCACTTTCTTTGACGCCACTCCCCCCATCCCCACGCGCCCACCGCCAAACCCCGACCCGACCCGACCGCCTTTAACCCGAATTCCTAAATATATTTTTAATATTTATTTAACAAAAATAAATAAAATAAAAACTATTTGCATGCAAATCCAGAAGCAAATACGTGCACGTTTGAAATTAATAATAATAAGAAGAGGGCACCAACCAATTATCCCTTTGAAAAATAAATAAATAATAATAATAATAATAGGGAATCAAATGCTAATTAGCCACTACTTTACGACTAATAAGTAAAGTTAATGAAGAACAAATAATCTGTAAAGCCATATATTGTGGGGCCCTCTCTCTTTTAATCATGTTTGTTTGTTTGTGTGTCTTTGTTTCATGGGACCCCTCAAATCCCACTTTCAATTTCTTAATTAGTTTAGTTAGTCGTTAATTATGTTCTCTAACTTTGTTTTTCAATTTGTTCCTTTTAAATTTTAATGATGTTTGTTTTAAGGAAAAAAAGAATCTTTGTCACTGTCGTGAGATCATGTATTGGTTGGATAGTGTAACGAAATATTTCTTATAAGAGAATGAAAACTTCTCTTTAGTAGATACGTTTTAAAATTATGAAATTAACGAATATAGGTAACGGACAATATCTACTAGTGGTAGGTTTGAGCTGTTACAAATGACATGAGAGTCAGTTACAAGAAAAAAGAAAAAACATTAGATAGAGAGAGAGAAAAGAAAGAGAGGAGAGAGGAAGCAAGAAAACAAGAAAGCAAGAAAGCAAAGAAAGTCTGTGTTAAGATTTTTTTGTTGATCATGTTTTGGGCGACATTTGAGTTTTCAAACAGAACCCACAGGTTTGAATTAGCGAAAATATTAATAATAATTAAAAACATAATAATAGTGTTTTGTTTATTTTTAAAAAAATCATTTTTGATGTTTTTAGTGACAATTCCTTCTCTAATCATATCCATATCATGATGAAGCTTAGTGAGAAAAAAGGCCAACATTCCCCATTATTGCTAATCATTTTCTTGTTTAGTCAAATCCCTTCATTTTGATTTTGGTTTGCATTAATTAATCAATCTAATCTCCCTTCTTATATCATCAAAATGATATATAGATGATTTTTTATAAAAAAATTTAATTAAAAAAGGTAAGCCATTAGAATAAGTATATTTTTGGTAAAGTATAGATGAGATGTTTTTTGTTTCAGAATTTAAAATTTGGGTTTGATTGTTGATGGCCACCGTTAGCAGACATTGTCCGTTTTTTCTGTTATGTATCGTCGTCAAGCTCATGGTTTTAAAACGCGTATGTTGGAGAGAGATTTTCACTCCCTCTCCAACGGATGTGGGATCTCACAATTCACTCATTTGAGGACCCAACTGACTAGATTTTCACTCCCTCTCCAACGGATGTGGGATCTCACAATTCACTCATTTGAGGACCCAACTGACTAGAGATTTCCTTGTTTCGTTCTCCTCTACAACGGATATGGGATCTCAAAAAATAAAAAAAAAAACAAAATATTTGATTTCACCCATGGGATCCAAATTTGAACAACTTTTTAGGTATGGAAAAAGATAATTAAAATATTGTTTGGAGTAAAAAATAGAAATGTATGGAGGCTGCCAATTCCAAAGCATATAAAATTAGGTTTGGTATAAGTAACATCACTTACTCACTTTATAATTAATAATGTAATATAAAATTAATGTCGCCCATCTTAATTATTATAATTATTTTGTCGTTTATATATTATCATAAGGTAAAAATAGTTAAATATGAATTGAATTCATCCGGTGTTACTAAATGTGAGAAGTGATAGAGTTTAAAATGATGAACTAAATTAACTTAATTATAAATAATATAATGAATGAGGAAATTTGGAGTTAATACAAAAAATTTAAAAGAGATTGGATTAATGCCTTGAAATTGCAAGCCTTGTTAATTGAATAATATGTAGTGTATGGATAAATTTAGCATAAAAGGATGGGTTTTTAGCTTCGGGGATAGCATTTTTCTTTCATGAAAAAACATATAATTAATCTTCAATGATGTCAAAAAATATTTTCCATTAAAGGAAGCTTTCCTTTTTTTTTTCTTTCTAAAATTGTAAATTTTAATCAAAATTTGCTTGCTTTATTCTTTCTCATCCTTTTTAATTTCTACTTTTTAGTCCCTAAATTATGCAAAGCACCATCCATGATTAGCCTTGTAGCTTTTGAAATTAGACCTAGAAAGAGAGAAGCTTTTCTAATTATTTGTTGGGGCTGGTTGAAGTTAATTTTGATATTCCAACTTTTATATTTATTTTGTGCCAACTTTTCAAGATGGGGTACTCAAAAATTATTTTGAATACGAAATAAAACGTGTGTAGATATAGTACATGTAATTCTAAGTCGTGTTTTGACTATAGACATGTAATTCTAAGTCGTATTTTGACTATAGAGCATAAGAAAAGAAAATCTTTATGAAAAAAAAAAAAAAAAGAGATTATATATATATATATTTATTGAAAGCCTTAATAGTCCCTCTATAAAAGACTCAAGAAAACCTCTTAAATGTTAAAAATGCAAACCTTCATGCCTCATTTGAACTGAGATTAAGATGATTTGGCCCATGAATTCAGTCATTTTCACCAATATCAATTGCTTGGGCCAAGGCATCATCCAGATCTGCCACCTGTTTTAAAGGAAAGACAATGAGAATAAAATGAGTGGCACGTCAATTTTTTAAGGTTATTTATTCGTCGTTCAATTTAAATGAATGATCGATCCGTCGGTCTTTTTCTTAGCACTGACATAATCATGGGTATCCAAGATTTATGAGCATCTTGACCCATGGGGCAGTCACCTAAACCTACGTTGTGAACCATGGCCTAAACTTGTGATTTCAATGTATCAGAGCTTAGCTTACTCCTTAACCATGAGACTAAGTGATATCAATTTACAACATAAGAGAATATTAGAACGAGCGAAGAGTAAACTTCTGTTTTTATCCAAGATCGAGTTGTACAAGTCCTCCTCAAAGATTAGAAATAATGAATTCTCAAACTAAAAGCACATGATTCCAAAAATTCCCATGTTTTAATTCCAGAAACCAGCAATTAATTTCACCATAGACCACCGATCCCCGCAAAATACTTTATGGGCCGAAGGTTTGTATGCATGTGAGCTTTTTAGGGCCGAAATTGTAACCGCCCAACTCAACCCACCACTAACCAATATTATTTTTTTGGGCTTTTCTTCAAAGTTTTTAAAACATGTTTATCAGGGAGAGGTTTACACCCCATTATAAACAATGTTCCTTTTCCTTTTCCTTCCAACCGATATGAGATCTTACTATTAGCACAAGCACATGGAATAGAATCAATAGGAGATTATTGAGCATCAAAATAGAATCAACTAGCCTCTTTCGAAAAAGTCCTAGACATTCAATGGATCCAATGGATTTCCAAATTCTACATGCTTCTGTATGACCATATCTTTGAGCCTTGTAGAGGCCTAGTCCAATTGTCTTTTATATACAACCAAGCATATCGTGCACTTGGACTAATTTTACAGACCATGTGATCTTACTACATTTAGTGGCAATTGGGAAGGGTACTAATATGATATTAACTCCTAAGTAGATTGTCACAAACTCATTCTTTCTGAGCCATGTAGTTTTTTCATCAGTCCCAATAACTAATGGGGTCAACCTATTATAGTTGGGACCTAGTCCAAATTAGAGGGAAAATGATCTAATTTTAAGTTTCATTCAGCTCAAAGATATACAGCGTTTATCTTCCCTGTACTTAAGTCTTCTAAAACTATGAACTACATGCATCCTAATTAACTTTGAGCATCTTTCAGCTGCTGACATTCAATGCATCCTAAACTAGTCTAAATAAGTATGCTTAAGATAAATGAAAACTTCTGTATCATAATCCACCCAAGCTACGACAGAATACCTCTCTTCCTTGTAAAGATGTCGCCAGCCCTGTATAGAGAAGCTTCGGTTAATGTTGGATGTTCACCATAAAGCTTTATCAGCCCAGTCCCTGCCATTGCTTGGAGAAAAACCTACAGATATCATAAACAAAGAAGGCCGGCACAAAGATTAAAAGACCGTCTTCCTCATTTTAAACAAGTTCTAGATTGTGTATGGTGCCATAGTCTAAATGCAAGAAAAACTAGATCTGAGAAGAGCACCTTCAAGATCGACAGATTTTTTTATGTACGAAAAAATTATGTCATCTTTAATCCTAATTTACACTGCTTTGATCAATGCATTTCCAACGACAGTAATCATACTGAAAATGAACCTACAAACGGAGTCTGGATATTCAACAGAAAATTGATGCGCGATAAGACTGATCGCAAGAAAATATGAGCTAAGAGAAAAAAAACCCTTCTTATAATAGGGAGAAAAAAAAATTGCCAGAGATTGGATAACGGTTTCCCGGCAAGACATCCATTTGCATATATTACTCCTTCAGTATCTTTAGATGTTAGAAATCAACCCCATTCTTCGCTAGGTTATAGCAAAGTAACATGCTCTGTACAGTTCATTTGATCGACATTCAAACTACAATTCATAAACTGGATAGCGAAAACAAAACAGAATGAAGGCATGGAGTAGACAGGGAAGCCATCTTCAATCCAGAAGAAACCGTATATATATCAGCACATATTTTCACATTACAACACTACGAAATAGTACAAATCATGGGGAAAACCATTATTCTCTGCGAATTCTTTTTCACGATCTTCATTCAACAATTACACTGCGAAATTACACTGAAGAATCGACCATATTGAAGCCGGAAAACCATAACATTGTCCAACAAACAGACAAATCATCGTCCATTTTACCAAAATTGGGGAGGCTATTAACATGTAAATAAAAAGAGGTCTGGAATGCAAAACTCACAGTTGACAACGGAGCAAATAGGTCCGGGTGCGATCAACTCCGGTGGGATTTCGACTGAGCTCGCCGGAGAATTACTAGCGGGTCAAGCTGAGATTTTCGCGCTCCCACTGCCCGGCAAATGAAATAAATTGTAAAAATTTGAAGTGGATGAGTTTAAATAATAATAATAATAATAACTCTTTGGAAAAACAATCATTAATCCTAATCTAGTTGGATTAACGAGCGTAATGTTAAATTAATTACATTTCCAAATTAGTAAGTATGGTGGACAAAATTTTCATTATTCCTAAATTAATTATCTTTCCAAATTAGTGTAATTTTTTATTTGATTATATTTCAACTAAAATGTAAGGGCCACCGTAAAATAAGAAAATTGTAAAGATTTTGAACATGAACACGAACTTATAATTTTGAAGTTTTTAACCTCACACTCGAGTTACAATTTTAGAATCCTTTCAAACGAACCCTCAGGGTCTTTGTCCTAATTCCAAAATAAGGAGCTAAACGACTCTTATACTCAATTCCCCACCTTATTTATCGGGCTAAGATTTAGAAAATTTTTCTTTCGTTCAAGGACGTGTAGGGTTAGAAATTTAAAGTCGTAATATTTTATTGGAACGGGAAGACACGGGGGTTTACCGTGAATGGACGTAAAATCTAACACAAAAAAAAAAAAAAAATTGAAGCATTTAATTATAATTGGACAAAAAAAAGTGGAGAATTTAAAGAAAATAATTTGATTGGGTGAGAATATTGATCAAAATGAGAATGATACCTACCAACCAAAAGTTTTTGGAAGTTGTTTTACATTTTAGTCCCTCAAAGGTGTTCTTATTTTCATTTCATGGGTTACTTCAATCTATCACCTCAGCTTCCTTCTTCATCCTTTCCGATTTGTTGATGTTTATGAGACCTTCGTTTCTGTATTCAATCTAACCTTCCGCTCGCGTTTCTTCACCCAAACTGTTCCCCCGTTAACTTGATCTTTGCCGATTTGTTGGTTTCGATCAGCATTTCCTAAATAGGGCTTCATCGGATGTGATTCAACTAAGATCCCGAAAAGAAACGACGAACCCCTGTGATTTTGAGGCTCCATAGCAGTTTTAATGTTTCCAATTGAAATGTGTTTGTTTGTTATATCTGAAATTTGGTGATTCCTAAACCCCGTTTTTCACGTGCATTCCATCTTCTGGTTACCGCGGTATGTTCTTGCTTGTATATGAGAGTTTTGTTGTCATATTGCATCGTATTGACTCACGTTCGGTGAGTCAGAAGAATTTGTTCGTGTAATTTATGGTTGCTGTAGAGTACGTTTGAGCCTGTTGTTAGATTTTTTTTTTTTTTTCCTTTTTCTTTCCATTTTGTAGATGAAGAAGCTTAAAACCGAACCTCCGGTTGCGAGGAGGCTCAGGTTTTCGCATCTTCTTCTCGCAATTGGAATGTTGTATTTAGTTTTCATATCATTTAAGTTTCCACGTTTTTTGGAAATTGCCGCAACGTTGAGCGGGAATGAAAGTAATATTGGGTTGGATGGGACAACCGGAACGGACAGTGAAGGGGTGGATTTAAGCAAAGCATCGTTGAGTTCTGTTTATAAGGATACATTTCATCGGAAATTGGAAGATAACCAGCACTTACAAGCGCCATTGCCGCCTAAAAAAGAGCCAATTGGAGAGGTGAACAATGTTACTGGACCCATAAAGCCAATTCAACATAAATATGGTCGGGTAATTGGTAAAGTTTCGAGTCTGCAGAATCATACCAATGATTTTTCTATGCTCGAGAAAATGGCAGATGAAGCTTGGACATTAGGCTTGAAGGCGTGGAAAGAAGTAGATAAAGTTGGGTTAAATGAGACTAATGAGAGTTCTGTACTCGAAGGAAAGCCCGAGACATGTCCTTCATGGATATCTACGGATGGGAAAAAGTTATCCGAGGGAGATGGAATCATGTTCCTTCCTTGTGGACTTGCTGCAGGTTCATCTATTACATTAATTGGAACCCCTCAGCATGCTCATGAGGAGTATGTTCCCCAACTCTTGAAGGTGGGAGGTAATCCTAAGGTTATGGTCTCGCAGTTCATGATTGAATTGCAAGGATTGAAATCAGTTGACGGTGAGGACCCACCAAAGATCCTTCACTTGAATCCACGACTGAAAGGCGATTGGAGTAAACGGCCGGTCATTGAACATAATACATGTTATAGGATGCAGTGGGGAACGGCTCAAAGGTGTGATGGATTGCCATCAAATAGTGACGATGAAATGCTTGGTGAGACTATCCATCCCTTCCATTCTTTTTTTTTTTTTTTTTTTTTTTTTTTTTTTTTTTTTTTTTTTTTTTTTTTTTTTTTTTTTTTTTTTTTT
>NW_019268557.1:483853-502440 GCF_002738365.1 Cucurbita moschata | reverse complement strand
TTTTTTTTTTTTTTTTTTTTTTTTTTTTTTTTTTTTTTTTTTTTTTTTTTTTTTTTTTTTTTTTGTCTTTCATCACTGGTGCATAATGACTACACATTATTGTTCTTCTCGATAACAATGGAAACTGGTAAATGAGGAAATATTTTCAGTTTGGTCCAGCTAAAAGAAGAGAACATTTTGAGCAAGATTAATTTTTTTCTGTACTGAACTTAGAGTTAGGAATCCTTAATTGGTTAGAGTCTTAGCCCGTTGTGAATTGGAGTCCTGATTCTAGACGGATTGTTGTCCTCATTAAAGTCTATTCTGGAATCCTAATATTCTCAGTCCTGATTCTTCACGTGCAGATGTAGCTTTCTAGCCCTGTTTTGAGAATGTTATAGCAGACTGGATGAAAGTTTATAACATTCTCCTGCTATAAATATTTTTCTTGTCATTTTGTTTTAAACTAATAGAAAGAAAAGCAATACCATTACGGTTAAATTGTGTACATCTCTACCCTCCAACACCTCAAGTATTTCATTCTTCTTCTAGCTGTGCTGTAGTACCAATACCATCTGACCTTTTGTTCCCTTTCAATTTTTTTCTTTGACAGTTGATGGACATCGTCGATGCGAAAAATGGTTGAGTAATGTTATAGATCCGAAAGAACCAAAAACAAACTCATGGTTCAAGAGATTCATAGGGAGGGAGCAGAAGCCAGAGGTGACCTGGCCATTTCCCTTTGTGGAGGGTAGATTGTTTATCCTAACACTACGTGCTGGTGTTGATGGATACCATATAAATGTTGGTGGTCGGCACTTGACTTCTTTTGCCTATCGCCCTGTAAGTATGTGGAGAAGAGGAGGATGCAGATAGCTATTTCACATTCTATTAATATTCATATGTTGTTGAAGTTTGTCTTACTGCTGTAGTTGGTATTGATAATCTCTCCCACGCTTTAATATTAATTTCTTATATATTTGTTGGACTTTTATTTAGGGATTTACGCTTGAAGATGCAACTGGATTAGCCGTTAAAGGAGACGTGGACATTCATTCTGCATATGGTACAGCTCTTCCTACTTCTCATCCAAGCTTCTCTCCCCAACGAGTTCTTGAGATGTCAGAGAAATGGAAAGCTCAGCCTTTACCCAAGGGATCCGTTTATCTTTTTATTGGTGTTCTATCTGCTACTAACCACTTTGCGGAGCGTATGGCTGTTAGGAAAACTTGGATGCAATCTCCATCTGTCAAGTCATCAAATGTAGTTGTTCGCTTCTTTGTTGCACTGGTATGACTCTTGTATTTGACATGTTGGATATTAACATGAAAGCTGAGTGGCTCCCACTCTAATGGAAGACTATGGCTCGTGTTCAGTCTTCCCATCTACTTTGGCACTCGGGATTACTTGGATCTCTACTTCATTTATGTTCTCTGATATTTATTTCCATCCTTGTTTTTTGTATTTCTTATCATGTATAAACTCACCATGTAGAATCCGAGGAAGGAGGTCAACGCTGTGCTGAAGAGCGAAGCTGCATACTTTGGTGATATTGTGATCTTGCCCTTCATGGACCGCTACGAGCTTGTTGTTCTAAAGACTATGGCTATATGTGAGTTTGGGGTGAGTTTGCGTTTTCCTTCTTCTGTTCATAATTGTTTGGATCTTCTTCATAGAACTTCGTAATATGAACTGAGTAGCGTTTGACCTTAGTGTATGTTGTTTTTCGATATGCGTGAACTAATCAACTCTCTCCTTGTAGGCTGTGAACTTGACGGCTTCGTATGTTATGAAATGTGATGACGACACCTTTGTGAGAGTGGAAACTGTTTTAAAACAGATCGAAGGCATTTCATCCAAGAGGTCCCTGTACATGGGCAATCTCAACCTCCTGCATCGCCCTCTCAGACATGGAAAATGGGCAGTCACGTATGAGGTAACTTACTTATCCCACTTTGATGTGAGCATCGGTTGGGAGGAGAGCTAAACATTCTTTATAAGGGTGTGGAAACCTCTCCTTAATAAAAGGAAAAGTCCAAAAAAGACAATATCCGCTAGCGGTGGATTGGCCGTTACACTTCCATTCCATTCCATTCCATTCCTATATCTTGTCACTTTAATTACAAAAAGTGGACCCACCCAACTCCTTTCCTTTAGTATACATTTATTATTGGTGGCCTATCACTTTTTTTCAATCTTTTATTATGCTAATGATTTATTTTGACCAATATCAGGAATGGCCGGAAGAAGTGTATCCTCCATATGCAAATGGGCCGGGATATATCATTTCCATTGACATTGCTAAATACATTGTGTCCCAACATGAGAACAGGAGCCTGAGGGTGAGTTTGTTGTAAGCCTTATTGCCTGTGTCTGTTTGTGTGTGGGTTCTTTGGTGTATTAAAAAAGGGATGTTTCGGAATGTGGCAGTTATTCAAGATGGAGGATGTGAGCATGGGAATGTGGGTGGAGCAGTTCAACAGCAGCGTGGCGATGGTCCAATACTCACACAACTGGAAATTCTGCCAGTATGGGTGTATGGAGGAGTATTTTACGGCACACTATCAGTCTCCTAGGCAGATAATCTGCCTGTGGGATAAGCTGGCGCGGGGACACGCTCACTGCTGCAACTTCAGGTGACCATTTTTCCACAATTTTCCGCCTCTGTATTTCTAGCCATGTTTATTGTATTATTATTTTTATTATTATTCAGTGTAGGCGTCATGAATTCAAACTATGATACACACTGTAATTGCTATCGTCATTATTATTATTTTTTGGTTTCACCAAGATGGGTGTTTTCCATGTATAGATTATGATGTGGAATGGGCATTTTGATATGTAATGTAGCTTGATTCCTCCATGTGATATGAAATATACTTGTGCCTTGGGTGTTGTTGTTAAATGGGCCTTGCTCCCCAACTCTTCTTCTTCTAAATTGGTCATTCTCCCAAAAGATAAAAGGAAAATACATAAAGCAATAGATTCCTTGGGCCCTCTTTTTTTGGTGTTGAAATGAATCTTAGTTTTAAAGATTTTGGAGCGCGTAATTCATGGCATTAATGAGTAGAAATGATAGGATAGGATGACCAATTTGCAAAAGAAAAGGATTTTATTTGATTTTTAGTAATATCACAAACCTTCTTTCCTTCACATTGGCTCTACCTTACCTATATACTTCTAAAATTCAAAATAATAATAATCACAATAATAATAACAACAATGAAAACAATGTGCTTCTATTATTTTTTTTTTTTTAAATTTAAAAACAACCCATAAACTTATTATTCTTCCCCATTCCCAACTTCACGTTTTTTTTTTTTAAAAAAAAAAAAAAAAAATTAAGAATAAACAAATACTTTTATGTGGATATAATACATATATTCGTACGTGACAAGGACCGTCCGACGTGTCAGTTACAAACTTGGTTTGTGTTCCTCCATTGTTGCACACACGACACCCGTCTGCCTCGCTGGCTCTCGCGTTGTCCGGACGCGTAATCAAAGATTAATGAGACAAAATTTACACATGGGGCCCACTTTATTGTCGGCAGCTCTGGAGCGTGTCATTCACGACAACCATTTCCCCAAAAAGTAAACGAAATTAAAGTAAAGCAAAGGTTTTCTTTTTATGGGGCCGTTACCACGGCCGTTGAACGCTCGCCGTTTTGATTCTATTGGGGCCACTCTCTGCGAGTACAGAATAATGCTTACTCGCTTCCATGTCTTCATGCCAGAGTAGCTCTCCACGTGGCGTGTGATTGGGACAGAGACGTGGGCAACGGTGTTGCTATTGGACTGTACTTTCTGAATTTGCAATCACGGAAAATCTATGACCCTAGCTTGTGCAATGTCGATAGTACCCTTTTTGCGTTTTTCAATAGACTAAATTATATATACACATAAAAATAATTTTTTTAAAAATAATATTTCCACATTTTATAAATATTTTAAAACTAACAAAAATTAGTTAAAAATTATTTGGTGCATAATATTAATAAATTACGTGAAGCAATTAATGAGTCAAAGCTTCAGAATTGCTTATTATACGGATCCATTTGATTAATTATTATTGTTATTGCTGCTATAATTGACATTGTTTCAATTATTATTTGAGACAATCAATTACAGTATTACAGCTGTAAATTTATTAAATTAATTTATAGTAATTTGAAAAAAATCTTTACAACATGTCCTAAAAAAAATTATTCTTTCTATAAAAAAACCCAACACAACACTGAGAAGAAAATGCAAAAATCAAACCATAAAAAGAATGGTTCGTCTTTCGTAAAGAAAAAATTGTCATTTTATGTATTTGGTCGTCCAAATAATAGAATCTAGCTTTCGATGATAATAATATAGATAAAAAAACAAAATAAATTAATTAATTGAAAAAATTAAGCTTATTAAAGCAACTTTACCTCTTAAAGTTTATTTCTTTTAATTGAAAAATGTTTTAAAAAGTGAATCCAAGACTCAATTTAATTATGTAATCTAAAACAAGGTGGAATTTTGAAAAATATATTACTAGAATTTCATTATAAATTATCCTCAAATTTGAATGTTGAAATATTACGTAAATTGAGGAATTTATACGATTGAAGGGAGAGGTGACTTTGGAGGCAAGGCACCTGATTCCAAAATAAATGGAAAGAAAAGAAGGTGTTTTTCGTCTCTTACACTTGTCCCCAGTCCTGTCCCCAGTCCTGTCCCGTCGCCTTCAATCCCTCTCTTTCCGCCTTATCCGCTTCTCTACAGTGCACACTCTGATTTCTGAGCTCACTCTTTCTCCACGCCGTCCCATTTGTTATAAATATCCCACCTCCAACCACCGTTTTTTAACGGCTACTTTGTCCCTCTTTGAATGACCCCAAAAAGAAACCCTTAAAAGCTATAAGATAATTCTGAGTGTGGTGAAGTTTCTCGAGGTGGGTTTCTCCAGATTCACTCAGGACTTGAAGGATTTGGGCGGATTTGGGGTTTTAGAGACACACCCAGATGGATTTCTCTTCGTTTTTGGTGTCCTTAGGGACGTCTTTTGTGATATTTCTTGTTTTGATGCTTGTTTTCGCTTGGCTTTCTTCAAATCCTGGCAACCATGTCATTTATTACCCAAATCGGATTCTCAAGGGTCTGGATCCGACCGTCGGGTCCAGGACACGGAGCCCATTTGCTTGGATTAAGGAAGCTCTGTCTTCTTCTGAGAAGGACGTGATTTCGATGTCGGGAGTTGATTCTGCTGTCTACTTTGTGTTTTTATCCACTGGTTTGTCTTTCTTTCTTTTTCACTTGCACGTTTTAGCTTCAAAGGTTGTTGGATTCTTATTCTTTTGCTGCCCTGTTTCTTCTTTTCCAGTGCTGGGGATTTTTGTGTTGTCTGCCGTTGTTCTTCTGCCAGTTCTTATTCCGGTTGCTGCTACTGATGATGGTATCAAGAATGCTAAAAAGAATGATACCCTAAGTGTTGGGACTTTCAATGAACTTGACAGATTATCTATGGGGAATGTGAATGTAAGCAACATTAATGTATCAAGAATTTTGGAGGGTTGGCCTTTCTTTGTTGTTTTGGTTCTTAGATTTGAGTTTTGATGTGCAGCTGGGGAGTAATCGTCTTTGGGCCTTCTTATTAGCTACCTACTGGGTTTCCTTTGTGGCATATTACTTGACATGGAAAGCTTATAATCATATCTCAGCTCTGAGAGCTGAAGCTTTAATGACTCCTGAAGTGAAGGCTGAACAATTTGCCATTGTTGTTAGAGATATCCCTCCAGTTCCTCAAGGTCAAACTAGGAAGGAACAAGTTGATTCCTTTTTTAGGAAGATCTATCCCGATACGTTCTATCGATCGATGATCGTTACAGACAACAAAGAGGTTGGTTTGACGTTTTTTAATCGTTACAGACAACAAAGAGTTGAGTTTGTTGTGTATTTGCATTGTCGTGTATGGTTTTTTGGGCTGAAGCCTCTCTTTATGAGATCCCACGTTGGCAGGGGAGGGGAACGAAACATTCCTGGTAAGAGTGTGGAAACCTCTCCCTAGTGGACTCGTTTTAAAACTGTGAGGTTGATGACGATACGTAACGGGCCAAAGCGGACAATATCTGCTAACCGTGTGAGCTTAGGCGGTTACAAATGGTATTAAAGCTAGACACCGGTGATGTGTCGGCAAGGACGCTAGGCCCTCAAGAGGGTGGATTGTGAGATCCCACGTTGGTTGGAGAGGGGAACAAAACATTCCTCGTAAGGGTGTGGAAACCTTTCTCTAGTAGACACGTTTTAAAACCGTGAGGCTGATGGCGATACGTAATGGGCCAAAGCGGGCAATATCTACTAGCGGTGGGATTGGGCTGTTTGTTACAAGTGGTACCAGAGGCAGACATCAGACGGTGTGCCAGCGAGGACGCTAGCCCCCAATGGTGGGGATGAATTGTGAGATCCTATAACGGTTGGAGAGGGGATCGAAGCATTCCTCGTAAGGGTGTGGAAACCTTTCCCTAGTAGACGCGTTTTAAAATCATGAGGCTACAGCAATACGTAACGGGCCACGGTCCACATGTGATTTATATTTGACGTATTGTAAATGTTCAAATGACAAGCAGGTTAATAAGTTGTGGGAGGAGCTGGAAGGCTACAAGAGGAAGCTCGAACGATCCGAAGCAGCATTTGCAGCTTCAAAAACCGAAGCCAAGCCAGAAGGTACAAAACCAATGCATAAAACTGGCTTCCTTGGTCTTATAGGGGAAAAGGTTGACAGCATAGAATTCTACTCCCAGAAGATCAATGAGCTTGTCCGAAATTTGGAATCTGAACAAAAGACCACTCTCAGAGAGAAGCAGAAGAATGCTGCTTTCGTCTTCTTCAATAACCGAGCAACTGCAGCTTCTGCAGCGCAAAACTTGCACGCGAAAATCGTCGATAAATGGACCATTCTAGCAGCTCCCGAGCCCCGCCAGCTTATCTGGCCTAATCTTTATATAGACTTTATCCAGAGGCAAGTTCGGCAGTATGTTGTGTATGTCATTGTGGCACTGATGATTTTCTTCTACATGATTCCAATTGGTATCATTTCTGCCATTACTACACTCAATAACTTGACTAAGTTGCTGCCATTTTTGAAGCCAGTTGTGAACATAAATGCAATCAAAATAGTATTAGAAGCCTACTTGCCTCAATTAGCTTTGATTATCTTCTTGGCTGTGCTGCCCAATTTACTGCTTTTACTATCTAAATCTGAGGGAATTCCTTCAGAGGGACATGCTGAGAGGGCTGCTTCCGGGAAATATTTCTATTTCACTGTGTTGAATGTTTTCCTTGGAGTCACTTTGGGTGGTGCACTGTTTAAAACATTCAAGGACATTCAGAAGGATCCAAACTCTCTTGTTCCCTTGTTGGCTAGCAGTCTCCCAGGCAGTGCAACTTTCTTTCTTACCTTTGTGGCTCTCAAGTAAGCTTCTCATTCTAAGATCCTTCGATTTCGTTGTTTCGTCTTTCGCTCTTTGTGTAGCCTTACTTTTGTTCCATTTTCTATATATCATGCATATATTAGTGATCATCTACATCTGTGAGAGGGGAATGAAACATTCCTTATAAGGGTTGGGTTGCCTCTCCCTAGTAGATGCGTTTTAAAACTATGAGGCTGACGGTGATATGTAACGAGCCAAACGGACAATATTTGCTAGCGGTGGGCTTGGACTTTACTAATGATATTAGAGCTAGACACCGTTTGGTGTGCCAGCGAGGATGCTGACCCCGAAAGCGGTGGAAGGTGGATTGTGAGATCCCATATCGGTTGGAGGGGGTGTTTTTGGAGGGGGAATGAAACACTTCTTATAAGGGTGTAGTAGACACGTTTTAAAACCAATGAGGCTTAAAGCGATACGTAACGGGCCAAAGTGGACAATATTTGCTAGCAGTGGGTTTGGGTTGTTACTAATGATATTAGAGCTAGACACCGTGCGGTGTGCTAGAGAGAACGCTAGTCCCCAAGGGGACATCGGTTGAAGAGGAGAATGAAACATTCCTTATAAGGGTGTGATAATCTCTCCCTAGTAGACGTGTTTTAAAACTGTGAAGCTAATGGCGATACGTAACGGAGCAAAGTGGACAATATTTCTTTGCAGTGGGTTTGAGCTATTACAAGAACAATCATGTTGATACCCTTAGTGGTTCTCTATTTCTAAAGAGTGTAGCTTAAGACTCTAAATTTATCGACTGATTTCGAGTCTGTTTTGCTTGTTAGGTTCTTCGTTGGTTACGGTCTCGAACTATCTAGGATAGTTCCTCTTATCATATTCCATTTGAAGAAGAAATTCCTTTGCAAATGTGAAGCTGATGTGAAGGATGCTTGGACTCCTGGTGACTTTGGTTATGGAACTAGAATTCCGGGTGACTTGCTCATTTTTACCATAGGCCTATGCTACTCCATCATGACACCTTTGATCATCCCGTTTAGCGTCATATACTTCGGTCTTGGATGGCTTATTCTTCGGAATCAGGTAACGTAAAACAATCGTAAAACCGAGTGGCAAACTGTAACGACTGTGTCGATGTGTTCTGTCTTTTGGACATTGCTTTGTTATTGTGTTAACGTATGACCTTGTTTTACAGGCACTCAAAGTTTATGTTCCTGCTTATGAGACATATGGAAGAATATGGCCTCATATATTCAACCGTATCATAGCATCACTCTTGTTGTACCAACTTACCATGTTCGGTTTCTTCGGGGTGAAGAAATTCTTCTACGCTCCGATCTTAATTCCGCTCCCCATAATTTCCTTGATATTTGCCTTCATTTGTCACACTAAATTCTACCGAGCTTTTGCCGATACTGCTCTCGAAGTCACTTGTAATGAGTTGAAGGAAGTTCCGAACATGGAGCAAGTGTTTAGATCGTTCGTTCCACCAAGTTTGAGCTCCGAGAAAGTCGATGACGACCAATTTGAAGATGCACGGTCTCAGGCTTCAAGAACAGGATCATTTGCTTAGTAGAATTTTCGATGTTCGTGCTTTAACAATAGATCTTGTGTAAAAGTCATGAAAAATGTTGATTGTTTGCATTAGGGATCAAGACGTTTAGGTTGTGAAAGGCAAATCGTGTGTAAAAGAAGAATGAATGTTCTATAGCAATTTTCAATGTATAGTATATTTGATAATTGATTTTTTCGTTTTTAAAATTCAGCTTATAAACAAAATCTTTTACTAAACCAATAACAAATATTTATAATCGAATTTCATTTGAAAACGATCAACGAAATGATTTTTATTTCTATTTGTTTCAAAGACGACATGGACTTTAGACTGTTAAAGCGATGACTTAATCTGTAAGAATAATAATTTTGGGCAAAGCAAATTATAAACAAAAAAGAGGTGCGGTAAGCTCATCATATTCAGCGTTTTCCCCCCTAAAAGGAGCTTGTACTTGTTGTGCCTTGTGCGCTACAAACAATTGAATTTGGAGATGCAAATTGGCGCCGCCTTGGGGAAGCATCCCAGTTAAACCGCGCCTAAATTCCTCACGAAACAGCTTTCTGCGATTCTTACAAAGATCGCGGTGGGCTTCGATTTTGAATTTGCAAAGAAAAACTCAGTGAAATGCCTTCGTCTTCTCTGTTCTTCGGACCCCCAGAAATGGTTGTCAAGAATCGCTTTCTGGGTTTCCTTATTTGGCAGTCCATTCCTTCAACCATCGTCTTCTTCCTCTTCAAAATCTTCATTTCACCCATTTCTTCTGTTTCTGTTAGCGATTCAAGTGGGTCTGGGAACCCATCAGCCCCTTTTGCTTCATTGCTCACTGGGTTCCTTACTTTTCTTACATTTCATCTCTCTCAACTCCTCTTCTCTGCTTCACTCTCCCTTCTTGCTTCGCCCCAGCTCGAACGACCTGCCGCGCCGCTCGAGCTCGCTTTTGTGCTCGTTCGGTTTCTTGTGGTTTCAGGCGGCGACAATGCCTCATCGGCGTCGGCTTCCAAGGATTTTCGCCGTCGGGCGATGGTTTCGTTCTATCTGGTGCTGTTTGTAGTGGCAACTGCCGTTTCGGGTTCCTTGGCGGCGGTTTCTACATGTTGGGGGAAAACAGATGGTCTTAGCAGTGCGTGGCATACGGGTCTTTTGATGGGTTTGATTTATGGCCTTTTCTATGTCTACAAGAAGAGATGGGTTCTAACGTTTCCAATCATACAGGTTACCTTTTGGTCCTTGGTTTGTAATTTTAATCAGAATCATTCTCATCTTCTGTTTGGGAACTATATTGAGTAAGTATATGTATGTCTTAGGATGCATAAGAAAAGAACGTGGAGATTTTGAGTGCTGCACACCTTACTGCTTCTTTGGGTATCACTTATGGTTAATTTGTATAGGTTTTTCTGTAAATGCGTTTCTTTCAGAGTTGTCTGTCGTTAATTGTTTATGGTCACAATTATGCATATCTGTTCATTTTGAAGATTTCTCTATACAATCATTAGCTCGCTAAGTGTCTGTGAGATCCACGTCGGTTGGAGGGGAACGAAACATTCTTTCTAAAGGGTGTGGAAACCTTTCCCTAGTAGACACGTTTTAAAACCGTGAGACTGACGGTGATACGTAACGGGCCAAAATAGACAATATCTAGTAGTGGTGGACTTATGTTGTTACAAATGGTATCGAAGCCAGACATCAGGCGGTGTGCCAGCGAGGATGCTGGCCCCCAAGAGGGGTGGATTGTGAGATCCCACATCGGTTGGAGAGGGGAATGAAGCATTTCTTATAAGGGTGTGGAAACCTTTCCCTAACAGACGCGTTTAAAACCGTGAGGCTGACGGCTATACGTAACGTGTCATAACAGACAATATCTGCTAGCAATGGGCTTAGGCGTTCTTTGTTCAGTAGAATTTAAGCTACCGTATTTACTTCACGACTTATCTTTGATATTTGTGTTCTTGCATGTTTCATGGTCAAATTTTCAAACCTCCTTTTACTGATTGCAACTATTTTTATCAACAGCGTCCCCCATTTTTCAGTTTTAAGATGGGGTTTCCGTCAGCTACCATGTTGGCTTCCAAACTTTCTGCTGCAGCTTTCCTATTTTCAGCGGTATTAATGGCGCTTCTGCCGGATCAACTTAAGAGCAATGCTACAGTCGGGAAATTCATTGCTAACCAGGCCATTCTATTCATTGGAAGCTTTGCAGTATTTCTCTCTTGGGAATTGACTCACCACTTACATCGGGTTAGTTCATTGTTCATATATTATGTCAATGGCATTATAATCTCATGCTTTATTTCGTTGTCAATTTTTATGTTCTACAATTTCTTGGAGAACGACAAGTTTTGACATCATGTATCTTAATCATGCACACTCTTGACTAAGTGGGTTCTCTGGTCATGTTTTTCCTCTGAATTATGTCAGTGTCGCAACAATCCTTATCATAGGGTTGTTCAAGGGTTCAAAAGTTTCGAAGTTTAGGAGCATAATTGAAACTTTGGAACGGGAGTCTATCCCGTCCATCTTATAGGGAAGAAAACGAGAGGTTTTATGCTTCAGATGGACTAGATTTGGTTATGACAGAGCTAGAGACTTAACTCCAGTTTTATGCTTCACTGTGTGTATTTTATAATTTTAGGTTCTACACACCAAGAGGTTTGCTTTTGCACCTCCAAAGGGATCTGCAGCTGTGGAAACAAATCCGAGCGAGTACCTCTTTGCAGCGTTGGACGACAGCAACCCAGGGTCTCTTTTGCAATATCTTGCATTTCTTGATCTCTGTATGGTTTGTGAGACTAATGTCGATATATGGCGAAGAGCTGCATTTTTTGAAGAATCGGGCGAGACGTACAAGCGAGTTGTATCCATATCATTGAGGCCTCTGGAGCAGTTTGCCCTGAACTTGGGTGAAGGTTTGGAAGGTGCTGTGGACGTAACCTCCCAACTATCCAAACAGTTATTACCGCCAAAGGACTCTCACTTCGACTTGAAACAATTGGAAACTCTCAAGAACTTTCAGGTTGGGTATATATTTTGATTGCACTATAACTATTCTCTTCATTGCTTATTTCATTTTTATTTAGTTTTGTTGGAGGAGGGGCAGGGGCTGTTTTGAATCTCCATGGGAGTTCTGCAGTGTTGTAGGTTTTTCTGGATTGGAATCAGTGTCAACTCTGTTCTTATCATGCATGATATCTAAGTATTATGGTACACATTTTATGTAGTTTTGTTCATGACTGCACAAGACCAATATTGGAATCTTATGCATGATATCTAAGCCATGTTTATGAATACCAAGTGAAACGGTTTAAACGTTAGTGTGAGATCCCACATTGGTTGGAGAGGAGAACGAAAGATTACTTGTAAGGGTGTGAAAATCTCTCCTTAACAGATGTGTTTTAAAATCTTAAGGGGAAGCCCATAAGAAAAAACCCAAAGAGGACAATATCTGCTAGCAGTGGACTTTGGGCAGTTACAAATGGTACCAAAGCCAGTCATCCGGTGGTGTGTCAATGAGGACGTTGGGCCCTCAAGAGGGGTGGGTTGTGAGATCCCACATCGGTTGGAGAGGGGAACGAAGCATTCCTTATAAGGGCGTGGAAACCTCTCCTTAGCATATGCGTTTTAAAATCTTGAGGGGAAGCCTAGAAGGGAAGGCCCAAAGAGAACAATATTTACTAGCGGCTAGCGAATCACCAGGTGGTGTGCTAGTGAAGGATGTTGGGCTCCAAGGGGGATGGATTGTGAGATCCCACATCGGTTGGAGAGGGGAACAAAGTATTCCTTGTAAGAGTATGGAAACCTCTCTCTAGTAGATGCGTTTTGGGATGATATCTACTAAAAGTTGACTTGGGCTAAGCATATTTTTACCAGATGCATATAAAAAAATGGACGCAAACAAACTCAATTCACTTTCAAATTCTTATGCTTGCCCGATGTAGAAGACAGCATGACCATTATATTTCTGTTCTTATCATATGGGGCCTCCTCATGGCATCTGTATCTAAGAGCAGCCACTGTGATCCTGTCCTATCTATCTCGTCTTTATTTTGCTTGAATTTGTGTTCTTTACCCATTCGTTACTGTGAACATCTGTGTGGCTATTGGATATAACCGATGATGCTTGCTAAACTTTGCAGGTGTATGCATGGTGTGCCCGAGCGGTTTCTATGTTGACCGCACGCTCACATGTGGAAGATCAATTTGGGGTTGCGCAGCTCTCTGGTAGTAATGCTACTGTTATGTCAACACTGTTGTCTTGCCTGCTTGCTGTTGAGGTGCTGATGGGGAAGAAGACTTGTATACAATCTTCAAACGATCTATTTGGCCCGGCCGGTATCAAATGGGCAACATCAAGTATTAGAAGAGTAGATTCTTCAGTTGGTAAAAAGAAAAGCGGTCCGCTGCATTCGAACGCATATGCAATTGCAGACGTATTGAGGGCGTCGATCTATCTCATTGTTTCTGCATTCCATGACGAGATGCTGAACAGTGCCAAGTCGGGTGTTCTTGAGAAAGATTGGATCACTTATGAAAAGCTCCCTTTCGGTACTCGCGAGTTGCTTCTGCAAAAATTGCATATTTTCTTGGACTTCGAAGCTTAGATAAAAGGGTGAAGTCGTCATCATTTTCCCGTTTGCGCCCCGTTCATCGAGTTATACCGAACCACCTTTAAGGCAGTTTTGTTGTGTTTGTTTCTGAAGTGTTGTAGCTGGAATATGAAGAGAGCTTGTTAGACTAATGAAAGTTCACAAACTAAGTTGGTAATTCTTAATACATTGCCCTTTATAAACACCAATCTTTCAGCTTGAATATGTCTTTTTTTTGACAACCCTTGGAATTTCATAGCTGCTACTTAGCTTTAGTTTTTAGAGTAGAATTGTAACCGTCCAAGCTAACAGATATATGACAGGTATTGTTCTTTTTGGGTTTCCTCCATCCCCTTCTCTTCAAGGTTTGAAAACGTGTTTGCTAGGAAGAGGTCTACTGAGTCCTTGCAGGTATATTGCCTAGTGGTTGACTCTAATACCAATTGTAATAGCTCAAACCTTGAGCAAATATTGTCATTTTTTGACGAGCAAATATTGTCATTTTTTTATTTTCTCTTTCGACCTTCTCTCCAAGATTTTGAAACGTGTCTGTTGGGAAGAGGTTTTCATGCAGTAATGTTTCGTTTTCTCCTCCAAATCGACGTGGGATTTTATATATTTATAAAAAAAATTTATTTATTTTTTTTTTTTGCAAAATCCATGTGAGGTTTAAATGTTTTCTAGATTTTTTTTTTCATGTCTTAAAGGATATAATGTAACTTTATTTTTAAAATAATGTATGTTTTTTTTTCATAAAAAACTAATGATTATATTAATTTATATCTTAAATTTTTTTAATAATGGAAGGAATTTAAACTATTATTTTTCACAAAATCACCTAAATTAATTTATTTTTCAATAAACAAAAATGATGTAATTATTTCCAAATAAGGTAAAAAAAAAAAATAGAGGAAGATGATAGTAGTGAAAAAGGTGATTCTTACATTTTGTCTAATATAGATTAATTATTTAATTTTTAATTTTTTTTATAATAAATTGTCTAAATTAATTATTTAATTATTAATTTTTTTTTTATAATAAATTGTCTAAATTAATTATTCATTAATATTTATGATTTAAATGGATATAATTATTTAGAAATTCGATTAAACAGTGGGGTAAATATTCTTTTTATTTATTTATTTATTATAATTTAACCGTTTTGCAAGTGCTGCCCATTAAAATTACAGAAAGGCAAAGTTACTTGGATGCGATTAATGCGAGCAGCATCTTTTCGCATTCTCTCATCCAAACCCTAGTTCATACTCGAGGGCATTTCAATCTCCATCCCAAAATTCCTCTGTTGGTTTCAATTATTTTCTGCTCATGGCCATGGAATCGAATTCCAGCCCTAATTCGTTAGGAGAGGAAGCGAGGAACTGGCTTGAACTGCCTGCAGATGTCACGTCTATGATTCTGCTGAAGTTAGGCCCCGTTGATATTCTCACCAACGCTCAAGACGTTTGCTCTTCGTGGCGTAAGATCTGTGAGGACCCTCTCATGTGGCGCGTCGTCGATATGCGCTATTCCGGTGATTGGTGGGACATGGACTACGATTTGGAGGAGATGTGCAGGCAGGCTGTTGACCGTAGTTGTGGCCAATTGATTTACATTAAAATTGAGCATTTTGGCACCGATGATTTGCTCCAGTATATTACTCAGAGGTATGTTATTGTTTAATTTTAGTATCACTATCTTAGATTTTCGTAAGGTTCTCTTGTTGGAACTATAGGATAGAGATAAATCAACCTAAAATCTCTACTGTAATGGAATAGCGTTGGATGTTCTGGCCATTACGTAAACGTGCTGTTTCAATTTTATTTTTCAAACGTGCTGCTCTATTTGTTTTGTTCTAGTTTTTATAATTTAAAATCTGCTTTTGTTCTTTGTTATTTTATGTTTCTGTAATGCACATGTCTAACGTGAAAGCATACAGACAAACGAATAAGGGCGAACATACAGGACCAAAATTGAAACTGAACCATTTATATGGCTTTGTATAGATTAGTATATATATATATATATTTAATTCATTTATTGCATGTAATAATCAGTTTATGGATAGATAATCTGCCTTACGTTATCTTATGATGTAGAGGGTGACAAGTTTGATGTGAAGCTTAGAATCAGTTTTCTCTGACCTGAGACAGGGAACCTAATTGCCAGCTCTTGCTCTGCAATTTCTTGTGGAAATTCTATTTCATTTTTTTCCCATCACAGTTGTCAAATATTTTATTAAAATTCTTCTTCCCGTGGCACGGATATTGGAAGTTCAACCCAATGAACATGGAGCATATGCAATGCCATTAGTTTGTCTTATCTTGGTCTCCCATTTAATAGAGAAGAAAATTTTCACCAGTAAGAAAGGAGAGGGGCCTCTTGTAAGTCATGGGAGACTGGAAGATTCTCTCGGGCTATTTCTTATGGACAAAGCTCTGATG
Source organism: Cucurbita moschata (assembly GCF_002738365.1). Lineage (NCBI taxonomy): Eukaryota > Viridiplantae > Streptophyta > Magnoliopsida > Cucurbitales > Cucurbitaceae > Cucurbita > Cucurbita moschata. The sequence continues at coordinate 486,474 of NW_019268557.1, read as the reverse complement.
GTTTATGTGTTTATGTGGTGTCTTGATTTTGAATTTGTCTTTTCTTGATTTTGACGGTTCCATATATTAATTTGTTGCAGTTCAAATCAACTTAGAGAACTCCGCCTTGTATATTGCAATCGCATCTCAGACGAGGGATTGATTAAAGCAGTTTCAAAACTTCCCTTGTTGGAGGATCTTGAGATATCTTTCGGTTCATTTGATGTGGAAACTTTGGAAACTCTTGGTCAATGTCGCCCTCTTCTGAAATCACTAAAACTGAACCGTCAGTTTTACAGACGGGTGGAATGTGATAAGGGAGCCCTTGCTATTGCTGAAAATATGCCTAATCTACGTCACCTTCAGATATTTGGCAACAGCCTTACTAATAGGGGCTTGGAGGCCATTCTTGATGGTTGTCCTGACTTAGAATCTCTTGATTTACGCCAGTGTTTCAATTTGAATTTGGCGGGACAGTTGGGTGCAAAATGTTCTGAGAAAATAAAAAATTTACGGTTGCCTCATGATCCCACTGATGACTATGAATTTTCAACCGAAATTGTTGAATATGGTGATGATTATGAGGAGGATTATGGTTACCCTTTTGGCTTGTCTGACACCGATTTATTGACTGATGACGACGACTATTATGAATTCTCAGGGGGCAGCGATTTCTCTGACTATACAGACTTGTATTTTTATTGAAGGTTCGGTTTTAGAAGCATAGTGAGAGAAAACCCTGGTCTGCCTAATATCGCTTGCTGCCCCCTCTGCCAATGGTAGTTGGTCCAATGAGCCTAGCAACTGCTGAACTGCAAGAGAGAAGAATGAGAGGCTCTGTTTCCACTAGAGTAAGTAATTTTGTTGTTCTCTTCTACATGCAATAAGTAAAAGCCTAAAACAACTTCTGGGTATCTTCATTTTGTGTGTTTATAGATGAAGATAATTCTAGGAAGTCTAAGAAACATATCAAAACTCAACTAACCAAGTGATATGTTGTAAAGTCACTAGTTCACGTGTCAAATATGCTTGTTTATACTTGTACTAATCGATTTTATGCTATATCACTTGGATTGTAAAATGTTGATATATCTTGCAATGTATAGTGGTTATTTTATAAATTTGTGTTGCTCGTTTGATTGATATCTCACAGATGATGGTGGAGATTCCAGTGATTAGATATGCTGCCCTTTTTTTTTTTTTCATTTCTTAACACCGTTGTTAGTTTGCAATATTCAAATAATATTCATCCTTATTCTTCTTTGTCGATGAAGACGAGAATTGCAACGGAGGCAGCGTTGAGAAAAGATTTGATATGATTGTTTTATGACTTGAGGTCCAAAAAAATCTTTAGTACCTATGAATTAGGAGGGGCTGCTCTCATGGAAGAAGAATGAAATAGTATTTGATTGGCATTTAGAGAATACTAATTCTCAGCTTCCTGTCATCCTCATGAGTGGAAGAACAAGGCAGCAAGAACACTTCGGCAAAACAACAAATGAATTATATCCTTCAAATGAATTATACAAAATTAAAGTTCTGAACTTTCACGATTAGATTCTATTTTCAATGTTATGTTTTGATCTCTAAAAGAAAAAAGAAATATTTATAAATAAATTTATATATTGTAGTTATTAATTTTTTGTGTGGATAAAGTTAAAATATTTTTAATTCTATGTTAAAACTATTCAAAGTTATGGCGGAGATAATGATACAAATCTAACCCGTGGGCCGCGATTCCGCTAAACAGTGTCTCAAGAAAATTTAAAAAGAATTAAAAACAAAAAGGCGCGCGCCGGTTTCGCGTAAAAATTCAAAGATATATATAGAGGTAGAATTTTCGCGCCTCGGCATCGTCTTCTTCTACGTTTTCGTTCAAAGCCGACATTTCCACTGCTTCGTACCTCAATCCCCTCTTCACTACGTTTTACTTGGGTATATTATTCTTGACTGGTTCTCTCAATGGGGGATCCCAGCCATCTGGAGAAGATGGGAATAGAGCTTAAATGCCCAATTTGGTAACCCTTCTCCCTCCTCTCAATTTCTTGAATGCTATAATCATCTATCTCTCTCTACTTCTTTCTTTGCGTTGAGTTTCGTTTTCTCCCAAGAAAATTGATAAGGATACGAGAAACTCTGTTGCATTTACTTTTTCTCTTAGCGGCGAATTGGGATAATTTTCAGATTATGTTTCTATGGATTTGTTTGTTGATGATGTATATTTATCTGATTTATGTGCATTCATCTTGGTTTTTGCTACTTCTATCGCTATTTTGCCGGAAATTGTCTATAGTCTGAGTCTTTTGAACTCTGCCGCTTCACTCGGATGCAACCACATATTCTGCTTGTAAGCCTCTCAACACAATCGCTTTTCATTCCTATTTAATTATTTGTAAAGGCGTTAGTGAAGGAAGTTCTCTAAACTCTCATTTCTTTGAATTTCAGTGTATGTATAGAGAAATCAATGAAATCGGGTTCGAACTGCCCAGTTTGTAAGGTGCCTTATCGGCGAAGAGGTATGATTTCATTAACATTTGGATGTCTTAAACTGCATATATATCTCCGTTTTATGAATAAAACAGACGTGCATATTCTGTCTTTTTTTTTTTTTTTTTTTTTTTTTTTTTTTTTTTTTTTTTTTT
>NW_019268557.1:435964-483138 GCF_002738365.1 Cucurbita moschata | reverse complement strand
TTTTTTTTTTTTTTTTTTTTTTTTTTTTTTTTTTTTTTTTTTTTTTTTTTTTAATCTTACATTATCTTTTGTTTCTGTAGAAGTTTCGTTCGCTCATTTTATTACATTCTTGTTCAATCGGGAATGAAATGGCAAAATCAATACGACTGCTATCTAATTTTATCACGTCTACTAACGTATTCTTTCTACAATATTGTCTGCAGAAGTTCGTCCTGCTCCACACATGGATAATTTGGTGAGCATTTACAAAAGCATGGAAGCTGCTTCGGGAGTTAATATATTTGATACCCAGAATTTGTCTTCTGATAATTTATCTGGTAAGATCGTAGTTCATGAACACGGACACAAATCGATTTCATTTTGCTCACTATAGCTTCTTGACCTGCCAAGCAACTTGTGCGATGTCGTGAAGAGAAGATGTTTTCATTTCTTCTCGTCCATTATAGTGAAGATAATATATCGAGATTGAGTCAAGATTTTTTTTTCCGTTAGAACTATGACTAATATTTTAAAGCTTTTCAAGAGTAAACCAATTTTCTTTCTTTCTTCCAGAGTTTTTACTCGGTTACTGTTTTTTTCCCTACTTTTCATAAGTTTCAGCTATAAACTAGAATGGATCTAGGATGTGGTAGAGTGAGGGCTGTCTTTAAATTTCAAATTTGGTAGAATTTCTAAGTACTCTCTTTCTCTTTGCTACTCCTCACTGAAGATGGAGACAAACAAGTTGAAGGTGATAGCAGTGGTTCAAAACGGCTCAAAACAGAAACCAGTGGGAGAACAGCTTATGAACTGAGAACTTTGAAAAAAGAGCCACAAAAAATACAAAAATCCAAGCGGAAGAATTCTGCTTCTTCCCCTCTGAAACCTTCATTTCCAAGAAAGAAGAGGGTTCAGGTGCCACAACGTCCTCTTTCAGAGACACCTACCAGACCTGTAAAGTTAGCATGTAGTCTTAATGAGGTGAATGAAGAAGAACCGAGAAAAGGTACAGATGCTTCGGAGGATAAAGGTCAGCCAGTTCTTTCACCATTTTTTTGGTTGAGAGAAAGAGATGAAGAAGATGAAAAGTCGAACCAGGAGTCGGAGTTGGATCAACCTACAGACTCGATGTCAATGAATGTTCTTTCCTTCAGTGATATAAAGGATTCACTGGAAGAAAGCACTTCAAAGCCTCCATTGGTGAGTTTACTGGAAACATTGTGATTATATCATCGTGGATATTGACTACTAAGCAAGTACAACAAAGAATGCAATCAATCTCAAAACTTTTATGCAGTTGCAATAACTTCAGCATTTGAAGTAATGTAGGTACAACCATTTTGAGAACTTCCTTCTGAAAAAGAAAACCTGTATATGAAATAAATGGACATCAAAGCAACCATGAATTCCTGACATAGGCTGCAGGATATACCCGTTCAACCTCTCTTGTTTACTTCTTATGTGGGCCTGCGGCAGCCTAGAAATTTGCATCTGTTTTATTAAAAAAAGGAAAGAAACAAAGCTAGTATGCCCCTATATTTTGTTGTTTCTAATTTTGCTTATTTTATCTCGTTTTCCTGATGTAGGAGGAAGTGTGTGGCAAGCCATCCAACGACTTGGATCTCTTTGATAGTGAAATGTTTGACTGGACTCAAAGAGCCTGTTCCCCCGAACTTTGTTCAAGTCCCTTTAAACGGCAGGTATTGAAGATTTCGTTTTATCATCTGAAGTCAGACATCTACCAGGATTTCCCCCATACACTTCATTTAATTGGTGCCATCAATATATGCAGGCTGAAGATATTGCTGGAACTGAAACATCATTATTGGCAGCAGCCCCTGATGAAGAACTAAGGAAGCAAAATCCAAATGGAAGCTATAATGGAATTGGTGATATCCTGGACATCTTGGTACCTAATGTGCCCCCTCTGGAGGGCAACAGTGTGAAGGATCATACTGCGCGTGCTAATCTTACCAGAAAAGGTAGGAAGAAAAAGGAAATTGCTCTGAGGAAATGTTCTAAAAGATTGGCAGAAGCAGCTAGTGGGAAATATTCTCAGGCGGCCACCGAAACTGAATGCTCGAGTCAAAAGCAGCAGCACGATGTTATCAACAGCTTTGGTAGTCTGAAAAATAGTACCAAAAGAAGCAATAAGAAAATGCACTTCGATACTGATGCAAATAAGGCTATTTTTGAAAGTGTTCCTGCCGTTCCAATTAATTTAGCAACTCCAAATGAGAATTTCAAAACCAAGACACCAGCCTTTCCAGAAGTGGAAAAGGTTAATCAATTCCTAGAAAAGAGTCGCAAGAATGACAGGGCCAGCAAGAAAACACTCTTTGGTATTGATGCTATTAAAGCGACTCCTGAAAATGTTCCTGCTGATCCAGTTAGTTTAGGAGCTCCAGATGGTGGACATAAGAATTTTGGAACCGAAATATTAGCTTTACCAAAAGGTGAAAAGGTTTATGAACTCCCTGAAAGTAGTTGCAAGAAAGGCAGAGGCAGGAAGAAAGCGCACTTTGGTAACAATGCAAATAAGACAATTCTTGAAGATATTCCTGCCCATCCCATTAGTTTAGGAACTCCAAACGATGGTCCTGAGAATTTTGAATCAGAGGTATCAGCTTTTCAAGAAGTGGAAAAGGCTAGCCAATTCCCCGAAAAAAGTAGCAAGAATGGCGGAGCCCACGGAGACCAGAGAGTGGTCCAATGCCGCATGAAGTCTAAGAAACAAAAGCTGGATTCAGTGGACGACAAACTGCAAGAGAACCCATATTTCAATCAGGATCAGCACGATAGTTCTGCTATTCCTGTTTTGATCACCGCACCGTCTGCAATTGCTACGCCAACTGATCAAAAGAGTGCACGTGAGAAACAAGAGAAAATTTTCTCTGTTTGCGTAATAACTAGTGAGTACGACAACATCACCCAAGGGAAGTATGTTGGTGCTCAGGAAAATGAAGGTCAGCTCTCTGAAAAGCTTGGATGCAGTGACGATGCAGACAACTTGGATTCTATGACCAAAAAAGGTCGTTCAGAGAAACGAGAAAGATTTGATGATGAATTTCAATGTGCTTTCTGTCGCTCATCAGAAGAATCAGAGGTAGATCAACTATGCTTATTCATTTACCTGTTTATATTCTTAATTTTCTCTCTTTCACCTGTCTATACCCAATTTTTTCTGCTGCGAATTGCTTTAAACGCCACTTCTATCTTTAAAATGATACAGGCTTCTGGAAGAATGGGCCACTATTTCAATGGGAAGCCGATCGATACAGATGCCATCAAAAACTCAAAGGTCGTACATGCCCACTGGAATTGTGTTGAATGGTAAAAGAATCCTTCACACTTTGCGACTTGATATACTTCAAATTGCTTCCTTTAATTTTATAGAAACTGCAGTTACTTTCTAAGGTATAATGAAGCCGATTTACAAACTCCGGAAATATTCAGCATGTTAACTGTGAAAATGCACGAGGTTTTCTTACCACCAATTTGTAGGTTGTTCTTAGTAAGTGTTTAAAAGTCAAACCTTCTACATACTCCCATGTGATACAAATGGGGCCAGGGATGATCATAGTCATGCTGATTTTCTGTACAGATGTCAGTAAATCTATTTTGTCATTATTTTAATGTGCAGGGCGCCCAATGTTTATTTCGATGGCTCAACTGCAATTAACCTTGAAGCTGAGCTCAGTAGAAGTCGAAGAATTAAATGTGGTTGCTGTGGAAATAAGGGTGCTGCTCTTGGGTGTTATGAGAAGAATTGTCGCAAGAGCTTTCATGTTCCTTGTGCAAAGTTGATGCCTCAATGTCGATGGGATACCGTAAGTGCTGCTTGACCTGAATTCTTACTACTAAATTTTTCTCACATTTTTTCTTTATGACTATCATCTTATGTTCTGATCTCTCGAGCAGGAAAATTTTGTGATGTTATGCCCTCTGCATCCGGATTCTAAACTGCCAAGCCAGGATCTGGAGCCCCAAGAACTGAAAAGCAGTTGCGCTCCTAAGCGGTATTTCAATATTGGCTGATTTGGAAAATGTTTTGGCCGGTCAGCATTTGAATTATTACAGTCCTCTATATGCTTCAGTTTGTTGCCTTCTCAATTGCAGACAATCGAACACTAAATGTATAGCTGTTGCACGTGAGATCAGCAATCATGGAAGGTTTACATTTCGTGAATCATCTAAGAAATTGGTTCTGTGCTGTTCAGCTCTCACCACAGCAGAGAGGGTAACATTTTTTTTTTTTTTTAAAATAACACTGTTCATGTGGATCTTTTTTCTTCCATACCTTAATTTCAGTGTCCTGATGGTCGGAGTTGCAGGAAGCTGTAGCTGAATTTCAGAGATTATCTGGAGTTCCAGTGTTACAAAAATGGGATGATAGCGTTACACATATAATTGCATCAACGGATGAAAATGGAGCATGCAAAAGAACCTTCAAAATTTTAATGGGTATTTTGGAGGGAAAATGGATATTGGGTATTGAATGTAAGTTCTATTCCTACACATGATTTTTTGGATTTTAGTTTCAGTTTAATATGATAACAACAATTATTTGTCGTCCGTCAAAAAAAAAAAATATATCAATGGCAAATGGTGTAATAACATATGTCTGGTGGAACATGAATGGAACAAGTTGCATCTGATTCATTCTTGCTCATTGCCATGTGCAGGGATTAAGGCTTGTATACAAGACATGGAACAAATAGAGGAAGAACGCTTTGAGATTACTCTAGATGTCCATGGAATCAGGGATGGCCCTCAACTTGGAAGATTGAGAGTCCTGAACAATGTAAGTTCCTTTTGCCTATACTTAATGAGATTGTCATATATCTATAGTTATGCAGTGAATTGCATTTGGTTTTGGTGTGCTGGGTTTATCTAGTGCTAATTGCCAAGTAATATGACCATTGTCTTAATTTACCTGTTCACGTAGTTTGCTACCCTATCTTTAGAACTCAATTCCTGCTTAAATTTCTTGTCTGTTTAGTGTTCGCACATTTCCATATACCTTTTGCAGCCATATTTATTGCCGTAATCTAAATGCCACCATGTAGCATTTCCAGATTTTGCATCACTTCCTATGAAATTTGCATAATTTGAGTGTCGTGAAATTTCAAATTTTGACCCACTTGTTGAAGCCAACAATCTAATACTCTTTTCTTTGCTAGTCTTAGTTTGCTTCCATGTAAACTGACATGAAAAGTTAATATTCAAATGGAAAAAACTGAAGAGCCGAACTCATCTGCACTAAGTGAATCCAAGTTGAATAGGTGAGGTGATTGTAGAATTGTGTTGACAGTTGTGGTCTTCTCTTTGCAGCAACCAAAAGTCTTTTCTGGGTTCAAGTTCTTCTTTACATCAGATTTCTTACCTTCATACAAAGGATATCTCCAACAACTTGCAACTGCAGCAGGAGGAACTATTCTGCTTAGAAAACCAGTTTCAAGCAACAAGCAAAGCAGCTCTTGTTCTTCACCTAACTGCCAAGTTTTCATCATTTACAGTCTTGAGCTTCCTGATCAATGCAATCCAGGTGAAAAGAATGAGATTCTCAATCGCAGGCGATCGAATGCCGAATTGCTTGCTGAGTCGGCCGCAGCCAAAGTTGCAACAAATTTGTGGCTTTTAAACTCGATTGCAAGCAGTAAATTAAGAAGCCTTGTGGAGTAACTGGTCGACCCATGTATGTATGTTTTCCCTAAAGATCTCATATGTATATTTCTGCAAGAATCTAGCACTGTCTAAATACAATCACTGAGTCAGTAATTCTTATTTCTTGAGAATGGCCAAACCAAACAAGTCAAGCTAAAATGATGTTATATCATAAACCAGGTCATACAGATCTTGTATCTATTGGTGTGTAGATGTATTCAGTGTTCTTTGCTTCTCTAATTGCCATCGTGTTTCTGTAGATTCATCATTCATGTTTTCTTTTCTTTTTTTCCCTTGATCGGATAATTCTTGTTTCTCCAGCAAAGTTTTAGTTATTATTTATTATTTATTCTTTATTCTTTATTCTTTTTAAATAAGAATAATTTGGGTTAAAATAACAATTTTATCTTATAATTTGTAATTTGTTCTCTTTAATAATTTAATATGTTATATGTTAAATTATATAATATTGTAGAGATTTAAATCTCATAACTTCCAAATGTTGCATCGATTAAAAAAATAATTATTTTTACCAAAAAAAAAAAAAAAAAGATAGTTTCTTTGATTAATTTTGCGTAAATTAGGGTGGGAATTTCTTTATTTGTAATTAAACCCTTTAAAAGCTATTAAAAAAAATTACACGAAATTTTGGAGGGAACAAATACAATTTTAGAAAATAGAAAACTAACGCTGTCCTCTGTAAACGAAACCAAACTATAAAATGTCATCATCGCAATTTCCACAGGGTCCTGTGTCAATTGTTTCTACTCCCATGGACTCCAACCCCAGCTCGGAAGAGGTAGCGAGGAACTGGCTTGAGTCGCCTGCAGACATCATGCCCATGATTCTGCTAAAGCTAGGTGCCATTGATATCCTTTCCAACGTGCTAAACGTCTGTTCTTCGTGGCGTAAGATCTGCAAGGACGATTTGGAGATCATATGCATAGACGCTGTTGACGTCAATTTGTTGATATCAATATTGAGTTCTTCGACTCCGATGACTTTCTCCTCCATATCTCTCGGAGGTATTTTCTTGTTCCCCTCGCACCTTTTCTTATTTGCTTAATGGATTTTCGCAATTTTGTCTTATCGGCCGGTAAGTTCTCAGTTAGTAAGATGATTTCGTTTCCCCCCATACACACTCAATATACGATTACTTCGTACAATCATCTATTCGCTAGTTCCATATTGTTGAAGGTGCCTTTGTTCTAACTATAGAGAAACGTCATCCTGAAACCTTGTGTAGATGCTGCGATCGTTTAAATAAATTTCTACCGTATGTAATATCGTGCCTATTGCATCTTGTACTGCCATTTAAATTTTATTTTGCAAATCGACCGTTCTTATTTTGTTCTTGCATGAAAATCTATTTCATTGATGTATTGTTTCTGTAATGCATGTAATTTAAATCGGATAGGCTCACTTCCATACTTTATTTCAGATCAAGTACATGTGATTTGATGTTAGTCTATGGGATGGCATGGCACTCAAGATTTATGTTGAATGAAATCTTGACTCTTAGCTTCAACTGGAACCTGGACTAGTAATTGTGAAAGTTTTGGACCAAAATTGAATTTGAACCACCATTCATAATGCAGCATAGATGATAGATTACAATTTTTATGGATATAATCTTTACCTTGCTTTAACTTATAGCAGTAGATGAAATCACGACCGGTGTCTTGTATTCATACGAATAGGATAAAACGGAAGTCATGAGGATACTTTCTATTTTTGGTGTCGTTTGCCAAAACCCTAGCAATTATGAAACAGAGATATTTGTAAGAACATCTTTTATGCTCGATGCAAATATGTGTCAAGCTTGATATGAAGCTGAGAATCAGTTTACTCGAATATGAGAAGGGAACCTAAATGGTGCCCGTCATTGCTGCGATTTCTTGTAAAAACACTATTTCGTTCTGTTTGCGTCAGAATTGTCAAATATTTTGTTAGAATACTTCTACCCTTAGCACTGATATTTGATGTTCAACCCAGTGTAGCATATGAAATTGGATGTTTTCTCTGATGGTTTGTGTAATCCACATGCCTTGCATGTAAATTTAATTTTCCCTCCACATGTTTTATCTTCTATGAATTCATATATATTTACTTTGTTGCAGCTCAGATCAACTTAGAAAACTCCCTGTTTTGCGTTCCTTTAACATCTCAGGTGAGGGAATCAGTTGCCATTCTCCCCATTTTCTGTGAAAACTTCGGAAACTGTTGGATGGTGTTGCCCTTTCCTGAAATCTCTTAAGCTGAACTGTCAAGAGAAGAGAACATATGCTATATTTGAACAGAAGTTTTTCTGTTTTCTGTTTTCTGTTTCTGGAAGTGTATAGACAACAAATTTTGGACTGGGTTTCGTATGAATGTAGTTTTAAATCTTCGAGCGCCCATTCGGCTCAATGACCATCAGTAGGCTTCCAAATATATAAGATCAATTAGCCCAATCCATTTCCAGGTTTCAGCCAAGCCAGGCCCACGCCTACCCAAAACCTTATCCGTTGACAGAAATCCAATAGAACAAAGCCACGTAAGCAAGCAGGATCTAAGACTGTATCCAAATCCACCAATCTGAGGCCACAAATTTAGCCCGTGGCTGAGTGGATGTCGAATTAGTACAACCTCTCATTCTCTTCCTCTTAAATCCATATATCCTTCAAATAAACAAACACAATAAGAGGGAAATCAAACATCCGTAGGCGAAAAACTTGTCGTAATTAGCTGCAAGAAAATGGCCACTACCATGATGACTTCGATCCCTCAGTTTACTGGGCTCAGGCCCACTGTTTCGGTGGCTCCGGTTCGCAGCCTGGTAAGTTCCCGTCGCCGCCATAGCCGTCGGCTTTGAATGATCGGAATAGCTGTAATGGGTTTGATTTTGCAGGTGGCAGTGCAACCGCTGAGGCGGAGGGGCGGCAGCGCTCTCAGCGCTCGTTGTGGTGATTACATTGGCTCACCCACAAACCTGGTAACTTTAAATTTCTACTACTCATCTTACTTTCTAAATTATTTTTTATGTTTTCGATTCATTTTCTTCTTTCATAATTTCAAAATTTTGTATTACAATCACTCAAACTTTAATACCATGAATATTTGACCGTAGAAACCAAGGATGAAAAATAAAAGCAAAGGGTGTTTAATAGAAAATAGAAACTAAAAGTTAGGTTAAAACTATGTTTGTTTAGAAAACTTAATTTGATTAGAATTAAGGAGTTTATAAACAAATTAAAACTATATATATATATATATATATATATATATATATGGTTGAAATTAATGGGTGGATTAAGAGAAATTCAATCAATAATGAATATTGTAACACTTATTTCAATTTAAGATAATCTGTTGGTAATAAAATTAAGGAGCAGAACAAATGGCATAAAATAACGGACGGATGATGTGTACACGTGACGATAAAAACAGATAATGGTCATATCGACAAGCCTGATGCTGTTCGCTGGACGGTTCGGATTGGCTCCATCCGCAAACAGGAAATCAACGGCGGGGCTGAAGCTGGAGGCGAGGGACTCTGGGTTACAGACGGGTGACCCAGCAGGTTTCACCCTCGCTGATACTTTGGCATGTGGCAGTGTGGGCCACATCATTGGAGTCGGTGTTGTTCTTGGCCTTAAGAGCATTGGTTCCCTGTAAAAATTATCCTCTCCTTTTTTTTTTCTTTTTTCTTTTTTTCTTTTTAAATCAAAATGACTCGAGAAAACACCTAGACCTGTACGATTCTGCTGTTGAACCTAAAGCTGTCTTTGCCATTTTGATTTTATATATGACTCAGCTTCAAATTCCACATTACTTTTAAACATTGGAGCTGAGTAATTAATTTTAAATTACTAATCCACTTCCTCTCAACTTACACTTTATCATAAACTTTATATAATTTAAAAATTTTCGCACTGTTTAGCAAATAATTGAGTTTTCAATATTTTCTCTTATTCATTAACTAATACACACAACAATGAAATCCTTTCGGGAGCCTTGAGAATTAGTAGTTAATATTTTTTTCTTGGTAGTGTAGGTTTATTATTATTTTTTCATTTTTTTTAAACAATTGTATAATTGGTCTTTGTTGTTTTTTAGACAATAAATCAATGTATATTTATTGTGAGATTATACATTGCAATAAATATCATCATTGTTATTAGTCGAGCAATACGTAAATTTAATACATTTGATGTTTTGGTTAACGTTAGAAGTACAAAAAAAAAAAAAAAAAACATTAATTATAAAAGGTAAAGATTATAGGTATATTAGTAAATAACATTAATGAGTGAAAATAAAAATCTCAAAGTAAATAGTGTTGTATTATTATAGAGATATTTGAATGATCATTACCTTTAGCAACATGCTCTCAACAGTACGCTATATTAACTGAATCAATGAAATTTTAAAAATAATTTTAATAAAATTAAAAAAGAATCAAAGATTTCTTAAATAATTTTAAGATTTATTACACTTTTTAAATTCATGTAATAAATATACCTAGAATTAAAAATTTAGGAAACTATTTTAGCTAGTAGACACTAGACAAACATTGAGTTTTGGCGTACGAGGCTATGATTCAGTTACTATAGTTGAATTTCTCAAGTTCGGCCTCTCAATCGTTATTTGATGCGTTTGTTTGTCTATTATTCTTCAACTTTTCGAAAAATTTGGTCATTAATTCACCATCTATCACAATTAATTCTACTGGAACACGATATTTTAATAAATTTAGTCTTCTTAAAATAAATATCTCTTATATGTACCTCACGTATATATAAAAGGACAAATGTATTTTTGGTAAGATTGGTGTATGCTTCTTTAATTAAAAAAAAAAAACACTTTAATGGGTAGTTAGAAAATATATTAAAAAAAAAACGAGGATTAAGAGATGAAATTTTATAATAAACACTTTAGTTGGTAGTGGTCGAATATATTAAAATAATAAAAAAAATGATTAAAGAGATTTAGAATATTTTTATTTTTGTAGACTAATAGGAGACTTGAAAGTATGAAATGACCATTTTACCATTTAAAGTAAAAAATAAAAATTCTCTCAATATTCTAAAACTCCTTTTTATTTATTTATTTATTTATTTTTTATAATTATAAGTTGAATTTAAATAACCAAAATTATAATTTATTTATTTAATTTATGGTATTGAAGAAATCTGAAGCATGTGGGCATATTACACCCGGGATGCATAATTCGATTAATTCTAAAAACTTGTGGGAAAAACAACACATTCTTTTTTTCGTTGGCGGTATGCCTCTGTCTTGTTACCATTATTCGCCGAAGACGTGGGTCACGAGTGTGGACTTTCTTACTCGACCTCTGTGATGATGCATAGTTTTAATCCTTCCATTGGATGTTTGCGGATTAGATCCATTTCTTTTCATTATCACTGCGAATCTTCTTCGTAAGCCGTGACGCTTGCAACACTGTTTCTATCCACCTTAACTGCATTTTCAGTGTCCTTTCCTTAATTTGGTTCCTTTTTTTGTTCTCAGCGTGTTTCAAGTTCTCCCGCCTCCACAGAGAGAGCTTGCAAGTCTATATATGGATACACCATGAATGCAAGTGAGTTGATCTTCTAGTCTTTTACTAAATTATGAATTGAGTTTGATAATATCGCGTCATGTCAGATGTTCCGAGTGATTCTATTGCTGTTCTTGCACGGAACTTTTATAATTGATTCATATTGCTATATTGAAGCTGCTCTTTGATTTTGGTGCGTGAAATATGGAGATGGGTATTGCTTTGTTTGCATTGTTTGTTGAAGTGTGTCTTTAAGCAGGCAAATAATGTGAAGTTCAGAACCGTGTGGGATTATCATAATGGATATTGAACAGCTATGAAGGAGTTCTTTAATGCAGTGGATTCCCGATGTTTCTTGAATTGAAAATTCATTTCATGGGCTTTCTAGTTTTTGGTCTTAAATGTTGAATATGGGTTTTCCTGTTTTAGGAAGCACATTGGGTGGAGCGTTGATGGTAAAATAATAGATCGATACCGAGCTCAAAACTCCACGAATTTGTAACATTTCCAACTACAAGGAGGAAATATGCCTTTTGAGGCCTTGGATTGGTTCTGCCAGCCGGTGGCAAATAGTATATGGGCAAAAGCAGTTGATAGTGCCTTCGGGTCGTACACACCTTGTGCAATTGACTCCCTAGTGGTCTCTTCTTGTCATTTGGTACTTCTTGGGCTTTGCTTCTACAGAACGTGGCTGATTTTGAAGGATGCTAAAGTGAAGAGGTTTCGTTTGACCTCTAATTGTTATAATTACATGCTTGCTGTGATTGCTGGTTGTTGTTTTGTTGTGCCTTTACTAAGGTTAGCCATGGGTATAGCGATTTTTAGCCTTGACGATCACACTGGCTTTGCTCCTTTTGAGGTACGCCTAATTTTCATATATGTTTCAAGGGTTGCATTTCTTTTTGGGTTTAAATGGAACATCATTAATCTCCCCCATTAAGAATTCAGAGGTTTCAGTAGGATTGGTACTTAGAGTTCAAGATTTAAAATTTTGAACCTATAGAGAAACTTTGTAGTCAATAATTTTTGCATTAAATACGAATTGCAGTACGATTTGCTCTTGTAGCATTGTTTGATTTGAATACATGGGTTGATTTTTGTTCGTGCTTTAGGTGATTTGCTCAATCGTGGAGTCTCTTTCTTGGTGCTCGGTGCTAGTGATGGTTGTTGTGGAGACTAAAATTTATATCCGTGAATTCCGTTGGTACACACGATTTGGAATAATCTATGTTATGGTAGGGGATGTTGTGCTATTAAATCTTGTACTCCCACTTTCAGATTACTATAGCAGGTTAGTTTCTTACATTTAACTTTCCCTTTTGTTTGTAATATTCCTGTCTAGTACCTTTTTTTTTTTCTTTTGCTGCTAAGATGAAAAGGATGTCTTTAATCAAAAGAAAAAGGGTGAGGTTCCACGTTGGTTGAGAGGAGAACAAAACATTCCTTATAAAAGGTGTAAAAACCTCTTCCTAATAGAAGTTTAGACATATCATTTTAGAAGTGCCTCAGACAATTTTTCATGTATTACAATGATACACATCATGTGTATGTAGAGAGTGATTGTAGGTTGATCAGTATAAGGTGTTTAGTTATATGAATTATCTTTTTAATTTGTATTTACTCATTTGAATTCTCAATTCATTGCTTTTCATTCTCTTGATAGTACTACAATGATTATTTTTGTTCTTTCCTTTTATTTTTGTTTTTTTTAATCAATTTCCCCATACAGTGCAGATCTCTGTATGATCATCACCACATTTTCTTTCCAGGTTAGTTCGTTTCTTGTGAGGTCAGGTATATTTTTCTTTATTAAGCTTTCTCTTAAAAAATGCATCCGTAAATTCATTGTTTACTATTTTCATTATGTTTTCCCCCCATCATAAGCATATAGCACTGTCCACGAAACTGTAGGGATTTGTTGGTAGTAATGCTTGATCTCTAGTTTCTAGAAAAGAGGAGCCTTGTGGCTGGTAGGGACTTTGTATCCTCTTTGGTACTTTTAGCCGGGATAATAGTACCATACTTGTGTTGAGAATTGTTGGGAGAGGAGTCCCACATCGGCTAATTAAGGGGTTGATTATGAGTTTATAAGTAAGGAATACATCTCTTTTGGTATCAAGCCTTTTAAACTAAAAGCAAAACCATGAGAGCTTATGCTCAAAGTGGGCAATATCATACCATATGACAAGCATATAGCTAGTGCAATCACTTAAAATGAAAAGAGACGAGACATTTATGAGACGTTGATCATCAAGAAAGAAAAAAAAAAAAATGTTTATGAGATTGTGATATTTTCATTTTCTCTTACTTTTTCATCAGCAAATATATATTCATGATCTTCCCCTTAGTTAGCCAATGTGGGACCCCATCAATCCTCCCCTCGAATGAAGTATATCATACAGCCTCCCTTGAGGCCTCCTTCTTTAGAGCTCTCGAACAAAGTACACCTTTTGTTCGACACTTGAGTGCCACCTTCTCTAGAACCCTTGAACAACCTCGGTTCGCTTCTTCTCTTGAGCCCTTAAACAAAATACACCCTTTGTTCGACACCTGAGTCACTATGATTGCACCTTCGAGGCTCACAACTTCTTTATTCGACACTTAACGATTCTATTGACATGACTAAGTTAAGATAATGACATTGCTCTTATATCATGTTAGGAACAACGACCCTCCACACTGGTATGTTATTATCCACTTTGGGTATAAACTCTCATGTTTTGCTTTTAGATTTTGCAAAACGTCTCATGCCAATGGAAAGAGTACTCCATATATATTTTTTTTTGTGAATGAAAGTGAAATTTTGTCATTAAAAAAAAAAAGCTGGCTATTAATACATCTCTCATATTTCTTACTGTTCTATCGAACAATTGAAGTAGATTTGATTGCACAAAAAAAAAAATCTTTGGTGATAATTGTTAAATTACAATGAGACCCATTTGGTTTTAGTTGATGATGTACCCAGTATAGTATAATTTTTGTTGCAAATGAGGACTCGCACTCCAGTTCTATTCAAGTCAAATAAATAGCTATTCTTGTAATGCAGGTGCTTTTTGCAGTACTTCTTCTTGCTTATGTCCCTAATTTGGAACCATATCCTGGTTATGTCGTCATGCAATCTGAGTATGTTGACAACATGGACTATGAAACGCTTCCGGGAGAAGAGCATGTCTGTCCCGAGAGGCACGCTAATCTCTTTTCTAGTAAGTAATTTTTAAACTAAGCCTATTAATCTGAATCATTTTCTTTTCATATTATTAAAGAAACAACTTAAAAAATCCTTCCAAATTTTGTATCTCTTGGACCACTTGGTGCTTTATGAGGTGTAGAAATTAAAATATATGTAGCCTCAAGTACATTAACATCTTCTAAAAATAATCAAACATGTTTTTCATGCTATAATGTTTTTCAGGATGAACTTCTTAAGAATGAACTAATGAAACTCCAGAAAGTAATTGTGAAATGATAGTTATTTACTCAGAAAACTAGCTTTGGTTGAATGTGGTAGGAATATATTTTGGGTGGGTGACTCCACTTATGAAGCAGGGCTATCGAAAACCTATAGCCGAAAAGGATATTTGGAGGTTGGACGTCTGGGATCGAACTGAGACACTGATTGGAAGGTTTTCTTTATGATTATTAATTTGTTTGCTTCGTTTCTTTCTCCATATCTAATAATTCAGTTGTTAAGAATGTTCTTACTTCTGAAGGTTCCTGAGATGCTGGGCTGCAGAAGTTCAAATGCCTAAGCCTTGGCTCATAAGAGCATTGAATCGAAGTCTCGGAAGAAGGTGCATACAACACCTGCTTTTTTTGTACTTCGATTTACACATTTTGTCTAATCTTGATTAGCAGTTACTAAGATTTATATTACTTTGTCACTGTTTCTTATCTCATTTTGTTTGATACTCTTCAAATTTTTTACTAGGTTCTGGTTGGGAGGTTTTTTCAAGGTAACGTATAAATTTTCCTTCCCCTGTCTTCTGTTTTTTTATTCCTCCTTGCAAACATTAATTTATTGTCTTCTATGAAATTCGTAAGACATTTTCTTTCATTATATATCCAGGTTTTAATACTATTTATCTCAATTAGCTCAGTCATGTAGATTGCTTTGGAGTGAGTCAGTGACTTGATCAAGACTAAATAAATTATTTTCTTCCTGTATTTCCATGTTTTTCCGTTTGTCAGGTTGGAGCTACAGATCTTCATGTAAAATATAGCATTTATATTTCAGTTCGGATTGATATTGAATTTTTCTTTTAATGCCAATGAGACATATCCATCCTTGAGCATTGCTCTTCTACCCTTCTTTGTTTGAAATGGGATGTGTTTATTGACTCTACTTAGCTCTTTTTTTTCTTTCATTTTCACTCCTTGAGGAGTTCGTATCCTTGGACATTATTGTTCATTCATTTAATCAATAAAAACTCGTATATTGTTTAGAAAAAAAGTCATTTTCAGGTCTGACCATGCAAATCTGGCAGGTTGGCAATGACCTCTCTCAGTTTGTTGGGCCGATAATATTGAACCATTTATTACAGGTTAG
Source organism: Cucurbita moschata (assembly GCF_002738365.1). Lineage (NCBI taxonomy): Eukaryota > Viridiplantae > Streptophyta > Magnoliopsida > Cucurbitales > Cucurbitaceae > Cucurbita > Cucurbita moschata. The sequence continues at coordinate 467,407 of NW_019268557.1, read as the reverse complement.
TAGGATTTTTTTTAACTTCTTCTAACCATGATTTGCATGATAAATTGTGCATTGGCTACCTGCCTCCTACAGGAGTGTCTTTTCTTGTGTGTATTTGTAAAGATAAATGAATCGACACGTAAGTGAAGAAGGTCGATGGAAAGGGAAAATCCTTTTTCAGAGTACCCACTCTAATACCATGTTTGAGAGAATAATCTGCTTTTATTTTCATATTTAAACATAAAAGGATACTGTAAAGAGGAAACGATATATTACTTACTAAAGTAAGAACAAACTGTCTGTGGATCCAGACACCTTTTTTTTTTTTTTTTTAAATTTATAAATAGAACTTCAATTGTAGGAGACATGTTTTATCTTTTATCTATTGAAACAAAGTATTGATGGGCTGTGTTTGGATCATGGAAGTTTCAAAGTTCATTTGTTTCTTGTATTGCAGTCGATGCAACGGGGAGATCCAACTTGGATTGGTTTCGTCTATGCATTCGCAATTTTCGTTGGTGTGGTATGCCTTCTCATATCCACTTTTTAAAAACATATAATATTTGTTTGCTCCATTTTTTGAATGCCTTGAGCAAATGACTACTTAAATATTATTTATTCAGTCATCTGGAGTGCTATGCGAAGCTCAGTACTATCAGAATGTTATGCGAGTTGGTTTTCAACTCAGGTCTACTCTGGTAAACAGTCTTTCTATTGTAGCTACTTTATCAAACAAATTTAAGTTACGTTTGAATTTTCAATCTGAATCGGAGGCTGTGGGTCTCTTAAAAACAAATGTGTTCCTTTTAATCTTTATTGACAAATGTTATTTGTTTTCTTAATTGCAGGTGGCTGCTATTTTTCGCAAATCACTCAGATTGACTCATGAGGGGCGGAAGAATTTCCCATATGGGAAAATTACAAATATGATATCAACAGATGCTAACGCCCTTCAAGTAGGCACGGACACCCCTTGCATTTTATATACAGTATCTACCTTAGAATAAACTTGACAAAAAAAAAATCCTGTATGTTATCTTAAGATCTATTAGTTAGCTCACAATTTCTATCACTGTACGTCTTGAAAAATATTAGGTGATCCTTGTAACTTGATAAAAAAGAACCATTACTAATTTCCTAAAACTTTTGTTCAGCAAATATGTCAACAGCTTCATGGGATATGGTCTGCCCCATTTCGTATTATCATGTCAATGATTCTTCTATACCAGCAATTGGGTGTTGCTTCACTTTTTGGGGCTTTAACTCTAGTCTTGACGGTTCCTATGCAGGTAATGTAGTTGTTAGTAAAATTCACAATCTTGTCACTAAATTTACCTTTATAACTTATCTTATCTAATTGGAATGTGTCATTTGCCTATGCAGACTGTAATTTTTAGTAAAATGCGAAAACAAACAAAGAAGGGACTTCAGGGGACAGATAAAAGGGTTGAACTCACAAATGAAATTTTAGCAGCCATGGACACTGTGAAGTATGGTTAAATTTGTCTGATAAGTTTACAATTTCAATACATCTCTGCTTTCTTGACACCAAGCTCAAAAATATTTCAGATGCTATGCATGGGAAGCAAGCTTTTCATCCAGAGTTCAAGAAATAAGGAATGATGAGCTCTTGTGGTTTCGTAAGGCGCAATTACTTTATGCGGTATTGCCATCAGACATGCTTTCTTATTTATTTTTTTTATTGGTTAGATATCAAACTTCCGTTGAAAAAAATGAAAGAATACAAGGGAAAAACCAAAAAACAAGTGTCCAACACTAACCACAGATGACGTAAAAATTTTATGTTTAAATTGTTGAGAATTATTGGGAGAGAGTCTCACGTTGGCTAATTAAGGGATGATCATGAGTTTATAAGTAAATTGATATGAGGCCTTTTGGGAAAATCAAAAGTTCATCCTCCTTTTCTTTGCGTTTCTGACCAAACTTCATCTATTGCAGTTAAACGGTTTTATTATGAATAGCCTCCCAGTGTTTGTAACTGTAATTTCCTTTGGGGTATTCACATTTCTTGGTGGAGATCTGACTCCTGCGAGGGCCTTTACATCACTTTCCCTGTTTGCAGTGCTTCGTTCTCCTCTAAACATGCTTCCTAATTTATTAAGTCAGGTACTCAATCATTTCTACTGCACTTGTATTTTTCCGTTTTCTTTTGATAAAATATTTCTTACTAGACCTTATCTGAAAAAGAAGTTTAGAGGATATGAGTTGATGTGTAAGAAATTTGTTGTTCATATTTCATATAACATAATTTTTTATTCTGAAAGAAAGAAAGCCTATTCACTTTCTAATTCTACTCTAATAGTACAGGTTGTAAATGCACATGTATCATTACAGCGTATGGAGGAACTCTTCTTGACTGAAGAGAGAATTCTTGCCCCAAATCCACCGCTGGAACCTGGGCTTCCAGCAATATCCATAAAAAATGGATGTTTTTCATGGGATTCCAAGGTTTTTTATTGGCATTCTGTATACCCTCATATACATGATATTTTGTATGATATTTGTTTCTTCTTCAATACACGGGTCTATAACTTCATCTATATGCAATTTGAATTAGATATGCTGGTAAACAGATGAACCTGACATCTTTTGTAGGCCCATTTTTTCCTTTTTATGCAGTTACAGCCAGAATGTTGGCTCTTCTAATCAGGATAAAGATGACATTGAATTTGACAACATGGTTAAGAAGACCTTTTAAGTTGGAAAGTTTTTTATTTTTCGAAATGAAACTATGCTTTTATATGATAATATGAAAAACTGCGCATAAAGCTCCAAGAATGCCCGTTCGCAGACAAGAAAAACAAATTTCATGTAGAAATGATAGAAAACATGACTGTATTTTTTGTTTCAGAGTGTAATTTATAGCATCTTTATGTGTCACATTGACTTGAGAGTATGCTTATTTGTATCTTGTTCAAAAAATATATATATCTTCTTCTGTGCTATGAGGTTGTCATCTGAGAATAGCGGCTGTGAAATGTAACCTCTTTGCAGGTAGAGAAGCCGACATTATCAAATGTCAATTTGCATATAGAAGTTGGCAGCTTAGTTGCAGTGGTTGGAGGTACTGGAGAAGGAAAAACGTCACTTATAATGGCAATGCTAGGGGAGCTGCCTCCCTTGGCAGACACAAACATTGTTATCAGAGGAACAGTTGCTTATGTTCCTCAGGTGTCATGGATTTTCAATGCCACTGTGAGTCACAATTCCTTTCTTCCTAACTATAACCCTCATTTCTTCCTAACTATAGCCCTTCTGATTTACAAATGTTTTCTGCTAGGTTCGTGACAATATATTATTCGGATCGGAGTTTGAATCAGACCGTTATTGGAAGGCTATTGATGTCACTTCCTTGCAACATGATCTTGAATTGCTTCCTGTAAAGTGGATTTCAAAGTTATTTACCTAGAGATACTTATTAAAATTGAATGTTTTAACAATTTTCCTCACAAACTTGCTTGTCAGGGTCGTGATCACACCGAGATTGGTGAAAGAGGTGTAAACATAAGTGGCGGTCAAAGACAGCGAGTTTCTATGGCTAGGGCTGTATATTCGAATTCTGATGTTTACATTTTTGATGATCCTTTAAGTGCCCTAGATGCTCATGTTGGTCAGCAGGTATGCTGCTTGCCTAAATTTCCTTGAATAAACATTTGTTTTAGTTCTTCATTTGGGTTCCAAAACTATCAACTCTATTTTGTTTTCTTCATATTAGTTTCTCATTTAAGTTTAGGTCTTAGTATATCCACTGCTGAAAATAGACAAAAGTTGGTAACTTCTGGAGCTCATATGTAGGTCTAATGTGAAGTTAATGTATTTCAGGTTTTTAACAGATGTATCAAGGAAGAGTTGGGAGGGAAAACCAGGGTGCTTGTCACAAACCAATTACATTTTCTTCCCCAGGTCGACAAAATTATTCTGATTTCCGAAGGCATTGTTATAGAGGAAGGAACCTTTGAGGAACTCTCCAGAAACAGCACACATTTCCAGAAGCTAATGGAAAATGCCGGGAAACTTGAAGAACAAATGGAAGAAAAACAATACAATAAAAATCATTACCAAGAAAGTCCGATGCCTCCTAATGGTGGACTCGGGAATAAATTTCCAGAAGACACAAGTTATGCAGGAAAACGGAAAGGAAAGAACTCTGTACTAATCAAGAAGGAGGAGAGAGAGACAGGAGTAGTAAGTTGGAAGGTGTTAATGAGGTAAGACATCAACTTACAGGAAATTCAAAATGAATTTGTATGCTTAAAACTAAAAAACAGAAACACCAAAATCAATGATACAAAGAAGCACTCTTTCTTAGGATCACGAACATCCACAATGGTATGATATTTTCCACTCTGAGCATAAGCTCTCATGGGTTTACATTTGGTTTTCCCAAAATGATCATCCCCTTAATTAGTCAATGTGGGACTCCCTCGCAACAATCCTCCCCCCAAACAAACTACACCATAGAGCCTTCTTTGAGACCTATGGAGCCCTCAAATAGCCTCCCCTTAATTGAGGCTTGACTCCTTCTCTGGAGTTCTTGAACAAAGTACACCCTTTGTTTGATACCTGAGTCACTTTTGACTACACATTTGGGGCTCACAACTTCTTTGTTCGACACTTATGGCAACTTTGTTGTATGTGTAGGTATAAGGATGCATTAGGAGGTACTTGGGTAGTTATCGTACTCTTTTCATTTTATCTGCTGATAGAAGTCCTTCGAGTTTCGACTAGCACGTGGTTAAGCTTTTGGACAAAGAAAAGCACTTCAGAAAATTATAACGCTGGATACTACAATCTCATCTATACAGCGTTGTCCTTTGGCCAGGTGAGTAAGTCCTGATAGAGTTTGTTGACACAGCTTACCTATATAATATTTATGTATTTCGGAAACTACCATGTTTTCGGCATCGAGATATTCTTTTCATCCAAATAATTGGACATGACGACTTGTGCTTTCTCCTTGTCTGAGAGTTGTTCTGTTTGTTTCCTTCTAGGTGACCTTTACACTAGCAAACTCTTATTGGCTAATCATTTCAAGCCTTCGTGCGTCTAGAAAATTGCACGATTTCATGCTAAATTCAATTCTAAGAGCTCCAATGGTGTTCTTCCATACCAATCCAATTGGACGAATTATCAATAGGTTTGCCAAAGATCTTGGAGACATTGATCGTACTCTTGCCAATATTATGAGTGCGTTTCTTGGACAACTGTGGCAACTACTGTCAACTTTTGTTCTAATAGGTCTTGTGAGCCCAATCTCCCTATGGGCCATTACGCCGCTATTGATTGTGTTTTATGCAGCCTATTTATATTATCAGGTATGATGTTAACTACTTTTAATCTGTTCCTTTTTGTCAATAAACTATGGAGGAGAAACTGAATTGCATCACATGCTTCTTTCAGAGTACCTCACGTGAAGTCAAACGCTTGGATTCGATTACTAGATCTCCGGTGTATGCTCAATTTGGGGAAGCGTTAAATGGTCTGTCAACTATTCGTGCATACAAGGCGTATGATCGAATGGAAAGCATCAACGGGAGGTTCGTGGATAATAACATCAGGTTTACTCTTGCAAATATCAGTTCAAATCGCTGGCTCACAATAAGGTTGGAAACATTAGGAGGCCTTATGATCTGGTTGACAGCAACTTTTGCTGTCTTGCAGAATGCAAGAGAAGAAAACCAGGTGGCCTTTGCATCTACGATGGGATTACTTTTAAGTTATACCCTAAACATCACAAACTTGTTAAGTGGTGTTCTAAGACAAGCAAGTAGGGCTGAAAATAGTTTAAACGCTGTTGAACGTGTCGGCATATACATCGATTTGCCTTCAGAGGCTCCAGCTATAATCGAGTATAACCGCCCCCCATCTGGTTGGCCTTCATCTGGATCGATTCATTTTGAGGATGTTGTCTTACGTTATAGGCCTGGACTTCCTCCAGTCTTGCATGGGCTATCCTTTAATATTTTACCAACTGACAAGCTAGGAATAGTTGGAAGAACTGGTGCAGGAAAATCAAGCATGTTGAATGCATTATTTCGAATTGTAGAGATCGAACGAGGACGAATAACAATTGATGGCTATGACATTGCTAAGGTTGGGCTAACAGATTTGCGGAAATCTCTAACTGTTATACCTCAATCACCAATTCTTTTTTCAGGTATGCTTTGAGTAAAGTTCTAAATCTTCTCTTGAATTCAATCTATTCATCCATCTATCGTTTGTTTAGGAACTGTACGTTTTAATCTCGATCCGTTCTGTGAACATAATGATGCTGACTTGTGGGAGGCTCTTGAGAGAGCACATCTTAAGGATGTAATTATGAGAAGCTCTTTTGGCTTGGATTCTGAGGTAAGAAGCTTTGCCAACTTTAGCTTATGTTGAATAAAACTTAAGTACAATCTCATACTTGTTCAAGGTTTCGGAAGGAGGAGAAAATTTCAGCGTTGGACAAAGGCAACTAATAAGCCTTGCTAGAGCGTTGTTGAGAAGATCAAAGATCATCGTTCTTGATGAAGCAACGGCAACTGTTGATGTTAACACAGACTCTCTGATACAGAAAACTATCCGTGAGGAGTTCAAATCATGCACTATGCTGATAATCGCTCATCGGTTGAACACGATTATTGACTGTGATCGGATTCTCGTGTTGGATAAGGGTCTGGTATGCCTCAGTTTTTGGTTGATGAGTGCACAGTTCGTGCTAGTGGCTATGCCATTGTTGCTCGCTTATATCAGAACTACCAATTTTCATGCAGGTCATAGAATATGATGCCCCAGAAAAGCTGCTTTCAAATGAGGGAAGCGCTTTCTATAGAATGGTTCAAAGTACAGGGCCTGCAAATGCTCAGTACTTATGCAGCTTAGTTCTTGGAAAAGAAGAGACCAATCCACGTGATGAAAACCAGTTACTTCAGAATGGTCATGGGAAATGGCTAGCAAAAACCCACTGGATGACTGCTGCTCAATTTGCTCTGTCCAGAAGTCTTGCTGCCTCTCAAAATGATCTCAGAAGGCCAGACATTGATACTGTTTATGGGAATGATATCATTGGGAAAGCAAAAGATGCAGTTCTAACGCTGCATGGAGTTTTGGAGGGGAAACACGATGGACTAATTGACGAAGTACTAACTCGAGACTCGATTCCTAGATACGGTTGGTGGTCGTCTTTCTACCGAACAATTGAAGGTATGCTTGCATTGGTGTGTCCATTTCTTTTTCTGGTTTGAAGCTCGTTTACTATCAATATTTGACATGAAGCTGTTTTTGAATGAATTTTTTTGATTTATCCCTTTTATGTTGGTGGTCTCAGGGCTGGCTGTGATGAGCAGATTGCACAGTTACAACAAGCTTGGTGATGGTGAAGATGATGAAGCTGAAGAGAGGCCGTTTGATTGAAACCAAAGTTCTTTATTGTTATCATTTTGGGATAAAACCATGTTCTTGTCGTCTTCTTGGTCGAGAGAGATATTTTCGTTAATATTCCTCGTATCAAATTAAGCTTAATGATACAGTTCAAAATCAATAAAAGTTGACGAGTTTTGAGGCGGAAAATCTCAATCAACGAAGGAAGAAGATAAATTTGTGACCACAGGTACTTTTAATTAAAGTGGGATCATTAGATTTGAAATACATGTCTTTTGTCTACCTGCTTAGGGGTCATTGTCTTCGTTGTCACACCGTCCGATGTCTAACTTTGATGCAATTTATACCCCTCTACGACCTTATGTTATGTATCACAATTTGCTCTCCTATCCGATTTCACAATCCACTCCTATTGGAGGCCGGCGTTTTCTATTGTTACACCGTCTAATATTTAGCTTTGATACAAATTGTTTAGCTTTGATACAAATTGTAATAGACTAAACCCATCACTATTCGATATTGTCTGCTTTGATAGATACAAATCACTATTGGATATTATATGCTTTGTTAGATACAAATTATAATAGGCCAAATCCACTACCGTTGGATATTGTCTTGGATATGGTCTGCTTTGACCGGTTAGTTAACTGTTTCCATTCTCCAAACAGGAAGGTTTACCTAAGATCTCACAATTATTTATCATAATTTCTCAGAATATTTTTCACATTTATAAAAAATACATTAAGCCCGCCTTCGGCTCCCTCCCTTTTCTGTCTCGATATATTTCTGCAGTGCACTTACCCTTACATCTCAATCCCACTTCTCGTCTGTTGGTTGCCATCGGTGTCTCTCTTTCTCTGTAAACACTGTATCTCCTTCTCCTCATCTACCTATCTTTCGCTCTCGTCAATCATCTCTTATAGACCCATCTCTCGCTCGCCCTGTAGCTTGGATTTCTCGAGGGTTTCTGGCCGCATTTGCCTCTGTTTCAGCTTCCACAGCTTGCATGATCTTGCGCCCTCCCAGTTTTCTGATACTAGGTGCGTTTTTTCTACTTTAACGTAAACCCTCACAATGTTTCAAGAAGGACGTGTATTTGTGTGATTTTTATTCAGATTGAACTCTCCGCATCGGCTGTGTTCTTTTTATGGTTTTAATTAGATTATAACTTGGCTTATTGCTTTCCTGTTTCAACAAAGAAACCCAACTGTTCGTTGATTTTTTTTGGATAGTTAGGAAGCTATAGCTTCATTAAGATGCAATTTCAAAATTTCCGCTCTAGAACCAAACCCTTGAACTATAAATATGCATTCCAACTGAAGTTAACATCGGAGGAAGAATAATAACAAAATTATTTTGTTAATGCGCACGAAGAAGCCGCATTAACGATAATATCAAATCTATTTTCTTAATGCACACAGAATTTTCGCCTTGTGAATCACCTAATTGCCAGTTTCGTCCGTCTGGTTGAGAGTTTGAGGTTAGGTTGGTGGATTCGTTCTACACATTATTACATTAGAAATAACATCTAAAAGAAATTTTCTTACCGAACTTGTAGGTTGAGCACGTTCAGATGAGTTCCAAATTCACATCTAACTAAGTGCGAATTTGAGATTTTGTTTTTAATTTTGAACCATTGCTGATTTAGTTTGGTCCTTTTCCCCCTTATCATAGTGTTTCTATTAATTTCTTCATTAATTCAAAGGATAATTGTGTTAGACCGCTGATTTTGATAATGTACTTGTACTGATTGTCAGTACTCCGGCACCAGTGTTTAAAATAAAGTTTGTTCAGTTATGGAGTAATTGTTCGATTTCTCAATCGAGTTCTTAAAGACTGTAAAAATTTAACTTGCATTTAAAAATTGGATCGTTTATTTGTGATCATTGTTCGATTTCTCAATCGAGTTCTTAAAGACTGTAAAAATTTAACTTGCATTTAAAAATTGGATCGTTTATTTGTGATCATTGTTAGTTCTTAAAGACTGTAAAAATTTAACTTGCATTTAAAAATTGGATCGTTTATTTGTGATCATTGTTCGATTTCTCAATCGAGTTCTTAAAGACTGTAAAAATTTAACTTGCATTTAAAAATTGGATCATTGTTCGATTTCTCAATCGAGTTCTTAAAGACTGTAAAAATTTAACTTGCATTTAAAAATTGGATCGTTTATTTGTGATCATTGTTAGTTCTTAAAGACTGTAAAAATTTAACTTGCATTTAAAAATTGGATCGTTTATTTGTGATCATTGTTCGATTTCTCAATCGAGTTCTTAAAGACTGTAAAAATTTAACTTGCATTTAAAAATTGGATTGTTTATTTGTGATCATTGTTCGATTTCTCAATCGAGTTCTTAAAGGCTGGAAAAATTTAACTTGCATTTAAAAATTGGATCGTTTATTTGTGATCATGAGATGGATATTGTAAGTGAGTCTTTGAATCAAGAAAAATTATTTTCTATGGAACATTAAGGGGAAGCATTTTTATGCCAAATCTTTTTTGTCACTTGCACTTTCTGGATTTTGTTGTGTTTCCTGACACTGTAGATATACCTCAGCGTGAAATGTAAAATTTCATTGTAAATATTTTTTTTGCTTGGTTCACGAGTTGAATCCTCAACTATTAATCCAATTATTTGAGCTTTACTTTATTCTTGACTCTCTGATTATTTTTATTATTATTATTATTTTTTTTTGTGAACTCCCCATATATTTCTTATTTTTTTTGGCTTATTCATCTGGTTCGGGTTTTTTGGTCGACAGTGTTGTGCTCTTTAGTCTCTATGGCTGATCGTAGAAATGGTAGTAGCCAACCTCCCAATGGGAAGGCCAGTGAAGCTGGGAATGTGTGTTCTATTGATCTAGTGAGAACTTCAGCACAAGACTGAAAGCTATATAAGCTGATTGGGATGAGCACAAATCTGACATGTGGAGTTCTTCAGATGTACTAGCTATCGGGACACCACCTCCAGCATCAGAGGATCTGCGGTACCTTAAGTCTTCAGCGCTCCCAGAGACTATAATAGTGTTCACCAAGAAACAAATTCATTTGCTGTGTAGCCAAAAGAAGGCCTCTCTACTTGATGTTGTAAAAAAATCTGCCTCGGATGCTGTTGGTGCAGATGTTGTTATGCATGTGAAGGCAAAGAATGATGATGGCTCTTCCTTAATGGATGCTATATTTCGTGCTATTCGAGCTCAGTCAAAGGCATATGGCATGGAGAAGCCAGTAGTCGGATACTTTGAATTAGGTGACATAACAAATGGGTTATCTGACGTATTTGCTTGCAAAGATGATAATGAAATTATGAACATCAAGAGAGCTGCATTTTTAAGTGTTAATGTGATTAATAAAGTTGGAAAATGTGATTGACGAGGAGAAGAAAATCACCCATTCGTCATTGATGGATGAGACAGAGAAAGGCATTGTGGAGCCCTCAAAAGCTGGCGTGAAGTAAAAGACTGAAAATGCTCCAATATTTCAGAGTGGAGGGGAGTTTGATCTCTCAGGCCTAGTGCTGCTAGCGCCGATGAGTTACTTCACTATGATCCTGCAACTGTGTTAATATGTGCAGTGGGGTCCCGATACAAGAGCTATTGCGAATGCACTGCAAAGCAAGGCTTACAGGTACAAGTTCATAATTGAATTTTCAATATTTTCTCTCAAATTTTAATTTGATGTCTAACTTTATTAACCTTAAAATATTAAATTACACACAAAATTGATAGTTTTTTTTAAAAAAAAAAAACTTATTTGACATTTTAAAAGTTTATGACTATATTAAATATAAAATTAAATTAATTTAGAGATAATCATCATTGTTAATAGTCAAGTGATAGGTAAATTTAGTATATTTAAACATTTGATGTTTTGGTTAACTACATGTGTTGGAAGTACAAAAAGAAAATAAAACATTAATTATGAAAGGTAAAGTTTATAGGTCTATGAGTAAATAACACTTATGGGTGAAGGTAAAAAATAAATTATGAGAAGTTATGGTCAAAATAAATAATGTTATATTATCATAGAGAGATTTAAATGATGAATGCAACACATTTCTTGGTACGCTCATATGAGTTGAATTAATTAATGGAATTTCAATAAAATTGAAAAAAATTAGAGATCTTGATAATTTAAAATGTTTATTAGACATTTTTTAAGTTTAGAAAGGTAATAAACATAAAATTGAAAATTTTAAAATATATTATTTAATTTGGTAAGATTGGTGTATATTTCTTTAATAAATAATAAAAAAAAAAAACACTAGTTGGCAAATATGTTTTAAAAAAACGAGGATTAAGAGAGAAAATTTTATAATAAACACTTTATTGGGTACTGGGTGGTTGTCTTATATATTAAAAAAAAACGAGGATTAAAGAGATTTACAATATTTTTATTTTTTCAGACTAATAGGAGACTTGAAAGTATGAAATGACCATTTTGCCATTTAAAGTAAAAATTCTCGTTATATGAAGCTCAAGTATCTCTCTCCATTCTTAAAATAAATACCTCGTATACATCTTACATATATGCCTCATATATATATTTATATAATATTTAAGGTCAGGGTAAGATTGGTGTATATTTCTTTAATAAAATAAAATAAAATAAAATAAAAAGTAGTTTAATGGGTAGTTGGCAAATATATTTTAAAAGAAACGAGGATTAAGAGAAAATTTTATAATAAACACTTTAGTGGGTAGTTGTCAAATATATTAAAATGAAAAAAAAGGATTAAAGAGATTTAGAATATTTTTATTTTTTTTCGTAGACTAATCGAAGACTTCAAAGTTTGAAATGACCATTTTGCCATCTAAAGTAAAAATTCTCGTTCTATTCTAAAACTTTTATTTTTATTTATTTATATATTTTTTTTTTTTATGAAGCTCAAGCATCTCTCTCCATTCTTACATAACCAAACATATGATTTAATTAGTTATATTATTTATGGCATCGAAGAAATCTGAAGCATGTGGGCATATACACCCGGTATGCATAATTTGATGAATTTTAAAAGCTTTTGAAAAGAAAACATTCTTTTTTTTTTTTTTTTTTGTTGGCGGTATGACTCTGTCTCATTAGCATTATTCGCCGAAGACTTGGGTCACGAGTGTGGATTTTCTTACTCGACCTCTGCGATGATGCATACTTTTAATCTTTCCATTGGATGTTTGCGGATTATTAGATCCATTTCTTTTAAGCGGGAATCTTCTTCGTAAGTCGTCACGCTTGCAAGACTTTTTCTATCCAGCTTATAACTGCACTTTCATTGTCCTTTTCTTATTTGGTTCCTTTTTTTTTTGTTCTCAGCGTATTTCAAGTTCTCTCAGCTCCCCAGAGAGAGCTTACAAGTCTATATATGGATAGACCATGAATGCAAGTGAGTTGATCTTCTAGTCTTTTACTAAACTATGAATGGAGTTTGATAATATTGCTTCAAGTCAGATGTTCCTAGTGATTCTATTGCTGTTCTAGCACGGAACTTTTATAATTGATTCATGTTGCTATGTTGAAGCTGCTCTTTGACTTTGGTGCGTGAAATATGGAGATGGGTATTGCTTTGTTTTCACTGTTTGTTGAAGTGCGTCTTTAAGCAGGCAAATAATGTGAAATTCAGAACCGTGTGGGATTATCATAATGGATATTCAACAGCTATGAACAAATTCTTTAATGCAGTGGATTCCCGATGTTTCTTGAATTGAAAATTCATTTCATGGGCTTTCTGGTTTTAAATATTGAATATGGGTTTTCCTGTTTTAGGAAGCACATTGAGTGGAGCGTTGATGGTAAGATAATAGATCGATACTGAGTTCAAAAGAAGGAACCGGGTCTGTGACTTCCTGCTGTAGTGAATAGTAGAGTAGGAGGAAATATGCCTTTTGAAGCCTTGGATTGGTTCTGCCAGCCGGTGGCAAATAGTGCATGGGCAAAAGCAGTTGATAGTGCCTTCGGTTCTTACACACCTTGTGCAATTGACTCTCTAGTGGTCTCTTCTTGTCATTTGGTACTTTTTGGGCTTTGCTTCTACAGAACGTGGCTGATTGTGAAGGATGCTAAAGTGAAGAGGTTTCGTTTGACCTCTAATTGTTATAATTACATGCTTGCTGTGATTGCTGGTTGTTGTTTTGTTGCGCCTTTACTAAGGTTAGCCATGGGTATAGCGATTTTTAGCCTTGACGATCACACTGGCTTTGCTCCTTTTGAGGTACGCCTAATTTTCATATATGTTTCAAGGGTTGCTTTTCTTTTTGGGTTTAAATGGAACATCATTAATCTCCCCCATCAAGAATTCAGAGGTTTTAGTAGGATTGGTACTTGCTAGCATCTTATGGAATTCAAGATATTAAAATTTGAACCTATACAGAAACTTCGTAGTTAATAGTTTTTGCATTGAATACTAAATGCAGTACGATCTGTTCTTGTAGCATTGTTTGATTTGAATACATGGGTTGATTTTTGTTCGTGCTTTAGGTGATTTGCTCAATCGTGGAGTCTCTTTCTTGGTGCTCGGTGTTAGTGATGGTTGTTGTGGAGACTAAAATTTATATCCATGAATTCCGTTGGTACACACGATTTGGACTAATCTATGTTATGGTAGGGGGTGTTGTGCTATTAAATCTTGTACTCCCACTTTCAGATTACTATAGCAGGTTAGTTTCTTACATTTAACTTTCCCTTTTGTTTGTAATATTAGTACTTTTTTTTTTTTTTTTTCTTTCTCCTAAGATGAAAAGGATGTCTTTAATGAAAAGAAAAATTGTGAGATGCTACATCGGTTGAGAGGGGAATGGAGCATTCCTTATAAGAGTGTAGAAACCTGTCCCTATCAAACGCATTTTAAAACCGTGAGGCTGACGACGATACGTAATTGGCCAAAGCGGACAATATCTGCTAGCGGTGGGATTAGGCTGTTACAAATGGTATCAGAGCCAGACATTGGGTGGTGTACCAACGAGGACGCTTGGCCACCAAGGGGGGTGGATTGTGAGATCCCACATCGATTGGAGAGGGGAACGAAGCCTTCCTTTTAAGGGTGTGGAAACCTCTTCCTAGCAGACGCGTTTTAAAACTGTTAGGCTGACGGTGATACGTAACGGGCCAAAGCGGACAATATTTGTTAGCAGTGGGTTTGGGCTGTTACAAAAATCATGTTCTGGCACTCATTTGGGGGTAGCCTAGTAGTTAGTTACTTGAGTTTAAAACTCTTTTGACAAGAGCTGAGAGATGGAAACAGTTGATGGAAAATCTAGTAAAGATTTAGAGTTAAAAGTAGATTCTATGCCATAATGTTGGTTAATGATTTTGCACTTGTTAAAAGATACTCGTGGCCTTAGGAGTTTGCATTTAAATTTCATTGCTTTTCTTTCTCTTGATGGTACTACAATGATCATGTTTTATTTTTTCCTTCTACTTTTGTCTTTTTTTTTCTTAAAATAAATTTCCTCATACAGTGCAGATCTTTGTATGATCATCACCTCATTTTCTTTCCAGGTTAGTTCATTTCTTGTGAGGTCAGGTATATTTTTCTTTATTAAGCTTTCTTTTAAAAAATGCATCCGTAAATTCCTTGTTTACTATTTCCATTATGTTTTTCGCCCAACATAAGCATATAGAACTGTCCACGAAACTGTAGGGATTTGTTGGTAGTAATGCTTGATCTCTGGTTTCTAGAAAAGAGGAGCATTGTGAATGGTAGGGACTTTGTATCCTCTTTGGTATTTTTAGCCGGGGTAATGGTACCATACTTGTGTTGAGGATTGTTGGGAGAGGAGTCCCACATCCGCTAATTAAGCGGAAAAGCAATTGATCATGGGGTTTATAAGTAAGGAATACATCTCCATTGGTATGAGGCATTTCGGGGATTGTTGGGAGAGGAGTCCCACATCCGCTAATTAAGCGGAAAAGTGGTTGATCATGGGGTTTATAAGTAAGGAATACATCTCCATTGGTATGAAGCCTTTTGGGGAGACCAAAAGCAAAATCATGACCCCAGGTCAATGAAGATAGTGTCCCCCACTTTTATACCCATGATCTTCTCCTTAATTGGTCAATGTGGGACTCCAACAATCCTCATTAATCCTCCCGTCAAACAAAGTATACCATAAAGTATATCGTAGAGCCTCCCCTGAGGCCTCATTCTCTAGAGCTTTTGAACAAAGTACACAATTTGTTTCACACCTGAGTGCCTCCTTTTTTGGAACCATCGAACAAAGTACACTATTTGTTCGACACCTAAGTCACTATAACTACACCTTCTTTGTTTGACACCTGAGGATTCCATTGATATGGCTAAGTTAAGATAAAGACATGACTTTGATACCACGTTAGGAACAACGACCTTCCACATTGGTATGATATTATCCATTTTGATCATAAACTCTCATGGTTTTGCTTTTAGTTTCAACAAAAGGTCTCATACCAATGGAGATAGTGTCCCTCACTTATATATCCATAATTTTCCCCTTAATTAGCTAATAGTGGGACTCCGACAATCCTCAACATGGTGCTTCTTTTTTGTATTGTGCATTCTTTCATCTTTTGTCAATGAAAGAGAAAAATTTTCATTAAAAAAGAAAAAAGATAAAAGCTGGCTATTAATACATCTTGCTTTTTTTTTTAACAAGAATTCGTGCATATTTCTTACTGTTCTATCGAACAATAGAAGTAGATTTGATTGCACAAGAAAATTTTTGGTGATAATTGTTAAAATAGAATGAGACCCATTTGGTTTTATTTGATGATGTACCCAGAATAGTATAATTTTGTGTTGCAAATGAGGGCTCGCACTCCAGTTCTATTCAAGTCAAATAAATAGCTCTTCTTGTAATGCAGGTGCTTTTTGCAGTACTTCTTCTTGCTTATGTCCCTAATTTGGAACCATATCCTGGTTATGTTGTCATGCAATCTGAGTATGTTGACTACATGGACTATGCAACGCTTCTGGGAGAAGAGCATGTCTGTCCCGAAAGGCACGCTAATATCTTTTCTAGTAAGTAATTTTTAAACTAAGCCTATTAATCTGAATCATTTTCTTTTCATATTATCAAAGAAACAACTTCAAAAATCATTCCAAATTTTGTATCTCTTGCACCAATTGGTGCTTTATAAGGTGTAGAAATTAAAATATATGTAGGCTCAAGTACAGCAACATCTTCTAAAAATAATCAAACACGTTTTTCATGCTATAATGTTGTTCAGGATGAACTTCTTAAGAATGAACAAATAAAACTCCAGAAAGTAATTGTGAAATGATAGTTGTTTACTCAGAAAACTAGCTTTGGTTGAATGTGGTAGGAATATATTTTGGGTGGGTGACTCCACTTATGAAGCAGGGCTATCGAAAACCTCTAGCTGAAAAGGATATTTGGAGGTTGGACGTCTGGGATCAAACCGAGACACTAATTGGAAGGTTTTCTTTATGATTATTAATTTGTTTGCTTCTTTTCTTTCTCCATATCTAATAATTCAGTTGTTAAGAATGTTCTTACTTCTGAAGGTTCCTGAGATGCTGGGCTGCAGAAGTTCAAATGCCTAAGCCTTGGCTCATAAGAGCATTGAATCGAAGCCTCGGACGAAGGTGCATACAACACCTGCTTTTTTTGTGCTTCGATTTACACATTTTGTCTAATCTCGATTAGCAGTTACTAAGATTTATATTACTTTGTCACTGTTTCTTATCTCATTTTGTTTGCTACTCTTCAAATTTTTTACTAGGTTCTGGTTGGGAGGTTTTTTCAAGGTAACGTATAAATTTTCTTTCCCCTGTCTTCTGTTTTTTTGTTCCTCCTTGCAAACATTAATTTATTGTCTTCTATGAAATTCGTAAGACATTTTCTTTCATTATATATCCAGGTTTTAATACTATTTATCTCAATTAGCTCAGTCATGTAGATTGCTTTGGAGTGAGTCAGTGACTTGATCAAGACTAAATAAATTATTTTCTTCCTGTATTTCCACGTTTTTTCGTTTGTCAGGTTGGAGCTATAGATCTTCATGAAAAATATAACATTTATATTTCAGTTTGGATTGATATTGAATTTTTTCTTTTAATGCCAATGAGACATATCCATCCTTGAGCATTGCTCTTCTAGCCTTCTTTGTTTGAAATGGGATGTGTTTATTGTCTCTACTAAGATAGCTCTTTTTTTTCTTACATTGTCACTCCTTGAGGAGTTCGTATCCTTGGACACTATTGTTCATTCATTTAATCAATAAAAACTCGTATATTGTTTAGAAAAAAAGTCCTTTTCAAATCTGACCATGCAAATCTGGCAGGTTGGCAATGACCTCTCTCAGTTTATTGGGCCGATGATATTGAACCATTTATTACAGGTTAGTAGGATTTTTTTTTTTTTTTTTACTTCATGTTTGATATTTATCTATTGAAACAAAGTGTTGATGGGCTGCGTTTGGATCTTGGAAGTTTCAAAATTTATATATTTCTTGTATTGCAGTCGATGCAACGGGGAGATCCAACTTGGATTGGTTTCGTCTATGCATTCGCAATTTTGGTTGGTGTGGTATGACTTCTCATATCCAATTTTTAAAACTATATTATGTTTATTTGCTCCATTTTTTGAATATCTTGAGCTATATATTTCTTCTGCCTACACAAGGGCTTACTGTGCGTCACCATTGGTGACATCTTGTTATAGGCCTTCCAAGGCACACCTTACCATAAGAGATGATCCTCTAAAGTCAATATTTTAGATTTTTCCTCCGAACATATTGTTTAGAAGTTATTTCGACTTTGAATTGCAAATGACTACTTTAATATTATTTATTCAGTCATCTGGAGTGCTATGCGAAGCTCAGTACTATCAGAATGTTATGCGAGTTGGTTTTCAACTGAGGTCTACTCTGGTAAACAGTCTCTCTATAGTAGCTACTTATCTTCATTTTAACTCATTTATTCAAACAAATTAACTCATTTATTCAAACAAATTAAGTTATGTTTGAATTTTCATCTTAGTAAGATGAGTCGGAGGCTGTGGCTCTCTTAAAATATAACAGCCCAAGTCCACCACTAGCAGATAATGTCCTTTTTGGGCTGTTTTTTTCTGGGTTTCTCTTTAAAAGCCATCAAGGTTTTAAAATGCATTTGGAAAGGAGAAGCCCATAAGGGAAAGCCCAAAGAGGACAATATCTGCTCAGTGGGCTTGGGCTATTACAAATGGTATCCGAGCCAGGCACCGGTCGGTGTGACAGCAAAGATGCTGGGCTCCCAAGGGGGTGGATTGTTAGATCCCACATCGGTTGGAAAGGGGAACGAAACATTCCTTATAAGGGTGTGGAAACCTCTCCCTAGCAGACGCGTTTTAAAACTGTGAGACTGGCGGCAATTTGTAACGGGCCAAAGTAGACTATTTGCTAGTGCTGGGCTTGGGTTGTTAGAAATGGTATAAGAGCCAGACATCGGATGGTGTACCAGCATGGACGCTAGGCCCCTAAGGGGGTGGATTGTAAATCTCACATCGGTTGGAGAGGAAAACGAAGCATTCCTTATAAGATGTGGAAACTTCTCCCTAACAGACACGTTTTAAAACCGTGAGGTTGACGACGATATGTAACGGGCCAAAGCGGACAATATCTACTAGTGGTGGGCTTGGGCTGTTACATAAAAACAAGTGTGTTCCTTTTATTCTTTCTTGACAAATGTTATTTGTTTTCTTAATTGCAGGTGGCTGCTATTTTTCGTAAAACACTCAGATTGACTCATGAGGGGCGCAAGAAGTTCCCGTATGGGAAAATTACAAATATGATATCAACCGATGCTAGCGCCCTTCAAGTAGGCACGGTCACCCCTTGCATTTTGTATACAGTATCTACCTTAGAATAAACTTGACAAAAAAAGAATCCTGTATGTTATCTTAAGATCTATTAGTTAGCTCACAATTTCTATCACTGTAAGTCTTGAAAAATATTAGGTGATCCTTGTACCTTGATAAAAAAGAACCATTACTAATTTCCTAAAACTTTTGTTCAGCAAATATGTCAACAGCTTCATGGGATATGGTCTGCCCCATTTCGTATTATCATGTCAATGATTCTTCTATACCAGCAATTGGGTGTTGCTTCTGTTTTTGGGGCTTTAGCTCTAGTCTTGACGGTTCCTATGCAGGTAATTAGTCTGTTTGTAAAATTCACAATCTTGTCACTAAATTTACCTCTATAACTTATCTAATTGGAATGTGTCATTTGTATGTGCAGACTGTAATTTTTAATAAAATGCGAAAACAAACAAAGAAGGGACTTCAGGGGACAGATAAAAGGGTTGAACTCACAAATGAAATTTTAGCAGCCATGGACACTGTGAAGTATGGTTAAATTTGTCTGATAAGTTTACAAGTTCAATACATCTCTGCTTTCTTGACACCAAGCTCAAAAATATTTCAGATGCTATGCATGGGAAGCAAGCTTTTTATCCAGAGTTCAAGAAATAAGGAATGAAGAGCTCTCGTGGTTTCGTAAGGCGCAATACCTTTATGCGGTATTGCCATCAGACATGCTTTCTTATTTACTTTTTTTATTGGTTAGATACCAAACTTTTGTTGAAAAAAAATGGAAGAATACAAGGGGAAAACCAAAAAAACAAGTGTCCAACACTAACTATAGAAAGGATGATGTAAAAATTTTACGTTTAAATTGTCGAGGATTGTTGGGAGGGAGTCTCACATTGGCTAGTTAAGGGGATGATCATGGGTTTATAAGTAACAAATACATCTCCATTGGTACGAGGCGTTTTGGCAAAACTAAAAGTTCATCCTCCTTTTCTTTGCATTTCTGACCAAACTTCATTTATTGCAGTTCAACGGTTTTATTATTCATACCCTCCCAGTGTTTGTAACTGTAATTTCCTTTGGGGTATTCACATTGCTTGGTGGAGATCTGACTCCTGCAAGGGCCTTTACATCACTTTCCCTGTTTGCGGTGCTTCGTCCTCCTCTAAACA
The DNA here is from genome assembly GCF_002738365.1 of Cucurbita moschata. Lineage (NCBI taxonomy): Eukaryota > Viridiplantae > Streptophyta > Magnoliopsida > Cucurbitales > Cucurbitaceae > Cucurbita > Cucurbita moschata. Next base: position 447,092 of record NW_019268557.1, on the reverse strand, counting down.
TGCTTCCTTATTTATTAAGTCAGGTACTCAATCATTTCTACTGCACTTTTATTTTTCTCTTTTCTTTTGATAAAATATTTCTTACTAGACCTTATCTGAAAAAGATGATAAATTTTTTTACGAGCTTTGTTGTTTATATTTCATATAACATAATGTTTTATTCTGAAAGAAATGAAAAAAGAAAGAAAGAAAGAAAGCCTATTCACTCTGTAATTCTACTCTAATAGTACAGGTTGTAAATGCACATGTATCATTACAGCGTATAGAGGGACTCATCTTGACAGAAGAGAGAATTCTTGCCCCAAATCCACCGTTGGAACCTGGGCTTCCGGCAATATCCATAAAAAATGGATGCTTTTCATGGGATTCCAAGGTTGTACATTGGCATTCTGTATACCCTCATCTACATGATATTTTGTATGATATTTGTTTCTTCTTCAATACACGGGTCTATAACTGCATCTATATGATATTTGTTGCTTTCAGTGAATTTGCATCATGGTTAAGAAGACCTCTTAAGTTGGAATTTTTTTTTTTTTTTTTTTTCGAAATGAAACTATGCTTTTCTGTTATAATATGAAAAACTAAGCATAAAGCTCCAAGAATGCTCGTTTGCAGACAAGAAAAACAGATTTCATGTCAAAATTATAGAAAACATGACTGTATTTTGGTTTCAGAGTGTGATTTATAGCATCTTTATGGGTCACATTGATTTAAGAGTATGCTTATATACACTTGTTCAAAAAATATATATATCTTCTTCAATGCTATGAGGTTGTCATCTGAGAATAGCGGCTGTGAAATGTAACCTCTTTGCAGGTAGAGAAGCCGACATTATCAAATGTGAATTTGCATATAGAAGTTGGCAGCTTAGTCGCAGTGGTTGGAGGTACTGGCGAAGGAAAAACGTCACTTATATTGGCAATGCTAGGGGAGCTGCCTCCCTTGGCAGACACAAACATTGTTGTCAGAGGGACAGTGGCTTATGTTCCTCAGGTGTCATGGATTTTCAATGCCACTGTGAGTCACAATTCCTTTCTTCCTAACTATAACCCTCATTTCTTCCTAACTATAGCCCTTCTGATTTACAAATGTTTTCTGCTAGGTTCGTGACAATATATTATTCGGATCGGAGTTTGAATCAAACCGTTATTGGAAGGCCGTTGATGTCACTTCCTTACAACATGATCTTGACTTGCTTCCTGTAAAGTGGATTTCAAAGTTATTTACCTAGAGATACTTTTTTAAATTGAATGTTTTAACAATTTTCCTCACAAACTTGCTTGTCAGGGTCATGATCACACCGAGATTGGTGAAAGAGGTGTAAACATAAGTGGCGGTCAAAGACAGCGAGTTTCTATGGCTAGGGCTGTATATTCAAATTCTGATGTTTACATTTTTGATGATCCTTTAAGTGCCCTAGATGCTCATGTTGGTCAGCAGGTATGCTGCTTGCCTAAATTTCCTTGAATAAACATTTGTTTTAGTTCTAAATTTGGGTTCCAAAACTATCAACTCTATTTTTTTTTCTTCATATTAGTTTCTTATTTAAGTTTAGGTCTTAGTATATCCACTGCTGAAAATAGACAAAGGTTGGTAACTTCTGGAGCTCATATGTAGGAGGTCTAATGTGAAGTTAATGTATTTCAGGTTTTTAACAGATGTATCAAGGAAGAGTTGGGAGGGAAAACCAGGGTGCTTGTCACAAACCAATTACATTTTCTTCCCCAGGTCGACAAAATTATTCTGATTTCCGAAGGCATTGTTATAGAGGAAGGAACCTTTGAGGAACTCTCCAGAAACAGCAAACATTTCCAGAAGCTAATGGAAAATGCCGGGAAACTGGAAGAACAAATGGAAGAAAAACAATACAACAAAAATCCTTACCAAGAAAGCCAGAAGTCTCCGAATGGTGGACTTGGGAATAAAGTTCCAGAAGACACAAGCTATGCAAGAAAACGGAAAGACAAGAACTCTGTACTCATCGAGGAGGAGGAGAGAGAGACAGGAATAGTAAGTTGGAAGGTGTTAATGAGGTAAGACATCGACTTACAGGAAATTCATGCTTCAAAAAGAATTTGTATGCTTAAAACTAAAAAACAGAAGCACTCTTTGTGGGCTTCGTTTCAACATAAATGTATTCCTTACTTATCATCCCCTTAATTAGCCAACGTGGGACTCCCGACCAACAATCCTCAACAATTCTCCCCTTGAATAGCCTCCCCTTAGTCGAGGCTCGACTCCTTCTCTGGAGTCCTCGAAGAAGTACACCCTTTGTTTGACACTTGAGTCACTTTTGACTACACATTCGACGCTCACAGCTTCTTTGTTCGACACTTAGGGAACTTTGTTGTATGTGTAGGTATAAGGATGCATTAGGAGGTACTTGGGTAGTTATCGTATTCGTTTCATTTTATCTGCTGATAGAAGTCCTTCGAGTTTTGACTAGCACGTGGTTAAGCTTTTGGACAAATAAAAGCATTTCAGAAAATTATGACGCTGGATACTACAATCTCATCTATGCAGCGTTGTCCTTTGGCCAGGTGAGAAAGTATATGTATTAACGTTGTCATTTGGATCATGGGATTTATTTGGTGGGTATAGATAATGTTTTTAGCGTTTTGTGAATTTTGTTCTGTCTGTTTCCTTCTAGGTGACCTTTACAGTAGCAAACACATATTGGTTAATCATTGCAAGCCTCCGTGCGTCTAGAAAATTGCACGATTTCATGCTAAAATCAATTCTAAGAGCTCCAATGGTGTTCTTCCATACCAATCCAATTGGACGAATTATCAATAGGTTTGCCAAAGATCTTGGAGACATTGATCGTACTCTTGCCCATATTATGAATATGTTTCTTGGACAACTGTGGCAGCTACTGTCAACTTTTGTTCTAATAGGTCTTGTGAGCCCAATCTCTCTATGGGCCATTACGCCGCTATTGATTGTGTTTTATGCAGTCTATTTATATTATCAGGTATGATGTTAACAACTTTTATTCTGTTCCTTTTTGTCAATAAACTATGAAACAGAAATTGAATTGCATCACGTGCTTCTTTCAGAGTACCTCACGTGAAGTCAAACGCTTGGGTTCGATTACTAGATCTCCTGTGTATGCTCATTTTGGGGAAGTGTTAAATGGTCTGTCAACTATCCGTGCATACAAGGCATATGATCGAATGGAAAGCATCAACGGGAGGTTCGTGGATAATAACACCAGGTTTACTCTTGCAAATATCAGTTCAAATCGCTGGCTCACAATAAGGTTGGAAACATTAGGAGGCCTTATAATCTGGTTGACAGCAACTTTTGCTGTCTTGCAGAATGCAAGAGAAGAAAACCAGGGGGCATTTGCATCTACGATGGGATTACTTTTAAGTTACTCTCTAAATATCACAAACTTGTTAAGTGGTGTTCTAAGACAAGCAAGTAAGGCAGAAAATAATTTAAACGCTGTTGAACGTGTCGGCATATACATCGATTTGCCTTCAGAGGCTCCAGCTATAATCGAGTATAACCGCCCCCCATCTGGTTGGCCTTCATCTGGATCGATTCAGTTTGAGGATGTTGTCTTACGTTATAGGCCTGGACTTCCTACAGTCTTGCATGGACTATCCTTTAATATTTTACCAACTGACAAGCTAGGAATAGTTGGAAGAACTGGTGCAGGAAAATCGAGCATGTTGAATGCATTATTTCGAATTGTAGAGATTGAACGAGGAGGAATAACAATCGATGGCTATGACATTGCTAAGATTGGGCTAACAGATTTGCGGAAATCTCTAACTGTTATACCTCAATCACCAATTCTTTTTTCAGGTATGCTTTGAGTAAAGTTCTAAATCTTCTCTTGAATTCAATCTATTCATCCATCTATCGTTTGTTTAGGAACTGTACGTTTTAATCTCGATCCGTTCTGTGAACATAATGATGCTGACTTGTGGGAGGCTCTTGAGAGAGCACATCTTAAGGATGTAATTATGAGAAGCTCTTTTGGCTTGGATTCTGAGGTAAGAAGCTTTGCCAACTTTAGCTTATGTTGAATAAAACTTAAGTACAATCTCATACTTGTTCAAGGTTTCGGAAGGAGGGGAAAATTTCAGCGTTGGACAAAGGCAACTGATAAGCCTTGCTAGAGCGTTGTTGAGAAGATCAAAGATCATTGTTCTTGATGAAGCAACGGCAGCTGTTGATGTTAACACAGACTCTCTGATACAGAAAACTATCCGTGAGGAGTTTAAATCGTGCACTATGCTGATAATCGCTCATCGGTTAAACACGATTATTGATTGTGATCGGATTCTCGTGCTGGATAAGGGTCAGGTATGCCTCAGTTTTTGGTTGATGAGCTAATGGTTAAGCCGTTGTTGCTCACTTATATCAGAACTTCCAATTTTCATTCAGGTCATAGAATATGATGCCCCTGAAAAACTGCTTTCAAATGAAGGAAGCGCATTCTATAGAATGGTTCAAAGTACAGGACCTGCAAATGCTCAGTACTTATGTAGCTTAGTTCTTGGAAAAGAAGAGACCAATCCACATGATGAAAACCAGTTACTTCAGAATGGTCATGGGAGATGGCTAGCAAAATCCCAATGGATGACTGCTGCTCAGTTTGCTCTGTCCAGAAGTCTTGCTGCCTCTCAAAATGACCTCAAAAGGCCAGATATTGATACTGTTCATGGGAATGATATCATTGGGAAAGCAAAGGATGCAGTTCTAACGCTGCACGGAGTTTTGGATGGGAAACACGACGGATTAATCGATGAAGTACTGACTCGAGACTCGATTCCTAGATACAGTTGGTGGTCATCGTTCTACCGAACAATTGAAGGTATGGTTGCAATGGTGTGTCCATTTCTTTTTCTGATTTGAAACTCGTTTACTGTCAATATTTGAAGTGTTCTTGTCTGGGTTTGCTTGACATGAAGCTGTTTTTGAATGAATTTATGTGATTTGATTTATCCCTTTTGTGTTGGTCTCAGGGCTGGCTGTGATGAGCAGATTGCACAGTTACAACAAGCTTTGTGATGGTGAAGATGGTGAAGCTGAAGAGAGGCAGTTTGACTGAAACCATAGTTCTTTGTTGTTATGATTTTGGAATAAAACCATGTTCTTGTCGTCTTCTTAATTGAGAGAAATATTTTCGTTAATATGTACTCTATCTTGACAATAAAAGATATCATATAAAAATCAATAAATAAATTTCACGTTAGAGAGAGGTTTTCACACCCTAGTTTATAATCCACCTATTTTGAGGGCCTAACGTTCTTTCAAGCGGTTTTTAAGACACGTCAGAGAGTTCTCCACACTAAAAGAAATGTTTCATTTCCCTTTATAAATGAGGTGAGGTCTCGATATTTGATCCTAGTTAATATTTTTCATATTTAAAAAATTACATTTAATTTTTTTTTAAAGTAAATAAGAGCAAGTTTAATTTCAAAAAATAAAAAATAAGACAAAATATTCACAAGGAAAGTTAACTTCTATTGATTGAAAAAAAAAAAAAAAGAAAAAAAAAAAGCCTTTTTATTGATTGGAATAAAATTTCAATTTCATCAATTATTTGCTGTACAAGAGAAAAGTAAGATAAATACATAAAGCCCGCCCGCCCGCCCGCTCGCCCGCTCGCCCTCGGCTCCCTTTTCTGTCTCGATATATATCTGCAGCCCTCTGCCCTTCCATTCCAATCCCACTTCTCTTCTGTTGGTTGCCATTGTTGCCTCTCTTTCTCTGTATACTCTGAATCTCCTTCTCCTCATCTACCTATCTCTCGCGCTCGTCAATCATCTCTTATACGCCCATCCCTCGCTCGCTCTGTAGCTTGGATTTCTCGAGGGTTTCTGGCCGCATTTGCCTCTGTTTCAGCTTCCACAGCTTGCATGATCTTGCGCCCTCCCAGTTTTCTGATACCAGGTGCGTATTTTCCACTTTAACGTAAACCCTCACAATGTTTCAAGAAAGAACATGTGTATTTATGTGATTTTTATTCAGATTGAACTCTCCGCATCGGCTGTGTTCTTTTTATGGCTTTAATTAGATTATAAATTGGCTTATTCTTTTCCTGTTTCAACAAAGAAACCCAACTGTTCGTTGATTTTTTTTGGATAGTTAGGAAGCTATAGCTTCATTAAGATGCAATTTCAAAATTTCCGCTCTAGAACCAAATCCTTGAACTATAAATATGCATTCCAACTGAAGTTAATATCGGAGGAAGAATAATAACAAAATTATTTTGTTAATGCGCACGAAGAAGCCGCATTAACGATAATATCAAATCTATTTTGTTAATACCCACAGAATTTTCGCCTTGTGAATCACTTAATTGCCAGTTTCGACCGTCTGGTTGAGAGTTTGAGGTTAGGTTGGTGGATTCGCTCTACACGTTATTACATTAGAAATAGCATATAAAAGAAATTTTCTTACCGAACTTGTAGGTTGAGCACGTTCAGACGAGTTCCAAATTCACATCTAACTAAGTGCTAATTTGTGATTTTGTTTTTAATTTTGAACCATTGCTGATTTAGTTTGGTCCTTTTCCCCCTTATCGTAGTGTTTCTATTAATTTCTTCATTAATTCAAAGGATAATTGTGTTAGACCGCTGATTTTGATAATGTACTTATACTTGTTGTCATTTCTCTGGCACCAGTGTTTAAAATAAAGTTCGTTCAGTTATGGAGTAATTGTTTGATTCTTTTCAATTGAGTTCTTAAAGACTGGAAAAATTTAACTTGCATTTAAAATTTGGATTGTTTATTTGTGATCATGAGATGGATATTGTAAGCGAGTCTTTGAATCAAGAAAAACTATTTTCTGTGGAACATCAAGAGGAAGCATTTTTATGGCAACCTCTTTTTATCAGTTGCACATTCTGAATTTTGTTGTGTTTCCTGACACTGTAGATATACCTCAACGTGAAATGTAAAATTTCATTGTAAATATATATTTTTTTGCTTGGTTCACGAGTTAAAGTGAATTCACACCACTCTCTTTAAAAACGAAGTTGAATCCCCAACTATTAATCCAATTATTTGAGCTTTATTTTATTCTCGACTCTCTGATGTTTTTTTTCTTTTTTTTTTTTTTTTGTGAACTCCCCAAATATTTCTTTTTTTTTTTTTTGGCTTATTCATCTGATTCGGGTTTTTTTGGTCGACAGTGTTGTGGGTCTATAGTCTCTATGGCTTATCGTAGAAATGGTATTAGCCAACCTCCCAATGGGAAGGCCAAGGGAGCTGGGAATATGTATTCTATTGATCTAGTGAGAACTTCAGCACAAGACTGAAAGCTATATATGCTGATTGGAATGAGAACAAATCTGACATGTGGAGCTCTTCAGATGTACTAGCTATCGGGACACCTCCAGCATCAGAGGATCTGCGGTACCTTAAGTCTTCAGCGCTCCCAGAGACTATAATAGTGTTCACCAAGAAACAAATTCATTTGCTGTGTAGCCAAAAGAAGGCCTCTCTACTTGATGTTGTAAAAAAATCTGCCTCGGATGCCGTTGGTGCAGTTGTTGTGATGCATGTGAAGGCAAAGAATGATGATGGTTCTTCCTTAATGGATGCTATATTTCGTGCTATTCGAGCTCAGTCAAAGGCAGATGGCATGGAGAAGCCAGTAGTCGGATACTTTGAATTAGGTGACATAACAAATGGGTTACCTGACTTGTTTGCTTGCAAAGATGATCATGAAATTATGCACATCTGTTACCCTCCAATATTTCAGAGTGGAGGAGAGTTTGATCTCAGGCCTAGTGCTGCTAGGGACGATGAGTTACTTCACTATGATCTTGCAAGTGTGATAACTGATAATATGTGCAGTGGGGTCCCGATACAAGAGCTCTTGCTCTAATGTTGCCACAACTTTCTTGATTCATGCAAATGCACTGCAAAGCAAGGCTTACAGGTACAAGTTCATAATTGAATTTTCAATATTTTCTCTCAAATTTTAATTTCACGTCTAACTTTATTAACTTTAAAATATTAAATTACACTAACTTATTTGACATTTTTAAAGTTTATGACTACATTAAATATAAAATTAAATTAATTTAGAGATCTATGGAATATAATCATTGAAATACACACAATAAAGAAAAATGAGGATAATAATAAATACGGGCAAAATGGAACCAATCTAAAAGCTTATAAATTAAAATCAACATTTTCAAAATGTAAAGAGAACAATGAAATGGTTTCGGCGAGTAGTTAATATTTTTGTCTTGGTATTGTAGGTTTATTATTTTTTTCTTCATTCTTAAACAATTGTATATTTGGTCTTTATCGTTTTATGACTTTTTTTTATTTTTTATTTTTTTTAAATCTACATTGCAGAAAATAATCATCATTGTTATTAGTCGAGTGATACGTAAATTTAATATATTTAAACATTTTTGTTTTGGTTAACTGAATGTATTGGAAGTAAAAAAAAACATTAATTGTAAAAGGTTATAAAAGTTTAAGATTATAGGTATAAGTAGTAAGTACAAATAAATTACGAGAAGTTATGACTAAGGTAAATAATGTTATATTGTTATAGAGATATTTAAAGGATCATTTCCACACGTATGAGTTGAATTAATGGAATTTAAGAAATAATTTCAATAAAATTGAATTTTTTTTAGAGATTTTGATAATTTAAAGGTTTATTGGACCTTTTTTAAAGTTTTAGAATAACAGTAAACCTAAAATTGAAAATTTTAAAATATATTATTTGTTTTTTTGCGTATGAGGATATGGTTCTGGTCGTATAACTGGATTTTTCGAGTTCGGCCTCTCGATCATTATTTGGCACATTTGCCTGTTTATTGTTCTTCAACATTCCAAGAAACTTGGTCATTGATTTGCCATCTATCACGATTAATTCTATTGGAAGAAGTTATTTTAATAAATTTAGTCTTCTTAAAATAATTACCAAGTTATTTTAATAAATTTAGTCTTCTTAAAATAATTACCTCGTATACATCTTATATATATCGGTGTATATTTATTTAATAAAATAATAAAAAACACTTTAATGGATAGTTGGCAAATATATTTAAAAAAAACGAGGATTAAGAGATAAAATTTTATAATGAACACTTCAGTGGGTAGTTGTCAAATATATTTAAAAAAACGAGGATTAAAGAGATTTAGGATATTCTTATTTTTGTAGACTAATAGGAGACTTGAAAGTATGAAATGACCATTTTGCCATTTAAAGTACAAATTCTCGTTATATTTTTTTATTTTATTTTTTTTTATGCGCTCAAGTATCTCTCTCCATTCTTAACAAAATTCTTAATTTTTTGTTTTTTAAGTTAATAACTTGAAATTAAATAACCAAACATATGATTTAACTACTAATATTTTTTATGGCCATCGAAGAAATCTGAAGCATGTGGGCAGGTACACCCGGTATGCATAATTTGATTAATTTTTAAATCATTTATGGCCTCGAACAAAAACATTCTTTTTTTTGTTGGCGGTATGCCTCTGTCTCGTTAGCTTTATTCGCCGAAAACTTGGGTCACGAGAGTGAACTTTCTTACCCGAGCTCTGCGATGATGCATAATTTTAATCTTTCCATTGGATGTTTGCCGATTAGATCCATTTCTTTTAAGCGGGAATCTTCTTCGTAAGTCGTGACGCTTGCAACACTGTTTCTATCAAGCTTAACTGCACTTTCATTGTCCTGTTCTTATTTGGTTCCTTTTTTCTTTTTCTTTTTTTGTTCTCAGCGTTTTTCAAGTTCTCTCAGCTCCCTGGAGAGAACTTACAAGTCTATATATGGATAGACCATGAATGCACGTGAGTTGATCTTAGTCTTTTACTAAATTATGAATTGGGTTTGATAGTATCGCTTCAAGTCAGATGTTCCTAGTGATTCTATTGCTGTTCTTGCACGGAACTTTTATAATTGAATCATGTTGCTATATTGAAGCTGCTCTTTGACTTTGGTGCGTGAAATATGGAGATGGGTATTGCTTTGTTTGCACTGTTTGTTGAAGTGTCTTTAAGCAGGCAAATAATGTGAAATTCAGAACCGTGTGGGATTATCATAATGGATATTCAACAGCTATGAAGAAATTCTTAATGCAGTGGATTCCCGATGTTTCTTGAATTGAAAATTCATTTCATGGGCTTCCTAGTTTTTGGTCTTAAATATTGAATATGGGTTTCCTGTTTTAGGAAGCACATTGGGTGGAGCGTTGATGGTAAAATAATAGATCGATACTGAGCTCAAAACTCCACGAATTTGTAACATTTCGAACTACAAGGAAGAAATATGCCTTTACAGGCCTTGGATTGGTTCTGCCAGCCGGTGGCAAATAGTATATGGGCAAAAGCAGTTGATAGTGCCTTCGGGTCGTACACACCTTGTACAATTGACTCTCTAGTGGTATCTTCTTGTCATTTGGTACTTCTTGGGCTTTGCTTCTACAGAACGTGGCTGATTGTGAAGGATGCTAAAGTGAAGAGGTTTCGTTTGACCTCTAATTGTTATAATTATATGCTTGCTGTGATTGCTGGTTGTTGTTTTGTTGTGCCTTTACTAAGGTTAGCCATGGGTATAGCGATTTTTAGCCTTGACGATCGCACTGGCTTTGCTCCTTTTGAGGTACGCCTAATTTTCATATATGTTTCAAGGGTTGCTTTTCTTTTTAGGTTTAAGTGGAACATCATTAATCTCCCCCATTAAGAATTCAGAGGTTTCAGTAGGATTGGTACTTAGAGTTCAAGATATAAAATTTTGAACCTATAGAGAAACTTTGTAGTCAATAATTTTTGCATTAAATACTAAATGCAGTACGAGCTGCTCTTGTAGCATTGTTTGATTTGAATACATGGGTTGATTTTTGTTCGTGCTTTAGGTGATTTGCACAATCGTGGAGTCTCTTTCTTGGTGCTCGGTGTTAGTGATGATTGTTGTGGAGACTAAAATTTATATCCGTGAATTCCGTTGGTACACACGATTTGGACTAATCTATGTTATGGTAGGGGATGTTGTGCTATTAAATCTTGTACTCCCACTTTCAGATTACTATAGCAGGTTAGTTTCTTACATTTAACTTTCCCTTTTGTTTGTAATATTCCTTTCTAGTACTTTTTTTTTTTTTTTTTTTTTTTTTTTTTTTTTTTT
>NW_019268557.1:421259-435503 GCF_002738365.1 Cucurbita moschata | reverse complement strand
TTTTTTTTTTTTTTTTTTTTTTTTTTTTTTTTTTTTTTTTTTTTTTTTTTTTTTGCTAAGATGAAAAAGGATGTCTTTAATCAAAAGAAAAATTGTGAGATTCCACATCAGTTGAGAGGGGAATGGAGTATTCCTTATAAGGGTGTAGAATTCTCTTCCTAGCGAACACGTTTCAAAATCGTGACGCTGACGGCAATATGAACAGGTCAAAGTGGACAATATCTGCTAGTGGTGGGATTGGGTTGTTACAAATGGTATTAGAGCCAGACATCGGATGGTGTACTAGCGAGGACACTGGCCCCTAAGGAGGGTGGATTGTGAGATCTCATATCAGTTGGAGAGGGGAACAAAGCGTTCCTTTTATGAGTGTGGAAACCTCTCCCTAACAGTGTTTTAAAACTGTGAGGCTGACGGCGATATGTAACGGGACAAAGCGGATAATATTTGCTAGTGTTGGGCTTGGGCTGTTACAAAAATCATGTTCCAGCACTCATCTCAGGGTAGCCCAATAGTTAGTTACTTGAATTTAAAAATAGTTAGTTACTTGAATTTAAAACTCTTTTGACAAGAGCTGAGAGATGGAAACAGTTGATGGAAAATCTTGTAAAGATTTAGAGTTAGAAGTAGATTCTATGCCATAATGTTGGTTAATGATTTTTTAACCTAATAAGAAAGTCGGGTGAGTTTACCCAGGAGGGAGACAACCAGCGACTGTCTATAAGTGTGCATTATCAGTTTTTCTTAGTCTTTGTTAGGAGTTTAGCTGTCAATCATTCTTCCATTAGCACAATGCGCTGCAATTGCATTTAGTGAGAGATATACATGGGAAAATATCCCTAATCGAACTTTAGGCATATCATTTTAGAAGTGCCTCAGGCAATTTTTCATGTATTACAATGATGCACATCATGCGTATGTAGAGAGTGCTTGTAGGTTGGTCAGTATAAGGTGTTTAGTTATATGAATTGTCTTTTTAATTTGTATTTACTTATTTGAATTCTCAGTTCATTGCTTTTCATTCTCTTGATAGTACTACAATGATTATTTTTTATTCTTTCCTTTTATTTTTGTTTTTTTTAATAAATTTCCCCATACAGTGCAGATCTCTGTATTATCATCACCACATTTTCTTTCCAGGTTAGTTCGTTTCTTGTGAGGTCAGGTATATTTTTCTTTATTAAGCTTTCTCTTAAAAAACTGTTTACTATTTTCATTATGTTTCCCCCCCATCATAAGCATATAAAACTGTCCACAAAACTGTAGGGATTTGTTGGTAGTAATGCTTGATCTCTAGTTTCTAGAAAATAGGAGCATTGTGGCTGGTGGGGACTTTGGATCCTCTTTGGTACTTTTAGCCAGGATAATAGTCCCATATTTGTGTTGAGGATTGAAGATTGTTGGGAGAGGAGTTCCACATTAGCTAATTAAGGGGTAATCATGGGTTTATAAGTAAGGAATACATCTCCATTGGTATGAAGCCTTTTGGAAAACCAAAAGTAAAACTATGAGAGCTTATTCTCGAAGTGAATAATATCATACTATTGTGGAGAGTCGTGGTTTCTAACTAATGGTCACTTGTTCTATTTAGGTAGTCTCACTTTGCTGTCGCTCTCTTTCAAGGAGATTTCACACTGACCTTGGTCCCTGATTGGAGGTCTTTTTCTTTGAGCGTCGACAATTCCAAGTGGTTTTCTGTTTTTGTTTTTTACTGCTTCTTTTCCTCGTTTGGATGGGTCCAGTGGTTGGAAGCTTTTTGGGAGTTTTGTTTTTGGGTTGTTTCGGTGGAGCCTTGTGATTTCTCGGTGCTTCTGTTCTTGAATTTAGATTTTTTAGTTTGCTAGCTCATTGTTTTTATTTCTTTCGATCTCTCTCTCTCTCTCTCTCTCTATGGTTGTTGATGCTCCTCGTTGAGCTTGTTCTTGTCTATCCCCTCCTCCGAGTCTTGCAATTAGCACTTTTGCTTATACCTTAGAAAGATTGGTGACAGGACTAGCGGGTCTAACTCCATTGGCTTCTTTCCAATATATGTATGTGTGCGACAAGCATATTGATAGTGCAATCACTTAAAAAGAAAAGAGACGAGACATTTATGAGATGTTGCTCATTAAGAAAGGGAAAAAAAAAACGTTTATGAGATGTTGATATTTCCATTTTCTCTTACTTTTTCATAAGCAAATATACCGATGATCTTCTCCTTAATTAGTCAATGTGGGACCCTAACAATCCTCTCTTCGAACGAAGTATACCATAGAACCTCCCCCGAGACCTCCTTTTCTAGAGCTCTCGAACAAAGTATACCTTTTGTTTGACACCTGAGTGCCTCCTTCCTAGAGCCCTCAAACAACCTCCTCTTAATTGAGGCTCGACTCCTTCTTTGAAGCCCTTGAACAAGGTACACTCTTTGTTCAACACTTGAGAAATCTATTGACATGACTAAGTTAAGATAAGGGCATGACTCTTATACCATGTTAGGAACAACGACCTTCCACATTGGCACGATATTATCCACTTTGAGCACAAGCTCTCATGACTTTGCTTTTGATTTCCCAAAAAAATCTCATGCCAATGGAGATAATGTCCGATAATGTCCCTCACTTATTCTTGTAATGCAGGTGCTTTTTGCAGTACTTCTTCTTGCTTATGTCCCTAATTTGGAACCATATCCTGGTTATGTTGTCATGCAATCTGAGTATGTTGACAACATGGACTATGAAACGCTTCTGGGAGAAGTGCATGTCTGTCCCGAAAGGCACGCTAATATCTTTTCTAGTAAGTAATTTTTAAACTAAGCCTATTAATCGGAATCATTTTCTTTTCATATTATCAAAGAAACAACTTCAAAAATCATTCCAGATTTTGTATCTCTTGCTCCAATTGGTGCTTTATGAGGTCTAGAAATTAAAATATATGTAGGCTCAAGTACATCAACATCTTCTAAAAATAATCAAACAAGTTTTTCATGCTATAATGATTTTCAGGATGAACTTCGTAAAAATGAACAAATGAAACTCCAGAAAGTAATTGTGAAATGATAGTTATTTACTCAGAAAACTAGCTTTGGTTGAATGTGGTAGGAATATATTTTGGGTGGATGACTCCACTTATGAAGCAGGGCTATCGAAAACCTATAGCCGAAAAGGATGTTTGGAGGTTGGACGTCTCGGATCGAACTGAGACACTGATTGGAAGGTTTTCTTTATGATTATTAATTTGTTTGCTTTTTTTCTTTCTCCATATCTAATAATTCAGTTGTTAAGAATGTTCTTACTTCTGAAGGTTCCAGAGATGCTGGGCTGCAGAAGTTCAAAGGCCTAAGCCTTGGCTCATAAGAGCATTGAATCGAAGCCTCGGACGAAGGTGCATACAACGCCTGCTTTTTTTGTGCTTCGATTTACACGTTTTGTCTAGTCTTGATTAACTAAGATTTATATTACTTTGTCACTGCTTCTTATCTCATTTTGTTTGCTACTCTTCAAAATTTTTACTAGGTTCTGGTTGGGAGGTTTCTTCAAGGTAACCTATAAATTTTCCTTCCCATGTCTTCTGTTTTTTTTTATCCCCTCTTGCAAACATTAATTTATTGTCTTCTATGAAATTCTTAAGACATTTTCTTTCATTATATATCCAGGTTTTAATACTATTTTCATTCCCATAATTTTGGCTTTGGTTCATTTTGGTACCAGTATTTTTCAAAATGTTCGTTTTGGTCCCTATACTTTCGACTTTATTCATTTTAGTTCTACTTTCCAAGCATTGGTTTTGATCCTTGTTACACTAGTTTTATACACTAAAAACCCTTTAATATAACTATATGGCTATGTTTTAAGAAATTTAATGAATGAAGAGTCATACTAAAATTTTGATAGAAAGAAATGAGATTTTAAAAAAAAATGAAAGAACAAAAATTAAAACGTAGATTAATAGAGAGCAGAAGGTTCCTTGAGGGGGCTGAATGGAGGATGTGGCTTATAGTGTATTTTTTCTCTTCTTAACTGAATTCTCTGACAATTTCTTTCAGCATATAGTCCTTTTTCTTATTCCTCACGATGTGATTTTTAGTTGTTTTATCTACATTTCCATCTTCTTTTCTGGGGTATTTTGTTCTACTTTCTTGTTTTCTAGTTATATTTCTCTTTAACTTTTTTCATTCCTGGAGAACAGTTTCTACAAAGCATTGCCACCACATATTCAATTCTCAACGCTATGGTTATCTCAAATTAATGCTCAACGCTATAGCATTTATATTTCAGTTTGGATGGATATTGAATTTTTCTTTTAATGCCAATGAGACATATCCATCCTTGAGCATTACTCTTCTAGCCTTCTTTGTTTGAAATGGGATGTATTTATTGTCTCAACTTAGATAGCTCTTTTTTTTTTTTTTCCTTTCATTTTCACTCCTTGAGGAGTTTGTATCCTTGGACATTATTGTTCCTTCATTTAATCAATAAAATCTCGTATATTGTTTAGAAAAAAAGTCCTCTTCAGGTCTGACCATGAAAATCTGGCAGGTTGGCAATGACCTCTCTCTGTTTATTGGGCCGATAATATTGAACCATTTATTACAGGTTAGTAGGATTTTTTTTTTTCTTTTTACTTCATGTTTGATCTTTTATCTATTGAAACAAAGTGTTGATGGGCTGTGTTTGGATCATGGAAGTTTCAAAGTTTATATATTTCTTGTATTGCAGTCGATGCAACGGGGAGATCCAACTTGGATTGGTTTCGTCTATGCATTCGCAATTTTCGTTGGTGTGGTATGACTTCTCATATCCACTTTTTAAAACTATATTATGTTTATTTGCTCCATTTTTTGAATACCTTGAGCTATATATTTCTTCTGCCTACACAAGGGCTGACATCTTGTTATAGGCCTTCCAAGGCACACCTTACCACGAGATGATCCTCTAAAGTCAATATTTTAGATTTTTCCTCCCAACATATTGTTTAGATGTTGTTTCGACTTCGAATTGCAAATGACTACTTTAATATTATTTATTCAGTCATCTGGAGTGCTATGCGAAGCTCAGTGCTATCAGAATGTTATGCGAGTTGGTTTTCAACTGAGGTCTACTTTGGTAAACAGTCTCTCTATAGTACCTACTTATCTTCATTTAAACTTATTTATTCAAACAAATTAAGTTATGTTTGAATTTTCATCTTATTAGATGAATCTGAGGCTGTGGGCCTCTTGGGATGTAACAGTCCAAGCCCACTACTAGCAGATATTGTCTATTTTGGGCTTTTATATCGGGCGGTGTGCCAGCGAGCACGCTGGGCTCCCAAGGGGGTGGATTTTGAGATCCCACATCGGTTGGAAAGGGAAATGAAGCATTCCTTATCAGAGTATGAAAACCTCTCCTTAGCAGACGCATTGTAAAACCGTGAGGTTGACAGTGATACGTAACTAGACAAAGCGGACAATATTTGTTAACGGTGGGCTTGGGCCGTTTCAAATGGTATCAGAGCCAGACACCAGGCGGTGTGCTAGCGAGGATGCTGGGCTCCCAAAGGGGTGGATCGTGAAATCTCACATTTGGAGAGGGAAACAAAGCATTCCTTATAAGGGTATGGAAACCTCTCCCTAACAGATGCGTCTTAAAACCGTGAGACTAACAACGATACGTAATAGGTCAAAGCGGACAATATCTGCTAGTGGTAGGCTTGGGCTGTTACATAAAAACAAATGTGTTCCTTTTATTCTTTATTGACAAATGTTATTTGTTTTCTTAATTGCAGGTGGCTGCTATTTTTCGCAAATCACTCAGATTGACGCATGGGGGGCGCAAGAAGTTCCCATATGGAAAAATTACAAATATGATATCAACAGATGCTAACGCACTTCAAGTAGGCACGGTGACCCTTTGCATTTTGTATACAGTATCTACCTTAGAATAAACTTGACAAAAAAAGAATCCTGTATGTTATCTTAAGATCTATTAGTTAGCTCACAATTTCTTTCACTGTACGTTTTGAAAAAATATTAGGTCATCCTTGTAAATTGATCAAAAAGAACCATTACTAATTTCCTAAAACTTTTGTTCAGGAAATATGTCAACAGCTTCATGGGATATGGTCTGCCCCATTTCGTATTATCATGTCAATGATTCTTCTATACCAGCAATTGGGTGTTGCTTCACTTTTTGGGGCTTTAACTCTAGTCTTGACAGTTCCTATGCAGGTAATTAGTTTGTTTGTAAAATTCACAATCTTGTTACTAAATTTACCTTTATAACTTATCTAATTGGAATGTGTCATTTGTATGTGCAGACTGTAATTTTTAGTAAAATGCGAAAACAAACAAAGAAGGGACTTCAGGGGACAGATAAAAGGGTTGAACTCACAAATGAAATTTTAGCAGCCATGGACACTGTGAAGTATGGTTAAATTTGTATGATAAATTTACATCTCTGCTTTCTTGACACCAAGCTCAAAAATAATTCAGATGCTATGCATGGGAAGCAAGCTTTTCATCCAGAGTTCAAGAAATAAGGAACGATGAGCTCTCGTGGTTTCGTAAGGCGCAATTACTTTATTCGGTATTGCCATCAGACATGCTTTCTTTTTTCTTTTTTTTTTTGTTGGTTAGATACCAAACTTTTTTTGAAAAAAAAATGAAAGAATACAAGGGAAAAAGCAAAAAACAAGTTCATACGTTTGAGTTCAAACAATATACAGGGTGCGAAATTCGAACCTCTAACCTCTTTGAGTGTACATGTTTTATGTCAATTGAACTATGCTCGTAATGGCAGTTGACGCAAAAGTACTTAACTGTAGAATGTTTCAAAAATAATATGAGTTACAAATAATTCCACAGTCTCATCCTTTTCTTTGCATTTCTGACCAAACTTCATCTATTGCAGTTAAACGGTTTTATCATGAATAGCGTCCCAGTGTTTGTAACTGTAATTTCCTTTGGGGTATTCACATTGCTTGGTGGTGATCTGACTCCTGCAAGGGCCTTTACATCACTTTCCCTGTTTGCGGTGCTTCGTTCTCCTCTAAACATGCTTCCTAATTTATTAAGTCAGGTACTCAATCATTTATACTGCACTTGTATTTTTCCGTTTTCCTTTGATAAAGTATTTCTTACTAGGCCTTATCTGAAAAGAAGTTTAAGTTTGTTTACAGGCTTTGTTGTTTATATTTCATATAACAAAATTTTTTATTCTGAAAGAAAGAAAGAAAGAAAAACTATTCACTTTCTAATTCTACTCTAATAGTACAGGTTGTAAATGCACATGTATCATTACAGCGTATTGAGGGACTCATCTTGACTGAAGAGAGAATTCTTGCCCCAAATCCACCGTTGGAACCTGGGCTTCCGGCAATATCCATAAAAAATGGATGTTTTTCATGGGATTCCAAGGTTTCTTATTGGCATTCTGTATACCCATATACATGATATTTTGTATGATATTTGTTTCTTCTTCAATACACGGGTCTATAACTGCATCTATATGATATTTGTTGCTTTCAATGAATTTGCATCATGGTTAAGAAGACCATTTAAGTTGGAAATTTTTTTATTTTTCGAAATGAAACCATGGTTTTCTATGATAATATGAAAATCTTTGCATATAGCACCAAGAATGCCCGTTTGCAGACAAGAAAAACAGATTTCATGTAGAAATGATAGAAAGCATGACTGTATTTTGGTTCAGAGTGTAATTTATAGCATCTTTATGGGTCACATTGACTTAAGAGTATGCTTATTTGTATCTTGTTAAAAAAATATATATATCTTCTTCTATCCTATGAGGTTGTCATCTGAGAATAGCGGCTGTGAAATGTAACCTCTTTGCAGGTAGAGAAGCCGACGTTATCAAATGTCAATTTGCATATAGAAGTTGGCAGCTTAGTTGCAGTGGTTGGAGGTACTGGCGAAGGAAAAACGTCACTTATATTGGCAATGCTAGGGGAGCTGCCTCCCTTGGCAGACGCAAACATTGATATCAGAGGGACAGTTGCTTATGTTCCTCAGGTGTCATGGATTTTCAATGCCACTGTGAGTCACAATTCCTTTCTTCCTAACTATAACCCTCATTTCTTCCTAACTATAGCCCTTCTGATTTACAAATGTTTTCTGCTAGGTTCGAGACAATATATTATTCGGATCGGAGTTTGAATCAAACCGTTATTGGAAGGCCATTGATGTCACTTCCTTGCAACATGATCTTGAATTGCTTCCTGTAAAGTGGTTTTGAAAGTTATTTACGTAGAGATGCTTATTTAAATTGAATGTTTTAACAATTTTCCTCACAAACTTGATTGTCAGGGTCGTGATCACACCGAGATTGGTGAAAGAGGTGTAAACATAAGTGGCGGTCAAAGACAGCGAGTTTCTATGGCTAGAGCCGTATATTCGAATTCTGATGTTTACGTTTTTGATGATCCTTTAAGTGCCCTAGATGCTCATGTTGGTCAGCAGGTATGCTGCTTGCCTAAATTTCCTTGAATAAACATTTGTTTTAGTTTTTCATTTGGGTTCCAGAACTATCAACTCTATTTTGTTTTCTTCATACTAGTTACTCATTCAAGTTTAGGTCTTAGTATATCCAGTGCTGAAAATAGACAAAAGTTGGTAACTTCTGGAGCTCATATGTAGGAGGTCTAATGTGAAGTTAATGTATTTCAGGTTTTTAACAGATGTATCAAGGAAGAGTTGGGAGGGAAAACCAGGGTGCTTGTCACAAACCAATTACATTTTCTTCCCCAGGTCGACAAAATTATTCTGATTTCTGAAGGCATTGGTATTGAGGAAGGAACCTATGAGGAGCTCTCGAGAAACAGCAAACATTTCCAGAAGCTAATGGAAAATGCCGGTAAACTGGAAGAACAAATGGAAGAAAAACAATACAACAAAAATCCTTACCAAGAAAGCCTGAAGTCTCCGAATGGTGGACTCGGGAATAAAGTTCCAGAAGACACAAGCTATGCAAGAAAACGGAAAGACAAGAACTCTGTACTAATCAAGGAGGAGGAGAGAGAGACAGGAATAGTAAGTTGGAAGGTGTTAATGAGGTAAGACATCGACTTACAGGAAATTCATGCTTCAAAAAGAATTTGTATGCTTAAAACTAAAAAACACAGAAGCACTCTTTGTGGCTTCGTTTCAATAGAAATGTATTCCTTATAAACTCATGATCATCCCCTTAATTAGCCAATGTGGGACTTCCTCCCAACAATCCTCAACAATTCTCCCCTCGAACAAAGTACACCATAGAGCCTCTCCTGAGGCCTATGGAGCCCTCGAATAGCCTCCCCTTAATCGAGGCCCGACTCCTTCTCTAGAGTCCTCGAAGAAGTACACCCTTTAGTTGACACTTGAGTCACTTTTGACTACACATTTGAGGCTCACAACTTCTTTCTTCAACACTTAAGGGAACTTTGTTGTATGCGTAGGTATAAGGATGCATTAGGAGGTACTTGGGTAGTTATCGTACTCTTTTCATTTTATCTGCTGATAGAAGTCCTTCGAGTTTTGACTAGCTCGTGGTTAAGCTTTTGGACAAATAAAAGCATTTCAGAAAATTATAACGCTGGATACTACAATCTCATCTATGTAGCGTTGTCCTTTGGCCAGGTGAGTAAGTATATGTATTAACGTTGTCATTTGGATCATGGGATTTATTTGGTGGGTATAGATAATGTTTTTAGCGTTGTCTGAATTTTGTTCTGTTTGTTTCCTTCTAGGTGACATTTACAGTAGCAAACTTATACTGGTTAATCATTTCAAGCCTCCGTGCATCTAGAAAATTGCACGATTTCATGCTAAATTCAATTCTAAGAGCTCCAATGGTGTTCTTCCATACCAATCCAATTGGACGAATTATCAATAGGTTTGCCAAAGATCTTGGAGACATTGATCGTACTCTTGCCCATATTATGAATATGTTTCTTGGACAACTGTGGCAGCTACTGTCAACTTTTGTTCTAATAGGTCTTGTGAGCCCAATCTCCCTATGGGCCATTACGCCGCTATTGATTGTGTTTTATGCAGTCTATTTATATTATCAGGTATGATGTTAACAACTTTTATTCTGTTCCTTTTTGTCAATAAACTATGAAACAGAAATTGAATTGCATCACGTGCTTCTTTCAGAGTACCTCACGTGAAGTCAAACGCTTGGATTCGATTACTAGATCTCCGGTGTATGCTCAATTTGGGGAAGTGTTAAATGGTCTGTCAACTATCCGTGCATACAAGGCATATGATCGAATGGAAAGCATCAACGGGAGGTTCGTGGATAATAACACCAGGTTTACTCTTGCAAATATCAGTTCAAATCGCTGGCTCACAATAAGGTTGGAAACATTAGGAGGCCTTATAATCTGGTTGACAGCAACTTTTGCTGTCTTGCAGAATGCAAGAGAAGAAAACCAGGGGGCATTTGCATCTACGATGGGATTACTTTTAAGTTACACACTAAATATCACAAACTTGTTAAGTGGTGTTCTAAAACAAGCAAGTAATGCAGAAAATAGTTTAAACGCTGTTGAACGTGTTGGCATATACATCGATTTGCCTTCAGAGGCTCCAGCTATAATCGAGTATAACCGCCCCCCATCTGGTTGGCCTTCATCTGGATCGATTCAGTTTGAGGATGTTGCCTTACGTTATAGGCCTGGACTTCCTCCAGTCTTGCATGGGCTATCTTTTAGTATTTTACCAACTGACAAGCTAGGAATAGTTGGAAGAACTGGTGCAGGAAAATCAAGCATGTTGAATGCATTATTTCGAATTGTAGAGATCGAACGAGGACGAATAACAATCGATGGCTATGACATTGCTGAGGTTGGGCTAACAGATTTGCGGAAATCTCTAACTGTTATACCTCAATTACCAATTCTTTTTTCAGGTATGCTTTGAGTAAACTTCTAAATCAGCTATCTTCTTCTCTTGAATTCGATCTATTCATCCATCTATCGTTCGTTCAGGTACTATACGTTTTAATCTCGATCCGTTCTGTGAACATAATGATGCCGACTTGTGGGAGGCTCTTGAGAGAGCACATCTTAAGGATGTAATTATGAGAAGCTCTTTTGGCTTGGATACTGAGGTAAGACCCTTTGCCAACTTTAGCTTATGTTGAATAAAACTTAAGTACAAGTTCATAATTGTTCAAGGTTTCGGAAGGAGGGGAAAATTTCAGCGTTGGACAAAGGCAACTGATAAGCCTTGCTAGAGCGTTGTTGAGAAGATCAAAGATCATTGTTCTTGATGAAGCAACGGCAGCTGTTGATGTTAACACAGACTCTCTGATACAGAAAACTATCCGTGAGGAGTTTAAATCGTGCACTATGCTGATAATCGCTCATCGGTTAAACACGATTATTGATTGTGATCGGATTCTCGTGCTGGATAAGGGTCAGGTATGCCTCAGTTTTTGGTTGATGAGCTAATGGTTAAGCCATTGTTGCTCACTTATATCAGAACTACCAATTTTCTTTCAGGTCATAGAATATGATGCCCCTGAAAAACTGCTTTCAAATGAGGGAAGCGCATTCTACAGAATGGTTCAAAGTACAGGACCTGCAAATGCTCAGTACTTATGTAGCTTAGTTCTTGGAAAAGAAGAGACCAATCCACCTGATGAAAACCAGTTACTTCAGAATGGTCATGGGAGATGGCTAGCAAAATCCCAATGGATGACTGCTGCTCAGTTTGCTCTGTCCAGAAGTCTTGCTGCCTCTCAAGATGACCTCAAAAGGCCAGACATTGAGACTGTTCATGGGAATGATATCATTTGGAAAGCAAAGGATGCAGTTCTAACGCTGCATGGAGTTTTGGAGGGGAAACACGACGGGTGAATCGACGAAGTACTGACTCGAGACTCGATTCCTAGATACAGTTGGTGGTCATCTTTCTACCGAACAATTGAAGGTATGGTTGCAATGGTGTGTCCATTTCTTTTTCTGATTTGAAACTCGTTTACTGTCAATATTTGAAGCTGTTTGTGAATGAATTTATGTGATTTGATTTATCCCTTTTATGTTGTTGGTCTCAGGGCTGGCTGTGATGAGCAGATTGCACAGCTACAACAAGCTTGGTGATGGTGAAGATGGTGAAGCTGAAGAGAGGCCGTTTGACTGAAAGCATTGTTCTTTGTTGTTATCATTTTGGAATAAAACCATGTTCTTGTCAGTCTTCTCAATCGAGAGAAATATTTTCGTTAATATTCCTCGTATCCAATTAAGCTTAATCTTGCAGCATTCAAGGTCGAGATACAGTTCAATAGATTGAAAGTTTTCAATAAAAATCAATAAAAAATTGACAGTTTTGAAAGAAAAAAATCTCTATCAACCTAGGAAGAGGATAAATAAAAATGGACAAATTTCATGCTAGAGAGAGATTTTCACACCTCCAAGGATTGTTTCGTTCTCCTATCCAATCAATGCGGGATCTCACAATCCACCCTTCTTGGGCGCCCAATGTCCTGACATTGTCTTGTGTCTGGCTTGTATGTATCCTTGATCTGTCTCACGACTTTTAAAACACATTTACAAAATAGAAATATTTTGTTCCCTGGGATCTCATAATATTTTATGGTAATTTATTAGAATATTTTTCCCATTTAAGAAAAATACATTTAAACTTTAAGTAAAAAAATATATATGTATATATATTTACCAGAAAAAAAAAGTAAAAGTAAAAAAAAAAAGCCTTTTTATAGATTGGAATAAAATTTCAATTTCATGATTATTTGGTGTTCAAAAAGAGAAAAGTAAGATAAATACATAAAGCCCGCCCGCCCGCCCGCTCGCCCGCTCGCCCTCGGCTCCCTCCCTTTTCTGTCTCGATATATTGCTGCAGCCCTCTCCCCTTCCCTCCCCTTCCCTCCCATTCCAATCCCACTTCTCTTCTGTTGGCTGCCATTGGCGCCTCTCTTTCTCTGTAAACTCTGAATCTCCTTCTCCTCATCTACCTATCTCTCGCGCTCCTCAATCATCTCTTATAGACCCATCTCTCGCTCGCCCTGTAGCTTGGATTTCTCGAGGGTTTCTGGCCGCATTTGCCTCTGTTTCAGCTTCCACAGCTTGTATGATCTTGCACCCTCCCAGTTTTCTGATACCAGGTGCGTTTTTTCCACTTTAACGTAAACCCTCACAATGTTTCAAGAAGGACGTGTATTTGTGTGATTTTTATTCAGATTGAACTCTCCGCATCGGCTGCGTTCTTTTTATGGCTTTAGTTAGATTATAAATTGGCTTATTCTTTTCCTGTTTCAACAAAGAAACCCAACTTTTCGTTGATTTTTTTGGATAGTTAGGAAGCTATAACTTCATTAAGATGCAATTTCAAAATTTCCGCTCTAGAACCAAACCCTAGAACTATAAATATGCATTCCAACTGAAGTTAATATCGGAGGAAGAATAATAACAAAATTATTTTGTTAATGCACACGAAGAAGCCGCATTAACGATAATATCAAATCTATTTTGTTAATGCACACAGAATTTTTGCCATGTGAATCACCTAATTGCCAGTTTCGTCCGCCTGGTTGAGAGTTTGAGGTTAGGTTGGTGTATTTGTTCTACACATTATTACGTTAGAAATAACATCTAAAAGAATTTTTCTTACCGAACTTGTAGTTGAGCACGTTCAGATGAGTTCCACATTCACATCTAACTAAGAGCGAATTTGAGATTTTTTTTTTTAAATTTTGAACCATTGCCGATTTAGTTTGGTCCTTTTCCCCCCTATCATAGTGTTTCTATTAATTTCTTCATTAGTTCAAAGGGTAATTGTGTTAGACCGCTTTTGAAAATGTACTTATACTATTGTCAGTACTCTGGCACCAGTGTTTAAAATAAAGTTCGTTCAGCTATGGAGTAATTGTTTGATTCTTCTCAATTGAGTTCTTAAAGACTGGAAAATTTTAACTTGCATTTAAAAATTGGATCGTTTATTTGTGATCATGTGATGGATATTGTAAGTGAGTCTTTGAATCAAGAAAAATTAATTTCTGTGGAACATCAAGAGGAAGCATTTTTATGCCAAACTCATTTTTGTCAGTTGCACAGTCTGAATTTTGTTGTGCTTCCTGACACTGTAGTTAAGCCGCAGCGTGAAATGTAAATTTCATTGTAAATGTTTTTTTTTGCCTGGTTCACGAGTTAAAGTGAATTCACACCACTTTCTTTAGAAATGAAGTTGAATTCCCAACTATTAATCCAATTATTTGAGCTTTACTTTATACTTGACTCTCTGATTCCTTTTTTTTTTTTTTTTTTTTTTTG
>NW_019268557.1:406297-420708 GCF_002738365.1 Cucurbita moschata | reverse complement strand
TTTTTTTTTTTTTTTTTTTTTTTTTTTTGTGACCCCCCCAAATATTTCTTATTTTTTTGGCTTATTCATCTGGTTCGGGTTTTGTTTGGTCGACAGTGTTGTGGCTCTATAGTCTCTATGGCTGATCGTAGAAATGGTAGTAGCCAACCTCCCAATGGGAAGGCCAGTGGAGCTGGGAATATGTATTCTATTGACCTAGTGAACTTCAGCACAAGACTGAAAGCTATATATTCTCATTGGGATGAGCACAAATCTGACATGTGGAGCTCTTCAGATGTACTAGCTATCGGGACACCTCCAGCATCAGAGGATCTGCGGTACCTCAAGTCTTCAGCGCTCCATATCTGGTTGTTAGGTTATGAGTTCCCAGAGACTATAATAGTGTTCACCAAGAAACAAATTCATTTTCTGTGTAGCCAAAAGAAGGCCTCTCTACTTGATGTTGTAAAAAAATCTGCCTCAGATGCCGTTGGTGCAGATGTTGTTATGCATGTGAAGGCAAAGAATGATGATGGTTCTTCCTTAATGGATGCTATATTTCGTGCTATTCGAGCTCAGTCAAAGGCAGATGGCATGGAGAACCCAGTAGTTGGATACATTGCTAGAGAAGCTCCTGAAGGGAACCTTCTAGAGACGTGGTCTGGGAAGCTGAAGAGTGCTAACTTTGAATTAGGTGACATAACAAATGGGTTATCTGACTTATTTGCTTGCAAAGATGATAATGAAATTATGAACATCAAGAAAGCCGCATTTTTAACTGTTAATGTGATGAAAAAAGTTGTGGTCCCAAAGTTGGAAAATGTGATTGACGAGGAGAAGAAAATCACCCATTCATCATTGATGGATGAGACAGAGAAAGCCATTCTGGAACCCTCAAAAGCTGGCGTGAAGTTAAAGACTGAAAATGTTGACATATGTTACCCTCCAATATTTCAGAGTGGAGGAGAGTTTGATCTCAGGCCCAGTGCTGCCAGCAATGATGAGTTACTTCACTATGATCCTGCAAGTGTGATAATATGTGCAGTGGGGTCCCGATACAAGAGCTATTGCTCTAATGTTGCCAGAACTTTCTTGATTGATGCGAATCCACTGCAAAGCAAGGCTTATGAGGTCCTTCTCAAAGCCCAAGAAGTGGCCATCAGTATGTTGAGGCCTGAAAATAGGGTGAATGCTGCATATGTAGCAGCTCTTTCTGTTGTCGAGAAAGAAGCTCCTGAATTGGTTCCCAATCTTACTAAATCAGCTGGGACAGGCATTGGACTTGAATTTCGTGAGTCTGGGTTGAATCTTAATGCCAAAAACGACCGCATAGTAAAGGCTGGCATGGTGTTTAATGTTACACTTGGTTTCCAGAACTTGAAGCCAACAGATAAATTGCAGAGTTCTGCAGGTAAAACGAAGAACCAAAACTTCTCATTATTGATTGCTGATACAGTTATCGTAGGCAAAGAGAAAACGGAAGTTTTGACTGCTCAAAGCTCGAAAAGTGTCAAAGACATAGCATATTCATTTAATGAGGATGAGGAGGAAGAAGATAAGTCCAAGGTAAAAACTGAAACTAAAGGAAAAGAGGCAGTAGTTTCAAAGACGACTCTAAGGTCAGATAATCATGAGATCTCAAAGGAGGAGCTTCGCAGGCAGCATCAGGCTGAACTTGCCCGTCAGAAGAATGAAGAAACAGCAAGGAGACTAGCTGGTGTCGGAAATGGAGCTGGAGATAATCGTTCTTCTATGAGAACTGCAGCAGACTTGGTTGCTTATAAGAGCGTGAATGATTTGCCATCTCAGAGAGATCTGATGATTCATATTGATCAGAAGAATGAAACTGTACTATTGCCTATTTATGGTAGCATGGTTCCATTCCATGTTGCTACTATAAGGACTGTCTCTAGTCAGCAGGATACCAACCGCACTTGTTATATTAGAATAATTTTCAATGTTCCCGGGACTCCTTTCAGTCCTCACGATGCAAATTCATTGAAATTCCAGGGATCTATCTACTTGAAGGAGGTTTCATTCCGCTCCAAAGACCCAAGACACATCAGTGAAGTAGTACAGCTAATTAAAACATTGCGGAGACAGGTTGTTGCTAGGGAGTCTGAGAGAGCAGAAAGGGCAACATTGGTTACACAGGAGAAGCTCCAGTTAGCTGGTAATCGTTTCAAGCCAATTAGGTTGCCGGAGCTTTGGATTCGCCCTCCTTTTGGTGGACGTGGCAGGAAGTTACCCGGGACTCTAGAAGCACATTTGAATGGATTTCGTTATGCTACCACTAGGTCAGAGGAACGGGTAGACATTATGTTTGGCAATGTCAAGCATGCATTTTTTCAGCCAGCAGAGAATGAAATGATCACTCTGCTTCATTTTCATCTGCACAACCATATAATGGTGGGGAATAAGAAAACCAAAGATGTACAGTTCTACGTTGAGGTGATGGATGTTGTCCAGACCATAGGAGGTGGAAAGAGATCAGCCTACGACCCAGATGAGATCGAGGAAGAGCAAAGGGAGAGGGACAGGAAGAATAAAATAAACATGGACTTTCAGAGTTTTGTAAACCGTGTCAATGATCTTTGGGGCCAGCCCCAATTCAATGGTCTTGACCTTGAGTTTGATCAGCCTCTGAGGGAGCTTGGATTTCATGGAGTTCCTTATAAATCTTCTGCATTTATTGTCCCGACCTCAACCTGCCTGGTTGAACTGATAGAAACTCCTTTTCTTGTTGTCACTCTCGGTGAAATTGAAATAGTAAATCTAGAGAGAGTTGGCTTTGGTCAGAAGAATTTTGACATGACAATTGTGTTTAAAGACTTCAAGCGAGATGTTCTTCGCATTGATTCTATCCCTTCCACGTCACTGGATGGTATCAAGGAATGGCTTGACACAACAGACATTAAATATTATGAAAGTAAGCTGAATTTGAACTGGCGACAGATTCTTAAGACGATAACTGATGATCCACAGAGCTTCATTGATGATGGTGGATGGGAATTCTTGAATTTAGAAGCTACTGACTCTGAATCTGACCACTCTGGGGAGTCAGACAAGGGGTATGAGCCATCAGATGTTGAGCCTGAATCTGACTCCGAAGATGATGATTCTGATAGTGCATCATTAGTGGAGTCGGAGGATGAGGAAGAAGAAGATTCTGACGGTGATTCGGAGGAGGAGCAAGGGAAGACATGGGAGGAGTTGGAGAGGGAAGCAAGCAATGCAGACAGGGAAAAGGGAGATGAATCGGACAGTGAAGAAGAGAGAAAGCGAAGAAAGATGAAAACTTTTGGGAAGTTTCGAGCTGGACCTAGTGGTAATGTCCCCAAGCGGCCGAAGATTAGGTGAATTCCATTGGACACCATTGTTTTATCTTAATATAATGTGGTTTTTGTGGATCAGATTTAGTTCTAGTTCTTTAGCAAGATCTGCCTTATGTTATTCAGCTGTCCAACTTTGGTTGCAATATAATCCTTGAGCTGTTCGGTAAAGAGTGTTATGATCGTTTCGTAGTATGATGTTTAATTAGGAACATTCTCTGCTTGTAAATGTTTAGCATAGCTTTCATCCATTTTCGACAGATTGACAAGAAGCTGATGTGCCATCTGCTGGTTAAGTCTGTAGCGTTCACAAAAAGCAGACTTTTATCTGGTTTAGTTTTTTAGTTGGTAATGTAGTTGTGCTGTTCCTCTTGAAAAAGTTCCGTTCCATGTAGAATCGCCATTACATTTTTGGTAGTACACTTGGCGGAGGAGCTCTTCTATCTCATCTGCCTCTTTACTTCTGCTTGTTACGCTTTCTTTTTTCCCTTTGTTACTGAACGGTCTGAATGATCTGTTATTAGAGCGTCGTTCCTCCCTTAATGTTCCCAAGTTTTGAAATCTCAAGTATTCGGCATTACATTCTGATTTCTGGTGACCGATTTTTTAAGAGATTGTGTAGGCTGTTTAGTAATGTTCATTAATATTTTGGTTGCTTTCAATTAAGATTGAATTTATTTGCCCCTTACTTTTTAAATTTTCTATCAATGTTTCCTAAGTAGAAAATGTTTCCTAAGTTTTAAGGAAAATATAGGAGTGATTAAAATGAAAAGGTCAGAAATTAGTAGCATGAGATCTCACGTCTGAACAAAACATTTTTTATATGAGCGTAGAAATCTCTCTCTAGATACATTTTAAAATCATGAGACTAACGGAGATGCGTAACGGATTAAAACGGACAATATCTGTTAGCCCAAGATTAACTACAAATTCTTCGGTTCCCAATATCTGTTAAAACGGACAAACATTTTGAATCTTATTTGAACGGATTCTTTGGTTTCCAATCCAAATTTAGAAGACCCGTTGTTGTTGAGACGGTAAACGCTTCCTTTCCAAAAGAATGTATAATGTAATGTGAAAGAGAAGATAGGATTTCTGACAAAGGAAGGGAAAAAGAATGGTTAGAAACTCCATTTTGTCTCCCCAAACGCAACGCTATTCAGACAAACAAGGCACGGTTTGTTTCAACTTTCAACGCCTTTTCTCACCCTCTTACTTCCACATGCTCTTCTTTTCTTTTTTTTTCTTTTTTTTTTTTTTTTGTGACATTGAAATTTCTGCCACACAACATTCATAATTATTGTCTTTCCCACAACATTTTTCTACACTTTTACCCTTTTTATTTTTTATTGGTAGGCTAAGTGTACATCAAACCCAATCAAACACAGCAATATTAGAGAAACTTTATTAGAGAATGTTTGGTTTGGTAAACGTAGGGACCCTTCTTTATGTCAATAAACGATTTAAAATGCTGACATATCACTTAACAAATAGTTCGTATTATAAGGTAAGCACACTATATGGGTGTCCACGAGTAGGTCAACTATGCATCTTTCCAAGTAGGTCGAGCTATTATTTGGTAAAGATAGTCAAGTATTAAATAGCTAATAAGGAGTTTGGTCTCATTTTTTGATAATATCATGCGCAATTAATGCAAAACAAACTCTTTGTCTAATTTAGTAATGGATAAGTCTACTCCATCTCAATACATTAAGTCATTATTTAGTAAAGATAGTGATAAACTATCATAAGCTATGTTGAGTTAATAACTAAATTATATATATATACATGAGCTTTCAAGTAGTCCCATCTAAATATCAATCAAACTTTTATTCCATAGGGAGAGAGGCAACTACCCTTAATGGACCACAATTTCCTTTAATATTTGACAAGCTGTATTAGTGTTATTATTTATTTTTTTCTTCACATGCCATGATTGGTTGTAAGTTGAGCAAAAAGTAATTTAGTTGGTTAAATATCTACTTCCACGAAACTCTATTCTATTAAACACGTATTACTATATCAAAAGTGAAAGTTGAATCATCGACTTTTGAGATGATAATTGATGTCTTATCTACTGAACTATGTTCAAACGGACAATTATTGGAGTTGATTAGAATATGTATTTTCGATTAAACGATTAAATTATGTTCGAGCAACCCACTCCACATGTTATTCAACTCAAATATATTATACATATACACATGTACCGTCATCTAATTTAACCCGATCTAATATTTTACTAAATTTTGAGTTTACAAAGGGACAAAACTTGTAATTTTATTAACATTTGGTTTATAAAAAAGTAATGGTTCCTTCACCTACCGGTTGCCTCTCATTGGAGACCTTGGAAGCTTTCTTCACCAACCTTGATTATAAGTTAGAACCTAAAAGATGTGGCTTAGAAATAGCAGCTTTTATCATTCAAATAAAGTACGGATTTTTGTCTAATAGTTGCAAATTACAAAACCCAATAATTCTATGTGGAAGAAAAGAAAAAAATGGTTTTTATATTGAATGGATAATTAAAGTGATTAAGGAAGAAAAGTAGGCTTAATTCAAAAAATGTGGATTTTTTAAGGTAAGCAAGAAAGAAAAGGGAGAATTCCCATGTAAAGCAACTAAGAAGACAGATCTTTCCTTTGGAATAAGGAAGAAAGATGGCATTTTTTTTGTATTATGGTCATAAAAATGGGCCTTTTATTGTCTTAAAAGCTCATATATTGTCTTCCATTTACATCAATAGAGGCAGAAAAACGTCTCGGTCAATCCTAGAAATCATGGACCCATGGCAATGAGGCAATGAGGTAATGAAAACCCTTTTAATCAATTAGTATTTGCTTTGTAAGTTTCGCTGAATTCTTTAACATTAACAGTAAAATATGTTTGTATATATATATATATATAATCCTCCAAAAGAGGCCAAAATTATGTATCCACATGGCCTAGCTGGACAAAAACGGATAGCTACCATCAAAGAAAAAAAAAAAGAAACGGATAGCTGTTACTTCCAAGCTTCTAAATTTGTGAGTAAACTGAGGAATTGTTCTTCATTTAATCCAGATTATGATCTGGGTCAACTGCGTTACTGTTGGGGCCATGTTTAAAGATGCTTAAGGAACAAAATACTAGAAAGTAATGAGTGTGTTTCAAGGCAAAGGTCCCCACATGTGCATCTGGAAAATGGTCTCTTTCTCTCAGAGCTGCCATTAATTGTAAACCGGCGTTGGTTTCTTCAATTTCAGTATCTCTCAACCCCCGCTTGGCTCAGGCTGGCTTTATGGCAAATGGGTCTCGCGTGGACATTGCTTTCAGCATTACTCTTAGTCGTAACGCAACGAGTAACGCCTTCCTGCCCTTTTCTTTAATCACTGGTATGAGTGGTTTTTTGTTTTGGTCCTTTCTTCCTCGTTGGCGTTTGGATTTTGGAATCTTCTAGGTGAGTTTGGGAGGCTGGAAGAAAGAAGAAACCATAAACTTCTTCTTCTTCTTCTTCGAACATCTGGTTGGTTTTAGGTCTAAACTTGAGGGGGTTGAACTAATTTTCTGTCCTGATTTGCTTAAATCTGTTTTTGAGGTTCTGGGTGTTCATGTTTTCTGGGTGTTGGTGTATTTTGGTGATGTTGGAGGCTGGAGGTTCTGTTCTAGTGAACTCAGGACTCAATTTGTAAAGGGATTTGCCCATTTTTTTCTCTATATTGATAGATTGTAGCCGTTTCTTCTTGAAGTTTTACAGTGTTTTACTAGTTTAAAACAATACCCAGAAACCAGTCAACGAACTGCATTGCCGCTGGTTTTGGAAATTTGAGCTTTGGGTTTTTCTAAGGTTCTCTGCTGATTTCAGTCTTAACGAGAAACTGGGCCGAGGATTGCTTCAGTTTCTGCTAATACAAGCCTTTTACAGTAGCTACCAAGGTAATGTGGGGGCTTTTTATGGCCTCTGTTCAGGAGGTTCTGTGTTGCTTGATGGATACTTCGAAGTTTAGCTAGGTAGTGTTTTGATGCCCTTGCATTCAAGTTTTTTTCTCCTTTTTTTTCAGTGGAAAGATGGCTTGCGTGAAGCTAGGATCCAAAACTGATGCTTTCCAGAGGCAAGGACAAGCCTGGTATGGACCCTGAAATTTAAACTCTTTACATTTCTTTCCTGCATCAGATATTGGTTCTGTAACTTGCAGAGAGTTCTTGTAACGGCCAGGTACACCGCCAGTAGATATTGTCCTCTTTGGACTTTCCCTCAAGGTTTTAAAACGCGCTTGCTAGTAAAAGGTTTCCACACCCTTATAAAAGAAGGTTTCCACACCCTTATAAAAGAAGGTTTCCATACCTTTATAAACAAGGTTTCTACAGTTCTCTTCATCTATCTCAATGAAGTAGGTAGTGATATAATTAGGTGCTTTCAACTCGCACCAACCTGCTCTAGAAAAATTTAACAAACTTTTGATAGTTTCTCTTAGGATTCACCAACTATGCCTGTACATGTCGGTTGTTCTGGGATTTGTTCCTTCATTGTTCATAGCTAAGATGAAAAGTTTAAATTCAAGAAATATAGGCTTGTTTTAGGGTCGTGTCTGAATCTGGCACCTGTCGACTTCGCTAATACAGAACTCGTCGGGAGCAGAATGAATAAGGGGAAACCTTCGTACTTGACTTATGCTTTTTGTTAATGGCTGCAGGTTCTGCACTAGTGGATTGCCTAGTGATGTTATTGTTGAAGTTGGAGAGATGTCATTCCATCTACACAAGGTATTTGTGTTAAATTTGAATCATTCTATTTTTTAAAAAAATAATTCTAAAGAAGAATCTTGGAGAATCCTCCCTCCCCTTATGTTTGGAGCTGTTTGGGACAACTTATGTAAATATTAATTGTTGTCATTGAAGTGGAACAGTTTTCCCAACCTAAAATGTTATAGGTTATGAAGGTTGTAAGATATTAATGTCCTGACCTCTTAGGCGTTTAGGTTCAGGGATTGACTGCTCGACTTATATCCTCGATTACTACCTTGGTACAAGCATAGTTCTAGAACAAAATATCTATACATGATAGGGGAGTTAATGTAACAACCCAAGACCACCGCTAGCAGATATTGTCTGCTTTGGTCTGTTTTGTATCGCCCTCAGTCTCATGGTTTTAAAACACATCTACTAGGGAGAGGTTTTCACACCCTTATCAAGAATGTTTCGTTCCCCTCTCGAACTGATGCGGGATCTCACAATCCACTACTCTTGGGGACCAGCGTCCTCGCTGGCACACCGCCCGATGTTTGACTCTGATACCATTTGTAACAGCCAAAACTACCGCTAGTAGATATTGTCCGCTATGGCCCGTTACATATTGCCATCAGCCTCACGGTTTTTAAAACATGTCTATTAGGGAGAGTTTCCACACTCTTATCAGAGAATGTTTTGTTCCCCTCTCCAACCGATGTGGGATCTTACAGTTAACCTCCTCAAGGACTTGGCTCAGTGGCTGACATCTTTGAATACCGAGTTATAGTTTTAAACCTGTTATCTTTGAGCTGCTGCCTCAGTTTATGAATATTTCACAAGTTTTCTGATTATAAAGGATTGTAATGTTAGAAGATAGCCTTGCTTATTAGAAAAGTATGTATTATGCATATGCTTCATTCATTAAAATTCTTTACTTTTCATGACTGCAGTTCCCTCTGCTATCCAGAAGTGGGGTTATGGAAAGAATGATTGCTGAAGCACCTGAAGAACAGGAGGAAGGAGGTGTAATAACTATTCCCGACATTCCGGGGGGTGCTAAAACATTTGAACTGGTCGCCAAGTTTTGCTACGGAGTGAAACTTGAACTTACAGCCTCAAATGTTGTCTACCTCCGATATGCCGCCGAACGTCTAGAAATGACTGAGGAGTATGGGGAGGGTAATCTCATTTATCAGACTGAGGCCTTCCTGAATCAAGTTGTCCTCAAAAGCTGGAAGGACTCTCTGATGGCACTACAGACCTGTGATGATGCTCTCTTCCATACAGATGAGCTCCATATTACTAGAAGGTGTATCGAGTCACTAGCTATTAAGGCGTGCACTGACCCAAGTTTATTCGGGTGGCCAATTATAGAGCACGGAGGACCCATGCAAAGTCCTGGTGGCAGTGTTTTGTGGAATGGCATAAGTACCGGAGCGAGGCCGAAAAATTCAAGTCTAGATTGGTGGTATGAGGATGCAGCGACCTTGAGCTTGCCTCTCTACACGAGGTTAATTTCTGTCATGGAATCACGTGGTATCAAACAGGAAATTATTGCAGGGTCTGTCACTTCCTATGCTAAAAGGTACATTCCTGGTCTAAATCGACGTCAAGGTCCTAGTGAAGCGAGTAGTCGGCTGGCACCGGTGGCTTTGGGGATGCCACCCTCAGAGGACGAACAAAAACTTTTACTAGAAGAAATTGATAGGATGCTTCCAATGCAGAAGAGCCTAGTTCCAACTAAGTTTCTTTTTGGTTTATTGCGGACATCCATGATTCTTCGAGTTAATCCCTCGTGTATCTCGAACTTAGAGAAAAGGATCGGGATGCAGCTCGATCAAGCCACTTTAGAAGATCTTTTGATGCCCAATTTCTCCTACTCCATGGAGACTCTTTACAATGTTGATTGTATACAAAGGATTCTTGAGCACTTCCTAGCAGTGGATCAATTCAATGAGGGAGGTGCCTCTCCATGTTCTATTGATGATGAACAACTGATAGGGTCACCCTCTTTGCCACCGATTACCATGGTCGCTAAACTGATAGATGGATACCTTGCAGAAGTAGCTCCCGATGTTAATTTGAAGCTTCCCAAGTTTCAAGCTCTTGCTGCTGCAGTTCCTGATTACGCTAGACCTTTGGATGATGGCCTTTATCGTGCTATAGATATATATCTGAAGGTATGGATTCTCTTATGTTAGCAGTTGAATTGCATATTACTATACAGCTGCTAGTCATATTGATGTCTAACTTGGTTGGCTGCATCATTTGGAAGAAATTTTTTGGTCAAATTTTTAATGTTGCCTGATGTTGTATGCTTCTTGATTTACTTGGCTCTTTTTTCTTATCCGAATCCGCTTAAAATGTTACTTGTTGTCATACATTCTGAAGTGTTCGTGTGAGATCCCACATTGGTTGGGAAGGAGAATGAAACACTCTTTATGAGGGTGTGGAAACCTCTCCTAGCATCTTCGTTTTAAAAACCGTGAGGGGAAACCCGAAAGGGAAATCCCAAATTACCAGTCGTCTTTATCGTTCAAGTTTTTCTAAAGGAGGCCATAAAAGCAATCATATCTCAAATCTCAACCCCTTGAAAATTCCTTCTTTAATCTCTATGTCAAATATCCCAAGAACAAAAATTGAGTACCTAAGCAAGCTTGAGGTTTGGTTATGTTCCTACTCTCTGATACCACACCTGTTTCTTCATTGTTCATGAGCAAGTTACTAGTTTAATTTCTGACTAAAAAAGAACCTGACCGCTGTAACTTGTTTTAATTTTATGCACTGAAGCAGGAATAAGCTTAAAATTTGGCTATGGCTTGATAATGTATGCTAATTTTTTCGAATGTTGTTAATCTGCAGTCACACCCATGGCTGGGAGAATCCGACCGAGAACAGCTATGTCGATTGATGGACTGCCAGAAGCTTTCTTTAGAAGCTTGTACCCATGCTGCACAGAACGAGAGACTGCCCCTTAGAATCATTGTTCAAGTACTCTTTTTTGAGCAGCTTCAGCTCAGGACCTCAATTGCCGGCTGTTTTTTGGTTTCAGACAATCTTGATGGATCCAGACAGTTGAGAAGTGGGGTTGTTGGATCCAATGAAGGAGGTTGGGGAACATCTGCTGTTAGGGAGAATCAGGTTTTGAAGGTGGGGATGGATAACATGAGGATGAGAGTGTCTGAGCTCGAGAAGGAATGCTCAAACATGAAGCAAGAGATCGAGAAGTTGGGACGAACAAAGGGTTCGAGTGCGTGGGGAAGCGTGTCGAAGAAGTTTGGGTTCAAGTTGAAGTCTCAAATGTGCAGTGCTCAAGAGGGTTCAGTGAGTAAGCAGCAATATAGTGGGAATAGGAAAGGAGAAAAAGTGAAGAACAGCATGGGAAAGCAGAACAAGAGTATTGATGCAATTTCAAATGAGTAGATAGAAAGACCTTTTCACCACTTTGCTTTATTTGTTTCACTCACAATGTCCTTAACTGCTAAAGAAGAGGTCCATTGCTTGCCCCTTTCTTGCATTTCTTTATATTATCCATTGCTTCCCCCCTACCATTTTATAAGGGGAAACACAAATCTCTATGTTGTTTGTTCCTATTTAGTTCCAAAGCACCTTCAAAAATGCATCTCTTCTGAATATACTACTTTTAGTACAAAAATATAAAACAAAAAATCAATTAGAGAATTTTTAAGTAAATTTTATTGTTAATATTATATTTATATTAGCGTAAAAATGTCAACATCTTTAAGCCAATAGAACCGAACCAAAAATTTTAAAAAGAAATGTCTTATCAATTTATCCATAACTCAACTAACTCAGATATATGTCTTCGAGAAGGGTCGTCACCCCACTAGTTAAACATTATTAAAAAAAAAAAAAAAATCCTATGTGGGAAGATAATAGCCGTACACTTGTATTTGATGATATGCTGTCATCACACTAAAAGTATGCATAAACAAAAGATGAGGAATACCCAGATTCAACCACACATGCTGGGCTCTTGTGCGATACTTTTCCGATTTGTTCAGCGCGTACTCGAATTTAATCCCACAATCATCAATATTCTGCACAATAGTGTTCCATAAGCAGAGGTAAAGTTTTGCAGACGGAGAATTAAGATAAACCTTGTCGGCGCCCATCAACAACTAAAGTACTATTCAATTACTCGCAAAAAAATATCTGACATCAGAACCTTCTGCCAAACATAAGACGACCTCAACTTTTCTACCGAGGGTGAGAAAGAATAATCAACCTATTATACCTTCACCTTGCCCCATTGATTGATGTACACAAGGATCTAAGAATACAGTACCCTACCCAGCAAAACATGCCTAAGGGTTCATCTACCCACAGGATCAACGTTGAACATATCAGTCAGCGTTTCTTTTGAACTAGTTCCCAGCTTCCTTTGGGATCTTGTCGCCCATTGCTATATCACTGGCTTCTGCATCATTGACTGTTTCCTCACTAGTGGTAGATTTTGATTTTATATTGATGTTTTCCCCGGATTTCGACAGATCAGAAGAATCCAGTTTATCATGATCACTGGTTGGTGATGGTCCTTGTCCAACTACAGCTTCTTCACCAGTCGATGCATCAGCGGATAGAGAGGGTTCTGCGGCATCTGGTTCAGTAACCTCTGAAACTACTGCAGCTTCCCCATTAGGAAGTGTTAAAGATGAACCTTCATCGTTTGAGGTCTCCCTCCATTCGACCCATTCAGGCGGCTTGTCAGTCTCGTTGGCTACAATTTCTTTTGAACTGCTTGTTACATTGCGTGAGTTATCTGATGTCCCTTGTGAATCTGGAGAAGGTGCTACAGTGTCATTCAAATCACCATCTTCACCAACAAAATCATCACCACCATCCTTGACGACTTCTCCAGTCTCTTTAATACCCGGGGTAGGAGAATCAAGCAAGCCAGTTGTACGATCATTTTCAATTAAATCATTCTCAAAAGCAAGCCAATTTGAATTCGTAAAGAGAGAGCCACTGAATACAACAGAAAAGCATCTTAATTAATTAACTGATGAGAGGTGGGGGGGGGGGGATATTCAGGGCATAGACAGATGTCACTAGAGAAAAAAAAAGCTCGACTTAACTTGATTAGATTGACCAACCTCATTTAATAATATACCAAATGCCTAGAATATAATGGCAAGAGAAATAAAAGAAAGACCATGTTATACAAAATAAATAAGTAAAATGAGTAGACATTATTTTGAAGGAGAAAATATTAAAACGAGGATAAAATTCTAATCAAGAAAGATTCTTGCGCTGACCTCAACCACCAAATATCAATCCCCAAGTGTTTTCACATACAGAGTTTTTTTTCCATTTCCACCATTAATGTCCGCCTTCGTTCTCCAACCCTTTCCTTTTCTCCATCACTTAAACCCGACCGTCTACCTCTCACTCTTCTTCTTTAATTTTTTAATGTTTATTTTTCCCTAGAACAAATATCAACCACTTGCTCATTTTTAATAAATGCATCCATAGAAGAATTGGTTACCATCACATTACACATCTTACTATGGAAATCACCTCATTTTCTCAAATGTAACACAATAGTTCTAGATTCTCGGTAACCATTTGTTAGAAAATAAAAATCATTGAAGGGATTGGATTTACCTACCTTTCCTGGTCATCGCCTAGACGCAGAGAGGATATAACAACTTCTGCAGATTCATCATCGAAATAAACATCCTGCAAAAGCTCTACATCAGGAAACACTTCTACATTCTAAAGACAATTTCCTACAAGACCATCCCAAAAGCAAAATATTAACATTAGCCAACCCAAAGGAAATATTTGGAAATATCTAAATCCCTTGCATGGTGAAGTATAAACCACCTCGAAGTCTATGAGGACATTCAAATATCATATCCACTAATCTTTGCGCACATATAGGCAATTGTAATTTACTTGCAGAAACTGAAACCTAAGATAGTCATAGTGTGACACCAAAACCATGCCTAGCAACCAATACATACGGCTTATTCTATCAAAGCCTTCCACCAGCTTATCATGACATGACAAGAACCTAATAGTCATTCACTATCATCTTTCACAAACAATGAAACAACGCAGTATATAGCAAGCAATTCTGATTAGAAGGAAAAAAAATAAACACAATTTTTTTTTTTAAAGGATAAACACGGCTCAAAATGCACTCATGCAAGTTCATTCAGAAGATTTAGCCTTCCCATTCAAAAAGTAAAGGTGAATTACTGTCATCATACCTCATCATCACGTTCAAGTGAGCCATGAGCCTGAAAAGTAAAAAAATAATTGGTGAACAAGAGATATAATCAAGAATATATTAAAGCCCATTTAATATGAGATTTGCATGGTTCAAGTACAAGCAAAAATCTTTTTTTTTTTTTTTTTTTTTTT